>NC_067155.1:25687291-26010791 GCF_903995435.1 Acomys russatus
CCCTGCCTTGAAAAACCAAAAAGAAGAAAGAACAAAAGAAAAGAAAACTATGGCACTTGAGAGATAGCTAAAGTGTTTGCCATGCAACCCTGAGGATCCGAGGCCAATCCCAGCACCACAAAAAAGCCAAGGGTGGTAGAAGGTGTATAACCCAACACACAGGGGAGAGGGACAGGAGAATCCCTGGGCTCACTGGCCAGGCATCCTAGCTTAGCAGCGAGTTCCAGGCCGTGAAAGACCCTGTCTCAAAAGATAAAATAACGGCACTTGAGGAACTGGAGCCAAGGTTTGCCTCTACAGACACACATATGCACACTTGCACATATATACATATATACACAAGCACACACATGTATGCACACACAAACACACATTAAAAAAAAAAGAATAAAAAGGATTCGAATTTTCAACTAGCGATTAAAACTAAACCAAAAAATACATCAAGAGTCAGAAACAGGGGACTGCAGAGATGGCTCAGTGTTAAGAGCACTGGCTGCTCTTCCAGAGGACCCAGTTCAGTTCTCAGCACCCACATGGCGGCTCACATCTGTCTATAACACCAATTTCAGGGGATCCGACACTCTCACACAGACAAATGTGCAGACGAAACACCGTTGCACATAAATTATTTTAAAAAGAAAATAGAGAAGAAAAAAAAGATTCAGGACCAGCATTTTCGGCTAATCTCCAAGAAGAGTGCCTGGAAGAGGACACCAAACCCCTCAGCTGGTTTCCCCGCACTTACTCCTTGACTAATGAGAAGAGAGTTTGTCCCCGCTGTGACAGGAAGTGTATGGGGAGATTGTGTCCTCGGGAGTTGCATGCACGGACTCTCAACAACGCAGTCACCTAAACAAAAACTGAACAATGACACTAGTTGACATGTCAACACGCCCAGGGCGGGGGGCGGGGGGTTCTCACTAGACCCCTAATTATTGAATACAGGCAATTGATGGCTACTGAGAGTGTGAAGATTAGGGATGAGCCCCCTAGTTGGTCATCCAATGCCCAAATACATATACATCTATAAACAATATTAAATGAACTCATCAGGTTATGTTTGTGTATTTATATGTATGCACGTGTAAGTGTGTATGCGCACGGCAATAACAATTACAGAAAGAGGCTATGAACTTGAGAAGAGGGGTACAGCGAGGAGTTCTAGGGGGGAGGAGGAATGACACACACACATACATAAGTTACATATGTGGTGGGCGGTCCCTCAGGTCGTGCCACTCACAAGGACGGCTCCCTATGTAAACAGCAATCCTTCAACACTGTGAAGGGAACGCAAGCTGCCTGCAACTTTTGTCCCCGACCAAAATAATCAGGAAGCGCTTTTGTGAAAACTTCACACCCTGAAAGAGGGCACTGGCCACTGACTTTGGGAGTGGGAAAGGCCTGGCTGCAGATGAGAGCGTTGCCCCACAGCTGTGGCCGCAGAGGTCAGCTTGTGTGTCCTCAGCTAAGGCTGAGCTGTGTTCACGGAGGTGGTGCGCAGAGAGCTTGGGGGCACAGGAGCCAGGGGTATATAGTTAAATAAGAGAAAGTTAACTGTGAGACTCAGTCTGCACAGAGGCCAAGGAACCCCACGATCTGTCATGTGCCAACCAGAGACCCAGCAAGGATGACGGTGTGCTGCAGTCACAGCCCAAAGGCCTGACAACCGGGGACATCAATGGTACAGGGCCAAGGCTGGGTCTCAAAGCCAGAGAGCCATGTGTTCCATCTCCAGGGGTGGAAGACAGACGTCCCAGTTCAGAAGAGGAGGGATTCATTTTTTACTGTTTGCTTCTCTTGGGCCTCAGTAGATGGACCTGACCTAAATTAGTGAAAGTGGAATTTCACCCAATCCTATGATCCAGTGGAGATTCCTCATAGACTCACCCAGAAACAATGTGTTATCAGCTGGCAGGACATCCTGTAAGCTAGGGAGCCGACACATACACCAGTAACCACAGACTTACAATATGCTTGGCAACAGGCTCAATTCCAGCAAGATGTGTGTGTGTGTGTGTGTGCGCGCGCGCGCAGGCTGTGCAGGGATTTCACAGGGTTAGATCCCAGAGGACAAATGTGAGCCCCTGCAAAGGAAAGGCATTACCCATGGGCCTGGAGAGGTGGCTCAGTGGATGAGAGCACTGGCTGCTCTTCCAGAGGACCCAGGTTCAGTTCCTGACATCCACATGTCTTAAAACCATCTGTAACGCCAGTTCTGGGGACTCTAACACCCTCTTCTGGCCTCTATAAGCACCGTGCACAAGCAGCACATATGCACACACAGAGGCAAACACTCAAACACATAAAATAAACACATCTTTAAAAAATAACGGTTAGCTCTTCCTGCTGGGCATGTGCCTGAAATCCTAGCTCTTGGGGGCTGGGAAGATTAAAGTCTGAGGTCAACCCCGGCTATATATACAGTGAGACTCTTTTGAGGTTAGCCTGGGTTACACAGGGAGACCCTATCTCAAAAAAACAAAAAACAAAAACAAAACAAAAACAAAAACGGGAAGGAAAGTCAATCCTTTTAGTGATGACAGTGTATCAGGTGTGAAAATCAGTCCCCAGACGCACAGAGTAGAACCAGCTCAAAGTGGCTCGTGCAGAGAGGGGAGAATTTTTGGCTCGAAGGCTCTGAAGAACTGAACGACCGAATGTCATAAAGAAGAGAAATGAACGTGGCCCCTGGAGCTGCGAGTTCTCGTTCTTTCTTGGACACTGCAGTCTCAGATGGAGCACCACCCTTCCTCAGTCACTTCAGCTTCCCTCACGTGCTGGGCTCACTCTGTGTACAGCTTTCTCCACACAGTGGAAAGATATCACCATCCACAACTTGGGTTTGTTGGGGTGGGGGTGGGGGGGGGCAGGACACAGGGGTTCTCTGTGTGACCTTAGCTGTTCTAGAACTCACTGTGTAGACCAGGCTGGCCTTGAACTCGCAGAGATCGGCATGCCTCTGCCTCCCAAGTGCTGGGATCAAAGGCCTGTGCCTCCACCACACCCAGCCCACCCAGCTTCTTACATTTTATAGGACCTGCCACCTGTCATGCTGGACACCAGGATGCTAAGATCTTAGGCCCAAGCTGTCAGGGTGTCTGTTCCTGGGAAGTTAAACAAATGCTGGAGATAGGAAAGAGCCTCGTAGCGGTGGGTGTCCCCTAAAAAGCACAGAGCTGTGACTGCCCGCCTCTTATAATCCAAAATGAAAGCATCCAGATTTGGGGACTGAGGAAGGGGAAGTGTGCGAGGAGAGGCCAGAAGGGAACCTCCAGATGCATTCAGGCACTGTACACTTTGTGGTATTTGTTTTCTTGTTTTTTTTTTTTTGTTTTTTTTTTTTTAGATTTATTTTATGTTTAATCATGTGTATACCTGTACATCTGTGTAAGCCTATACCACATATGTGGGGTGCCCATGGAGACCAGAGGCATTGGATCCCCTGGAGCTGGGGTCCTGGGCGGTTGTAAGCTGCCTGACATGGAATTGAGCCTGGGTCCTCTGCAAGAGCATTACATGCTCCTGGCCTCTGAGACAGCTCACCTGTCCCACCCACAAGCCTTGTGTTTTACTTTGTAACAAAAATATCACTCATTGAAATCTCCAACCCCCCAAATTTCTGGGGGAGGTGTTATTATTAGTTTTAAATTGTATGTATGAGTGTTTTGATGACAGGCATGTCTGGCACCACACGCATGTCTGGACACCACCTGCGTGACTGATGGCCACAGAAGATGGCATTAGATACACCAGAAACGAAGATAAAGACAGTCAGAAGCTGCCATGTGGGCTCTGGGAATAGAACCCAGGTTCTCTGCAAGAGCAGCAGGTGCTCTCAATCACTGAACCACCTGCCCATCCCCTGCAGGTTTGGGGAGGTGTCTTTTAGTTGTGTGTGTGTATATATATGTGTGTGTGTTTACACATATGTGTGCCTGTGTATATGTGTGTGCACGTGTGTGTGCTGTGTCCTCTGTGAGAGCAGTGTGTGTTTTTAACTGCTGAGTCATCTCTCCAGTTTTTAAATGTTTCTGTATCCTACACTTGTCTTTTTTAATTAATTAATTAATTAAGTCACTTTATAGCCTGATCCAAGCCCCCTCCCTTCTCTCTTCTCAGCCCCACCCTCACACCCGCCCCCCCCTCTCCTCCCATTTCCTCTCCCCTTCACCTCAGAGAAGGGTACCAGTCCACTCTGGCACATCAAGTCACAGCAGGACTAAGTGCATCCTCTCCCACTGAGGCCAGACAGGGCAGCCCAGCTATGGGAAAGGGATCTAAAGGCAGGCAACAGAGTCAGAGACAGCCTTGCTCCAATTCTTAGGGGACCCAAATGATAACCAAGCTGCACATCTGCTAAGCATCTTTAGGGCATCTAGGTCCAGCCCATGTGTGGTGGTTAAGTCTCCGTGAGCACCCATGGGCCCAGGTTGGTTTACTCTGTAGGTCTTCTTGTGGTGACCTTGACCGCTCCAGCCCCTCAATCCTTCCCCCAACTCTTCCACAGAACTCCCCAACCTCAGCCCATTATTTGGCAGTGGACCTCTGTATCCATTTTCCTCAGCTGCTTGGGTGGAGCCTCTCAGAGGACAGCTATAGCAGACTCCTGCCTGCAAGCATAGCAGAGTGTCATTACCAGTGTCAGGAGTTGGCTCTCTCCCATGAGGTGGCTCTCAGGTTGGGTCAGGCATTGGCTAGACATCCCCTCAATCTCGGCTCCATCTTTGTCTCTGCACATCTTGTAAACAGGACAAATTTTAGGTGGAAGATTTGTGGGTGGCTCTGTATTCCCCTGCTGCCAGGAGTCTCAGCTAAGGTCACCCCTGTAGACTCCCAGGAGCATGGACCCCCAAGAGCATGCCCCTTCCCAGAGATGCCCCCTCCTGCACTGATTTCTGCTCTCTCTCCCAGATCTCTCCCTACCCCCCAACACACACGTTTATCTTAAAGCTCACCTCCATCTCTTTCTTGCTCTCCTATATATGTTCCAAGGGGTGCTCAGTGCACCCCCATGGAGAATAGCGCTCACTGGGACTCTTCCCAGCCCACTAGGAGTCAGGAAGTCAGGAAGGGGAAGCCTGTTCTAACCTTCCAGATGCGCACACAGGGACCAGAATGTGCAGCCGCTTGCAGTACGGCAGGCCAAGAAGACCTTCAGTAAGTGGCTCAGGTATGCCCCCCCACTCCACTCTGAGCTCCCCAGAGTCATCAAAGGAGCGCGAAGAGTCTGTGGTGGAGAGGCAGGTCCCCTCCACCCGAGAAGAGTGTGTTAATAGCCAGCCTATATGGCCATTAAATCACAGAGCGCACATTAAGATGCCGGCAACGGCAGCAGAGGCGCACTTACCAGAGGGGAGGCCTCTGGAAATGCCATTTATCTCAATAGAGAGCTGCTGAGACAGAACAAAAAGGCAAGAGTGGGGGGGGGGGGAGCACGGTCCCCAGATTCCTGGCAGGAGGACCTGCAGTAGGCCACACCACCACTATGCCTGCTCTGCTCTGTCGGAAAGGCCTACCTCCCAAGGCACCGGATGGCTGTGGCCTGGGACCTGCCTGGCTTGGGCCCAGGTCTGTGCCAAAGGCTTCCACAGCTGTCCTTCCACACATGCAGCTCTCCAGGGGACACATGACCTATACCAGGGACTGGAAAGATGGTTTTTGCAGAAGACCTCAGTTTGGTCCCCAGCATTGACATCTGACACGTGATGCTTGAGCTACAGCGCCGGCGTGCACATCCCCTACCCAGATATACACATAATTAAAGATAAGATAGATCTTTAAAAGTGTCTCCCTACCTTTACCAGAAACATGGTCAAGGACATAACACACACACATACACACACACACACGCACACACACATACATGTACACACATGCAGACACACATGCACTCATGCATACACACAGATGCACGCACACACAGGTTGACACACACATGCATATATACACACAATCACACATGTACACACAGATAGACATACATGCACACACAGACACACTCATGCACGCACATATGCACATGCCTCTTAGTTCAATGACCCTCCGTGCTGCTGCGGGTGGAATCATGGGACTGTCTATGCTTTCACAGTCCGCTCAGGGGCTCACCAGTTGAGCAATGCCTCTCTGCTCCCGAAGATTCTTTTTAAAAGGAAAACATAACATTTGTCGCAGGAAATAATGTGTCCCAAGACACTTGCCTTTTGGCTCAGGCAATTTTACCAGAAGTACCCCCACAGCTCCAAGGTTGTGAAACCAGCGCCTCATGCCTGGACCCTGCCCCCCAGGCCCTCGGGACTCAGCACTAGCTGCGCCTCTCTGTGTGACCGTCACTTAGACGGATGTCCTGAGAGGTAGGAAGGGTAACCAGCACACTCATTAATTAGAGTGCTGTTATTGGTTTGACTGTGAAGGACAGTCATTTGTCAACAGAGAGCACGGCAGCTGGGGACAAGTGGCGACTTGAGAGAGCGCAATCCAGAGATGGCGGTGGCACCTACCAGTTGCTATTGAAAACCGTGGGGTTTGCTCAAACATTTAGCATCAATGCACTCCCATCGCCATGGCAACGTGGGGCCACTATGCCTGGCTGCCAGGGAACAGCATTCCTGTGTCCTCCACACACACCCCGGGGTGCGAGCTGCCATCTCACTTCTCTTGCAAGGCTGCCTTCACGCTCATTAAAAGAAGCATTAGGCAGCACGTGATGCTGAGAGACAGGGCACAGAAGAGAGGTCAGAACTAGGGGACGCATGGAGGCACAGACTTGGTCTATAAGTACAAATTGGATATCATTACCAAATTATCTTTGTTTAAGCTGATCTAAAGAAAATTCATACCATTACTGATCTTGGTGACAAAGGAGATGAACAAAGAGGCCAGGCATATTTGGTTCTGAACATCACATGCCAATAGTTAAAAAGAAAACAAAAACAGCCGAGCTTGGTGGCACACGCCTTTAATCCCAGCACTCAGGAGGCAGAGGCTGGTGGATTGCTGTGACTTCGAGGCCAGCCTGGTTTACAAAGTGACTCCAGGACAGCCAAAGCTACACAGAGAAACCCTGTCTCGAAAAACCAAAAAAAGAAAAGAAAACAAAAACAAGTGAACAAAAAACCAACCCAAGTGTCATTTCACACCGCAGCAGTGGCTACCTGCCTGCACAAGACCTACACAAGAACAAGCCAGCGCACGGACTCTGGGCCAAGCCCTACACTGAGGTGCTGTTGCCGTGGACAGTTACTGAGGGTGGGCTGCCGCTTGGCCTCCTGTACTCAGCCGGATGGCCCCACACTCACGTGCACATGAGAGGCACTGGCTGGGCTTAGTGCAGTGGATGGCCATGCTATGGCTGAACAAAGCATATGCTACTTCTCAAATCTAGGAATTCTGCCTTTTCCTCTGTGGTAAGGGGAACTAGATGTAGAAGCACGTTCTCTGCTTCGGGAGGCGTCACTTGCAGTGACCTGGGACTACTGAATTCCTGAAATGTTCATAATACAAGTAGACCTGAGAATTTTGTGTTACAAATCCTCTCCGTGTCCATACAAAGACCCATTCTGTGCTCATAGAAGCTTTATTCGAAATAACTCAAACCAGGACCAACTCAAATATCCGTTAACAAATGAATAAATAAATTGTGGTATAATCTTACACAGTAGGACTGTTGAGTAATAAAACAAAAAAACTAACAACCCTCACAGTACACTGGGTCCCCGGCTAGTTGTCTCTGGAGAGTCAGAAGCAAGCATGGATCAAGAGGCTGTGGGCAACATTGTGCTTTTGGTCATCGTCACCCTAATCAGCGTGGTCCAGAATGGTAAGGGAGGCCTTCCTCAGGGGGAACAGGCACGCACACACACACATATGCACACACACGCGCGTACACACGGGCGCGCACACACATGCACAGTACAGACTAATGGAACCACAAAGCCAGTAATCTGACGCAAAGAAGACAACGCAGGAGATGGTGCTGCGTGACACCCTGTGCTGCACATGATAAAGCACAGCTGCAGAAGACAGACAGCTCTGGGGAGCAGGGCCGGGCTGTCACTGCATCCCGCAGCAGAGAATCTTTTGGAAATAGAAATGGCCAACATCATAACTTTATGACAATTATATGAAGGAGCACAGTTGTTAAAATACGGCAGATGGCATACCTAAACTTGGACTTCCTGAGTCCTGCCCAACTTCCCTGGGTAACGGACTGTGACTTGAAGACGTAAGCAAAAATAAACCCTCACCTCGCTAAACTGGAATTCAAGGCACAGGTTGACCTGGCTGGCTGATAAAAAGCAGTTTGGAATCTTGCTGACCTGAGAGCGTAATTAGAATTTATTTTTGGCCAAAAGCTATTCGCTGTCCCCCTCTGTATCACACCTATTATCAAGATAAATGGGTTTAAAACAAAACAAAAACCTTTGGAATATATTAACTTAACAAAACCCTCTTCTCCACCAACAGATGGGCAAAGAATGCTGCTAGCTGTTTCTGAGGCTGAGAGCTGAGATTCCAGTCTGCTCTAACTGTCCACTTAACATTTCCACCCACATATTTTAAAAATACCCTGCCTTACAACTTCCTAGGAGAATTCCCCAAAGCTGCTTTCACTCTGTCATGTTGTATTTGGGGAAAGCTAAGCACAGGTTCCCAGGCCATGGTCACTCAAATTTGGCTCCAGAATCAACTGTCTTTCACTCCATTTGAGGTGAGAGCTGTGTGCTCGCGTGTGTGCGTGCATGTGTGCGTGCGTGCCTGCTTGCCTGAGTGGGTATGTGCGTGTGTGCCTGTGTGCGTGCGTGTGTGCCCGAGTGTGCGTCAACACCCCTTCCCAAGGCTTTTGGCCAAGGTACTTGTCCCAGCAACAGAAAGGCAGAGTAGAACACAGGCTCAATCCCCAAACACCTTGAGTCTAGACGTCTCCCAGGTATTTGCTGGGTGCCTCACACACTAGACTGGGATTTTTGTCTGTGGCGGGCCTCTCCTCACTTCCTGCATCTCTGTGATCTGGTTTCACCTTGTTAGTTGTCACCCAGTAAGGTTCCTCTGACAAGAAGTGTGTCCTAGAGAGGCCCATGCCCACAATCTGGGGTGTGCCCTGCTTTCTTCTTCACCCCTCTCCTCACTGTGTAAGCTTGAGAATCTATATTTAAAACGACTGTTAACAAAACCTAACTCTGCCTTCATACTGGCTCATCCTGAAATCCTTTTCTGGGGTGAATCCAAGGAGTTTTTTAAAATCTGAATGGAGGTCCCTAAAAGACTACAAGGCCACCTTGGGCTGCTGCTGTAGACAGCATGACACTGTGTCATGACCCATCCCAAGGCCACCCGTGACCCAGCAGTTTCCTCTCCTCTGCTCTTCCACCAAAAAAATGGAGCTTCCAGCACAGGCCTGCAATCCCAGCACTCGGAGTTTGTGGTGCACGTGGCTGGTGATAAGTGAACAATTGCCCCAGTCTTTTCTACGGAGGGTAGAAAGGAAACTCCTTCCTGGTCGTGGTGGGGGAAGACAGGGTGTCAGAAAAGAGGAAATGACATATTCAAACATCCTCAGTAAAAGAACATCATGATACTGCCGTGGGGCATTAAAAAAAAAAAAAAAAAAAAAAAAAAAAAAACATTTCCATGCACTGGAAATGGGAGGGCACTGGAAGTGGGAGGGAAGTGGGGAACCGCAGCAGGGGGTTCTGAAAGGGGCCTTGAGGACTTGCAGAGAAGGTGTCTCACAGCCGGTTTTGCCTCTTACTGCTGCACAGTGGAGTGTTTATTGAAGGGTGCAGCACCGCAACCGGGAGAAAGGCTGATGGCAGAGCAAGTGTCTAGAGCTGTAAACTAGGTCTCAAGACATACAGGTGTTAGGGAGATGTTTGTGGATTGGAGGGTTATTACTAACGGTTACCAGAGAAGCTTAGTGAGGGATGGAGAATAACCGAGAACTGTTAGGTAGCTGGAGAGCCATTGGAAGGCTGGGCAAGCAGGCATCTAGGATAGACGCCCTGCCCCGCAGCATAGATGCCCCGCCCCCAGGATAGATGCCCCACCTCCCCCAGCATCAACTTTAGATTACATGAAAGTGGTTTATAGAGCTGCCGCAGCCGAGACACTTGAATACATCTCATTCTCTTGAGAAGCCCACACACATTAATAAATATTTCTTCTCTTAACATCCATATTATATTTAATCTGTATTTAAAACTGTCAGGCTCAAAGTGGCCGCCCAAAATGGCAGTGCTGGTGACAATGTCCTTAACAGAAGGGTTTTGACAGGGTGGACAGAAGCCTAAATTCAGCCTTAATCTGCCCCCAAAGGTCAAGAACCTCAAGCACAGTCAGTCAAAACAGCCTGCTTCAGCTCAGGGACACGCCCCCAACCCACTGCTGAATGTCCTAAACTCTGCTTGCTGCGCCATCGCTTGCTTCTCTCTTCCTGTGTCCATGACAGCCTCGGCAGTTCGATTCCCCCTATCCCCCTCCCTGCTCTCTTTCTACCCATGGAGTGTTCCAGTTCGATGACTTCACAGAAAAGGGGTCCATCTTCTGAGGGGTCCATCATCTTCTGAAGGGTCCATCATCTTCTGAGGGTCCATCTTCTGCATCTCTTTACTCTCATCTCATCTTCTACGGGACTTGGTCAGGGGACCTTTGTGGCTATAAATGAAGTTTCCAGGGCTTGGCTGTCTCCTGCTCTTCTTGACTGTTTCATAAACACGATAGTCCCCCAAACTCCACTCAACACTTCCAATGTGACACGGAGAAATTAGTTGTGGCGGAACTGACACAAACATAGGACCTAGAGCATTCCGATGAACATGTGAAAAAAGCCGACTGCAGAGCCCTCGGGGGGGGGGGGGGCAAGTGAGGAGGGCAGAAGCACTATACATGGCTAGGCTGGGCTGTTGGAAGGCAGAGGCAGTCAGATCTCTGTGAGTTCGAGCCAACCTGGTCTACAGAGTGATTCCAGAACACCCAGGGCTACACAGAGAAACCTTGTTTCAAACAGACAGACAGACAGACAGACACCACCACACACAGCTAGGGGCTCCACTAGCCCCATTTCCACTTTTGGGAGGGCTTTCTTCACTCCTATCTGTTTCTGTTCCATTCCTAACTTTTTGTTTTGTTTTGTTTTGTTTTTTGTTTTTTTGAGATAGGGTCTCTCTGTGTAGCCTTGACTGTCCTGGACTCACTTTGTAGACCAGGCTGGCCTTGAACTCACAGTGACTCATCTGCCTCTGCCTCCCAAGTGCTGGGATTAAAGGCGTGCGCCACCACTGTCTGTCTCCATTCCTAACTTAAAAGGCGTGGCTTCCTCTGCACCTCCCCTGCCACTCGACCTGTACTATGCTTTTCTCTTAAACTCTAAGAAAAGTGTCCTTTAACCTCCTTTTGAATCCAATTATAACTTCTAGTAATGAGAATAAGAAACCCAGAGGGACCCTCGGTTTCCCTAGTAACTGTACTGGGCTTTGAACCACATCCTGGCACATGTTAGACAAACGCTGTCCCACTAAACTGTGTCCCTGGGCCCCCTTCCACCTGAAAGTTTCAGGTGCTACCTCACTAAGTTGTCCCGGCTCTCCTTGAACTTGTGATCCCCCTGCCTCAGCTTACTGAGTACCTGGAAGGGTGTGTTCAGACCTGTAATCCCAGCACTGGGAAAGGCAGAGGCAGGTCGATCTCTGTGAGTCTGAGGCCAGCCGGGTCTACGGAGTGAGTTCTAGGGCAGCCAGGTCTACGTAGAAAAACTGTCTCAAACAAAAGAAAGGAGGGCAGAAAGGAAGGGAGGGAGGAAGGGAGGGAGGGAGGAAAGAAGGAAAGCTCCCAGCTATCGATGGCAGATAGAGCAAGCTCAGCTCACCTACGGACCTAAGAAGTGATGAGGCATGTTAGCAGTGAGCATCTGCTTTTAGAACAGTGCTTTCAGGGAACCAGCGCACCTTTGCAGGGAGGAGACCAAAGACTTCAAAGGCTGCTCTATCTGTAGTTAAAGTCTCTCTGTCGTTAACAGGCTGACACAATATTCAAGCAGACAGGATACTTAGATCAAACAACCAGGCACTTAAATGTTCAAAAGTGAAGTTTCTCTCCTCAATAAATTAACTCATTCAGGCTGGAGAGATGGCTGAGCCACTGAGAGCACTGGCTGTTCTTCCAGAGGACCCACGTTTCATTCCCAGGGCCCACATGGCAGCTCACAGCCATCTGTAACTTCTGCTGCAGGGGACATTACGCCCTCTTCTGCCTTCCACAGGTACTGCACACACACGGTGCATATATGTGCATACATGATAAAAACACAGGCAGAAAATAAAAAGTAATGAATCTTCAAAAAAGAAAAGAAAAAAGAAAAAAAACCAGCCTGACCACATGAGTAGAATACATACAACGTTCAAACAGTTCTTGTTCCTGTTTTCTTTCTGGACAAGCAAGTGGAAGATGTCGCCGTTTGTGGTGCTAATGGATTGCATAACTAATTCAGGATGTGACTAAACTCATCGCACTGAAGTCATTTATTTGAACTTCATGGTTCCTCCATGCTTAATTGTCAGCTTTCAGCCTTGCATTAAACATGAAGCCTCCGTGCTTTTAATATGAAACATTCACTTTGTTTTATGTTTTGTTGGTTCTTCCTAGATGTGTTAAGTCTATTTAAAGTGTGTCTCATGAGACCCTTATATGTTTACTGCATTAGAAGAAAAAAAATGTTCTCACATATCTTGAGAGATAATACAGTTTTTACTGCGTCTGAAGCGTGTTAAGAACTACTTAGATACACACTAGGTATGGGGGGTGTGTGGCGGCGATGTGTGACATTTAAAATGGAAGGAAAATGCCAGCCACAATTCAAATGTAGGCGTACACACTAAAAGTGTTTGCAGATGCCAGGAGTGGCAGTGTGCTCAGCACCTAGGAGGCAGAGGCAGGAGAATTACTGCCAACTGTGAGGCCTGCCTGGCCTGCACCGTGAATACCAGCCATAGCTTTATCCCTTTCCAGCCTCACGTGCTACCCCAGAGTCCTGTAGAAGGAAGCACGCTGCCCCAGACGGGCAATCCTGTCGTGACTGTGTGTGCTTGCTTCCCTGTGAACCGGGGTGCTGTACGCCTCCGGGTCAGCAGAAGCCAAGGTGCCCCTTGGCACACACAGCTTGGGAATCTAAAGCCATCGTCACCACCGCCGGCTGCCTCAAGCTTATCCATCACATCTTCGGTCTCCCTAGATCAGGGGTTCTCAACCTGCCTCATGCTACAACCCTTAAACACGGTTCCTCATGCTGTGGTGACTCCACCCCCAACCGTAAACCTATTTTTGTTTCTGCTTCAGAACTGTAATTTTGCTACTGCTATGAGTCGTAATGTAAATCTCTGGCATGCAGGGTATCTGCTACGTGACCCTATGAAAGAGTTGTTTGGCCCCACCCCTAAAGGGGTCATGACCCACAGGCTGAGAACCCCTGGTCTAGACCAAGTGAATGGGTTATGTCACAGTGAAAGACAGCCCTGAGCAGTCTAATTTGTGGGGTTTTTTTAAAGATTACATTTATTCGTTTTATTTTGTATGTGGGTGTTTTGCCTGAATGCATGCTTGATGCCTGTGGGGTCAAAAGTAGGCGCCAGATCCCCTGGAACTAGGGTTGGAGACGGTTGTGAACCAACATGTAGGAGCGGGGGGTTGAAATGAGCTTTCAAAACTCAACGTAATTATAGAGTTCACTAAACAGCGTCTGACTCCTGGAAATGCCGTGACGAGCCTCATCGTGGCGTTAAGGACCTGCAGCAGAGGCTAAGCAAGGAAGTGGGAGAAGCAAGAACAAGCAGGAGATGCAGCTTGGCAGCCAAGCGTGCATGTCGCCCACGCAGGGGAGCTGAGCTCAGTTCCCAGCGCCACCCAGCTCCAGGGACATCAGATGCCTCTAGTCTCCCATGCGTCGGCACGCGTGCACAAAACACATGGATATATACATACTTAACAATAAACTTTAAATATAAATGGACTATATAATACTAAGATATTTACCTTAAAATTAAGATTGAGTGGATGGTGTTGGTTCTTACAGAATAAAATTAAAAGGCTTAAAACATAAGCCTATGGGAATAGACGTGAAATACAGCTAAACGCAGTCAATCTTACACATTTTGTTTTAATACTGACAACAGCCCCATGTAAGGCCGCTATTGGCCCTACTTTATACGTGAGGATGCAGGAACCACACAAAGCATGCAGTATGGCTGACATCCTAGAGTGACGTCATTGCGGTGACAACCACTAAGCATCCGGGAATGTTTTCTGCATGTATCATACACTGAGCACTTGGTATCCATTTTAATCCTTAATTTTTACAAAGGTCTTCAAGCCAAGCTCCACTACTGTCACCACACCATAGACAAGTACATTGGGGTTTGGAAAGCCTTGGTACCATTCGGTAACTAACTGCTGGGACAGCTCTTGGCCCTGTTCATGAGTTTATAGGTCTGCACTGCATAGGAGGTGGGGAGAGAAGGAGGGGGACACAGTTAGAAGCAGAAACAAGGATGTTAAGAAACCGCAGTAGCCTTTTAAAGACATGCTGGTGCACGCCTTTGATCCCAACACTAGGGAGGCAGAGGCAGGCGGATCTTTGTGAGTTCGAGTCCAGCCTGGTCTACAGTGCTAGTTCCAGGACACCCAGGGCTACACAAAGGAGGTTTGTCTCAAACACACACAAACAAATAAACAAAAAAGAAATGGTGGCTGGTGGTGGGGGGTCAGGGTTGGATGTTTTTAAGTTCTTTGCATTTTATTCAAGAATGAAATAAAAACCCACCCAGATCTGCAAAAGTAACAAGGCAGACTGCATTCAAAATAAGGCAATAGAAAACAATACCGCCAGAGAGTAACAGGCTGCAAGGCCGGGTGCGCAAGGGCCCCAGTTAGTGTTTGGAGCTTTCTACTGTGGAATGAAGAGAAGGAGGAGCTTGGCAGCTAAGGCACAGAGAGAGGGTAGCTCTTTGTTTCAATTGGCCATGCCATTATCCTTCCACTCGTGTCCCTGCCCATAACACCCCATCTGGCTAAATCACATGTAAACACGCCATGTGGTTTTAATCATACATGTGCCCACTTATGCATAGGCATGTGGTGGTAGATGGGAGGTTATCCTTAAAGGGCCGCTTGAAGACACAACTTTACCTTAGTGCAGATACACCCAGAATCAGTTCAGTCGGGTTCTGCCTTTTTTATTCTTTGGACCCAGATGCTCTGGCAGCATACCTGAACAGAAACCACCTATGTTTGATGGTTGCTGGGGGTGAGAGGTGTGCCCTGTTGCTCAGGCTTTTATTCTGACCGAAAGTGGGTTCTGGGTGAGGCTCTGGCCAGCACCCCTGGTAAGCTGGTGCTAGTGCTTCGTGGGGCCCATGTTCTGGGGATGGCTCTCACCCTGAGGGCTTTAACAAACCCTCACGCCCAGGTGCGTGTCGTATGTAGCAGATCAGAGTGTCTAATGTGGGATTTGGGCATCTGTATTGTTCAATATTGCTCAGGGGGTTGATGTGCGAACAACTTCGAGAAACGCTGTCTCTGGACACCCGAGCCTAACAGATCTACCTCTGACCAAGAACAAAGGTCTGGCCTTAGTGGCCTGGGGCGTAGTGTTCCTTTAATGGGTTTAGTAAAGCAAGGCCTTGGTATGGGCGGTGCCTATAACTGCAGATACAATGACCAACATGAAACTGTGTTCTTGATTCAAAACCCAAGCCAACAACAAGTTGGCTTGACAGGTTGAAGCTTGTTTAAGAAGACTGGGAAATAAGCGGGGTAGGGGGAGACAACAAATAAAATCATCTTATTTGCCTACTTGGAGGAGTAGGCAGATGTCACCTCAAACTCAGGCCCTGCAGTGACATCATAGCACTCTCCCAAGGGCAGACGTTCTCACTTGACTATAAATGTATTTCTTTTCTTTTCGCTTTGAAAGCTGGCTTTGGTGGCCAGAAAGGGATCACTCTGGCTTTCAAATGGGCACTTGCTTAAATGAAAACCCTTGAAAAAGATCCTAAGATTCCCAAGAGGCTGGTAATGGATTGGGAGAGAAAATTGGGAGATTTTTCAGAAGGTTTTAGACATCTGAACGGGCCGTCATGGGAGGACATTCCTAACCACACAGTGGCCTCCACAGGGGCTCAACATTAATGGAACCAGTGGGCAGGACCACAGCTAGCACCTCACATTCGAGTCTCAGGTTTGTGCATCCTTCACCCACTGAGTGGTAACAGAGGCTCACCCAAGCTCACAAGCAAGCAAGAAGGAGTACGAAATATTCTTGGCCCACTCTCTTCTGGCCACGCACTGTGACTGAACTGTGCCCTGAGAGTCCTAGACTGTTATTTAGAATAATAATAAAAATAACATCGACCAATGTGCCGGGTACTGTTCCCAGTACTTTATATCCCGCCTGATATGGTCACAACTCCGGAAGACGGGCTCTATTACTCACCCTTTCTTCTACAGATAAAGAAAGCGAAGCTCACAAAGCTGCTTTAACCTGGAAACAGTCACCATCAACTTTAGAAGGCATGGTTCTTGGCCCCAGACCTGTCAGACTTTAGATTCTGTGGGGCTAAAGCAACTAATTCAAAGCCACATACCAACCCGAGAGAAGGAGCGATGTGGAAAACCAAGGTGCCCTCCTCCAACCACAAAAGACTCCGGCAAGCATCGTTATCCCCTCCCCCAGCAAGAGCCAAATGGAGATAATGAGGGGGTAAACAGCCCCAAAAAGGGGTTCCCCAACAAGTCAAGTGAGCATGTTGGTAAGCCTGAGTTTCCCAGCAGGAACCAGACAGTACAGGTGCAGGGAGACGTTGTGTCAAAACCCAAGGGCACGATGGCATGCTTGGACATAATAGTCGCCATCTTAAAAGAGACAAGGACCTGTAATTGTGGTCTTGGAGGCTTACTGCCTCCATCTGCCAACCTAGGCCTAGTCCTGGAAGCTTCCAGCCTCAATAATCTAATCTTGGCCTACTGTTTTCTGCCTCTGAGACTGCTGGACAAGCTCACCCTTTCTAGCTCTTTCTGAACTCTGGCTGGCTGGTTCAACTTAGCTGCTGACCTAGAGGCGTACAGCACCCCAGTTCACAGGGAAGCAAGCATACACAGTCATCACAGGATTGTCCGCCTAGGGCAGTGTATTTCCTTCTATAGGCCTCTGGGGTAGGATGTGAGGTTGACAGGGGAGCACAAAGCCACTCCGTACCTGGTGCCTTCCCTTGACATCGTGATCTGTGTCAGAGCTGTACCACCTGTCTATTAGTCTATGCTCCGCCCATTGCTGAGTACATTGTGTCTCACTCGCATTTCCTCCCCGCCACCCAGGGTGGGGGTGGGTACAGCATGTACCTGTGAGTCAGGGCAGCGCATTGCGGGAGGACCAGCGGTTGCAGCATTATGTCACTTCCGTGTACCAAACAGAAGGAAGCCCTGTTGTCAGGTCTGTAGAACAGCGTCCTCTGTGGACACTTCCTCTTCCCCAATGCCTCTGTCACGCCACTCAGCCTGTCTCCTGTCACAATGCCCTCCTTCAAGTCCCAGGACCTACAACCCTCTTTGCATCCCTCTCCTCACCATTAGCATCCTGTCTCCAGAAGATGCCTCTTCCCCTCAGGTTCTGCCTAAAGACTTGTGTAGCCTCCTGCTACCTGACACTTGCAGGACAAGTGGGACAAGAGGAAGGTCTCTGGGATGATGGAACCACAGCTGGAGGGAGACTGGCTGGGGACATCCCAGAACCAGGTCCCAAGAGTATGTCCCCTGCCCAAAGCTCTATATCTCTGTGGGCAAGCTGTTTCTCCCCACTGAGAGCTGGGCTCCGTGCAAGCTTAATGGGGAGGGGCGGGGCCAGGGCAGGCAGGAGATTTGGTGGCAGCTAAACTTTGCAGCTGAGTCACAATAGGCATCTTCAGTCATTAGCTAGGAAAGCGCTCAGTCCAGCATGACAAGGAACTCATTTCTCCTTATAGCAATACTTACAGACCTTCCAAAAATAATCCTGGTGTCTTGGTCCTGGCTCCTTACAAGTCTAGCATATGCCCTCAGCGCTGTCATCAGTTCAATTTTGTCTCCAAAATTTAGACAGGGAACCTGAGAATCCACCTCACTTGTAATCAAGGTCATTGTTGATATAATTTACCATACTAGGGCTGCTACAATAACTAATGCTTCCACTGAGCTCGGCAGATGAAAGCACTGGAGGCTCTTATAGAAGCCCTGGCTTTGGTTCCCAGCCATCCGTAACTGTAGCTCTGTGGGACCTAGTGCTTCATTGACCTCTGTAAGTACCAGGCACAAGCATGGTATGCAGACTTACATATGTGTGTGTGTGTGTGTGTGTGTATGCAAAACATCAATATACATTTAAAAATACAAATTATACTAGAATGCAGGGGGCTGTCATCTAACAAGAATGTTTCCATACGACACTGAGATATACACCCTGAGGAAGTGGCACGTGCTGACGGAGTCAAAGATAGGAGTTATGTGTCTAGCAAGTTCAGGAATGACAGGGGGCTGCTGGCAACACCAGAAGCTGAGCAGAAAGCATGGAGCAGATTCCTCTCAGGGCTCTCAGAGAGCGGAGCCTTGCCTATACCTTGACACTGGACTTCCAGCCCCTTTGTGAATCTTTCCGGTTTGTTGCACGTAGCTGAACAAATTCTAAGACCCTCTCGGATGATAATCCACATGAGCGGTCCCAGCTCAGATGACGCTGTATGACCCCGCCTCCGCCCCTCCCAGTGGAAGATGCGTAGGTTTCAATCCATCCCATTGAAATGGCAAATGGTTTTTTGCCAAAGCCTGCCATGCTGTAGCCTGGTTACTGTCATGTATCACAATATCTTCCAGGAAAAAAAGGGGGGGGGAGGAGACAGGACACAAATGGCAGCTGCGAGCAACTTACATGGGTTGACAAGCACTGCAAGCCAGAAATGACAGAACTCCTATCTAGAAACGCGAGCAGACACTTGCTGGAAGACGCAGTAAGATCCCCGTAGCACAGCAGTCAACTTAGGCCTCCTTCACTGTGTCACTGCACAGTGAAAGGCCAGGCTCGAAACCGTCTGCTCAGGGCCATCAGTGGGACCCCATACCTGTCAACATGTCGTGCCCGGCTTTGACGCTGATTTATGGAAGGTATTAAAGAGATGGGTGCCGTTCAAAGAGTCAAAGTTTTCAGATGTTGTCAGTCTTCTGAAGAAGCAATTGCTTTTAATGTTGTAATTTGATTAGTCCGGTAAAATATAGGAGACTCCGTTAAATTTTAATTTTGGACAACGAATAATGTTCTTGTGTAAGAGTGTCTCAAATATGGCACGTGCTTTTGTGTGTTTGAAGGGTTTTAATATACTTTGTTAATCCTTCGACAGTTTCACAAATGCTCGGACTGTATTCTGATCATAGCCATTGCCCGTTCCCTTCCCTGCCTCTGAACCTTTCAGTTCCTACTTTTATGTCTGTAACATATACATTCATATATACACACATATACATATATGCATACACATATATACGTGTATATATATTACTGTATATGTGTCTGAACATATGCATCTGTACCACATGCATGCAGTGCCCATGAAGGTCAGAAGGGGGCACCAAATTCCCTGGTTGTGAGCCACCATGTGAGTGCTGGGACCGGAACCCAGGTCCTCTGCAAGAGTAGTAAGTGTTCTTAACCAGTGAACCATCTCTCCTGTACCTGCAATGGTTTTGTTTATCTCTTTTGGTTTTTGAGACAGGGATTCTCTTGTAGTCCTGGCTGTCCTGGATTCTCTTTGTAGACCAGATTGGCCTTGGACTCACAGAGATCCGCCTGACTCTGCCTTCTGAATGCTGGGGTTAAAGGTGTGCGCGACCACGCCCAGCTCCTGCAATGGTTTTAAATAGCCACATTATATTTGTCAAAATTCACTGAACTGTGCATTTAAAATGTGCACAATTTACAACATGCACACATACCTCATCCCTAAAAATAAATATGCCCTATTTGCTTAAGCTCGGCGAGTCAGGGTTCTGTCAAAGTGGCTGACGGTAAGCCCTGCCTTAATTAAAAGATAAAGGTAAGGCCAGTGGAAGGAACACATTGTGGAATCGGGGACTCTCGTCCCACTAAGCCCTCAGGAGTTATTTTGATTGGGTCAGTCACATTCTTCAGTCTTCTGGTACAGGGACTGATAAAACTACCCCCACAGACTAAGATTTGGGACAAGTCCTGTTGGGTGGGAATGAGACCACCTGTGCTTATTCCAAAGGGAGACTGAAGGCCCAGGAGAGCTGAACTACCAGGTGTTTGCGTGCAACTTGGGAAAGCGTCAGAGGCTGAGTTAAGAGGTTTTTTTGGGGGGAAGGAGTAGATTAGCATGTGATGCTTGGGTTCTCACCACCGGCTGACGGGCTGACGGGCTGACGGGCTGGCAGGTTGGCGGGCTGGCGGGCTGACGGGCTGACGGGCTAATGCCTCTGTCCCTGTCCTTTCCCACTGCTACTTTCTGGTGTAATCTGGAATGGCTTTAGCTCAAAGTGGCTTTTGCACCCACCTGTGGAAGGCCCCCCCCCTTTGCCCATCATTCTTCCCAAATACACTGTCCATGGAGGGGGCACGGTGGCACCTGCTCTGCGCACTCCTAGCGCAGTGGACTTCGAAGGGACCCGGGGGACGATTTATTGGAGTCAGCGAGCTAGAAAGCAGCAAGCCATGCAACATGGAGATTCTAGTGGCTACTGAAAGACAAGGCTCCACAGAGAAACCCTGTCTCAAAAAAGAAAGAAAGAAAGAAAGAAAGGATAGGAAAAGAGGGGACGGCAGCCCAGGGGTTCTGCTCAAACTAAGGCACCAGCCAAGGACAATACAGGCGGTAAACTTTAAACCCCTACCCAGATCTAGCCAATGGACAGGACGTTCTCCACAGTTGAGTGGAGAGTGGGGTCTGACTTTCTCACGAACTCTGGTACCTCATATTTGACCACGTCCCCTGGAGGGTGAGACCTGGTGGCACTCAGAGGAAGGCTAGCAGGTTACCAAGAAGAGACTTGATACCCTATGAGCATATACAGGGGGAGGAAATCCCCCTCAGGAACAGTCATGGGGGGGGGAATAAGGGGAAAATGGGAGGGAGGGAAGAATGGGAGGATACAAGGGATGGGATAACCATTGAGATGTAACAATAATAAATTAATAAAATTTTTTTTAAAAAAAGAGGGGATGGCAAAGCCAGAACTTCTCATGAAGGACAGCTAAAAGACGCTCTGTGAGCTGGGCACGGTGGCACACGCCTTCAATCCCAGCACTCAGAGAGGAATCCAAGGCCAGCCTGGTCTACAGAGTGAACTCCAGGACAGCTAAGGATACACAGAGAAACCCTGTCTCAAAAAACAAAAACAAAAACAAAAACAAAAAAAACCAAACCAAACCACTCTGCCTATGGAGGACAAGGTGGGGAAATCACGGAACAGAAAGAGCCGGGTGCTAAGAAGAAACACACTTGCTCCTTCAGTTGTGTGGAAGGCACAGCAATGCCTTCTCTGGGTGAAGGGGACCTTGAATGCAAAAACAGCACTCCTTCCTTCCGGGTCAACAAAGGAGGAAATACTTAACCTTAATGTTATTTAGGCGAGCCTAGCAGCCAGCTAAAAGTTGCTCAGGGTAGCCTCAAACTCAGGACAGGCCTGAGACAAAAATGCCTAACGCAGATACTGCTGTCTGCTCAGCTTTAAGCTTTGTTGGCGTGGAGTCATCTTAAGGCCCCTGTCCTTGGTTACCCTAATGCTGCAATTAGTTACAAGGTTCTCCAGGGTCTTTTTTACTTATTAAAGGCTGGTGCCAGCCTCTTTGTTATATAGCAATGGAAGACTAGCACTTAAAAATGAGTTAAAAGCAGCTTGCAGGTTTTTCATTATAATTTATAAATTGACCTTTCCCGCCCCCTCCCCCCCACCCCCCATTCCTTTTTACTTAGTTATTGCTGACACCAACTGTGCCACTTGCTTAAGAAGAAGCTGCCACACTGGACCTCATGTGAGCCCCAAGCTCCTTCCCGTCCTCCCCGCTCAGCCCTAGTGGAGATGACAGGAGTAGAAGCCTGAAGCCGTCCATCCAAACCGCATGCTCATGTCAAGGTTTCAAGTTCGAATCCCAAGATACCCTCCAGTGTCCTGGTGGAAGTCAAATTGGGGCTGTGTATCCTGTTCCTAATCCCTCCTCCGCTGGCTGGGAGGACACCAGGCAAAGGCTCCTGAGGACGCCAGTGCTTGAGACACCAGCGGCGCTAGAGGATAATAACAACCTTGGAACCACACGACGGAATCCATGAACAAAACCAAAGTAACTCAACAAGGAAACTTCTGTCTGCAAAAAGGGGAGGCCAAGCCGGGCGTGGTGATCCCAGCACTTGGGAGGCAGAGGCAGGTGGATCGCTGTGAGTTGGAGGCCAGCCTGGTCTACAAAGTGAGTCTAGGACAGCCAAGGCTACACAGAGAAACCTTGTCTCAAAAAAAAAGGGGGGGGGCGGTGGGGAGGCCAGAACCCAAACTGGACCAGCAAGCTTACATGGTCAAGATGGCCTGTCTTTTGTCCCTAATGCTTGTGGTGACGCTATCTGATCCCATTGGTAGGGAGCAACTTCACAGACACCTAAGAGGAAGAGTCGGCTCTGGGAATTTGGGCCTTAAAGTAACTACCTTTGATGAAACAAAAACAAAACCAGTCGAGTGCATGCCTGTAATGCCAGCACTCGGGGAGGCAGAGGCAGGTGGATCGCTGGGAGTTCAAGGTCAGCCTGGTCTACAAAGTGAGTCTAGGACAGCCAGGGCTACACAGAGAAACCCTGTCTCGGAAAAACAAAAACACTTTCCACAGTGATGATTATAGTATGAGCTGAAATTGTGTGGAACTATCTGCCTCCTTCCCCCCCCGCCCCCCCCCCAATTCTGGTAGAGTCGCTAATCCTTGTTTCGGAAGACACAAGGAAGCGGGCTCATCATCCTGTGGCTCACTGCAGCAATGACCGGGCTATTTCCGGGAACAGGGAAGAGGCGTGCACGGCTCTGGTTACGAAGGACCTCTTTGAAACATCCCAGATGCAAGCTGAGGAGAGATGGGCTGTCGGGCGTGTGGTGGTTTAAATTAGAAACGTCTCCTACAGTCTCAGGCATCTGAGCATTTCCCTCCGGTTGGAGGCACTGTCTGGGGACAGTTAGAAGGTGCAGCCTTGCTGGACGAAGTGTGTCAGTGGGGATGGACTTTGGGGACTTGCATCCTTACCTACTTATTCATGCTTGGGGTTTACAACGTTGAGTTCACGCTCCGCCGCCATGCTGCGTCCCTCCCCTGGCTTCGTGGACTTAACCCTCTTGAACTGAAAGCCAAAATAAGCTCTTTTTTTTCTGTGAGGTGCCTTGGTCATGGTGTTTTATGAAAGCAACAGAAAAACGACAAATGCAAAGGGAAGCGAGTTTAGCAGAAGAGGGCTACAGCTACAACACAAAAAAGCACCGCAGGTCGGCTGAAGAGAGGAAGTCGGGGATCACGCGGCGGAAGTGGGCGTGGCGTCACAGCCTAAGCCAGCAGGGTTTGGGGCTGCCAATGCTTCTTTTCAGGTAAGCTCCCTGCCATCTTGGAGGCTATTAGCTCGAGATGCACAGTCAGTGTCTCAGCAGGTGCCGGGAGGAGAAGAGAGGCTGCAGGTCCTGTGGCCTGTGCGGCACTGGATGCTAGCTTCACATCCGAACACTCTTAACGCATCCTCCAACAGCTCCAACAGAAGAGACGCCGCCAGCTTTGTCCGCTCCCCAACCTTTGGAAATTAACTTGATTTACCCAATCTGGAACTCTGGGAGAGAAAAAAAGAAAATACTACACACATGCAACTCAGGCCCCACCCAGCCCCGTTGTCAAGCTGACTTGTCCCTAGCTGTCTTTCTCACAAGCCTTTTCCTGCAGGTGACAAAATGCAAAGCGGCATGCAAAGCTTCAAACCCCTCCAAATTCCAGGTAACCACATTGTTTCACAGTTGTGGGTGCTAACTGCTGAGCTCTGCCCCCCCCCCCTTCCGCACAAACCACGAAGGGGCCATTGATGACCCCGGGCATTCCCGTTTGAACTGTTTGGCGGCTGTGCTCTTTCTTCTCACGAAGCCGTTTTCCCCAGGAATGGTGTGATGGCTGCCATCGTGAAGCTGAGGCTGTAGTGGAGACCTCCAGCATACACTGGCCTTCCAGAACATTCTGACCCTGTTAAGTCTGTTAGGTAAAACCAAAACCAGGCTTGCGTCTCTCCCGATGTCAGACTGTATCGAACAACAGTAAGTTTACAAGTTGTATCCGTTACAATTTGCCGAGTAGTCCCCATTTCGCTTGGCAGCTGGCTGTTGGCACATGCTGAGGTCTTTTACTACGATTAACTCTCAGATCACACATTACTCAAAACACAGTAAGTGTTTCTATATATATATTCACAGTTCGATGGAGTGCCTGTCAGGGCTAAGGAGGCCACAGCAGCAGTCACCAAGGAGTTCCAAGAGGCCTTACAGGAGGCAGAGGCACAGGTGGATGCTAACGTTAAATTCTCTTACACTCAGCCTGGGCAAACACAGGGAGTGTCACTGCTGGTGTTCAGATATTAGCAGATCCAGGCCTGGCCTGGCTGTACACTCCGGAGGAAGAGGTGGGTGACCTCTATCAATTCCAGGCCAGCCTAGGCTACACCGTGAGACATAGAGCCAAGCTAGAAATTTGGGGCAGGGGGCGGGGAATAGGTCAGGCTTCCAACTTGAATGGAGCTAGAGGCAGGGAGAAAGACTGGGTCCAGATATGGATGGACGGACGGACGAACGGACAGATGGATGGACAGACAGCAGTTCAATTGATGCAGTACTAACTGAGCTCAGGCAAAGCCCAGGGGACAGCTGCATATTCTCCGTCTGTGTGTCCCTTGATGGCACACTGTGTGATCAGATAAAATGCCAGTGTCACAGTGTTAGATGCTCTCCGCCTTATGGTGTCCAGGCCAGGGCACCGCACCCTCTGGCCATCTGGTGGGTAGTCTCCAACCTAGTTTTTATTTTTTTTAAGATTTATTTATTTATTTATTTATTATGAATACAGTGATCTCTCTGCATGTACACCTGTAGGCCAGAAGAGGGCATCAGATTGTGTTCTAGATGGCTGTGAGCCACCACGTGGTTGCTGGGAATTGAACTCAGAACCTCTGGAGGAGCAGTCCGTACCCTTAACCTCCGAGCCATCTCTCTAGCCCCTCCAACCTAGTTTTTAAAACATGGATTTAATATGCCCGCTTGTCATGTGATCCAAATATATTTGGGTAAGTTATAAGTAGCGCTGTTACCATTCTTAGCCTGTATCCGCCCCCCCCCCCCCCCCCCCCCCCCCCCCCGCCAAAAGCCAGATTTAATTAAAAGCCAGTTTAAAAAGCCAAATGCATTGTGAAAAGCAGGAAGTGGGAGATTTATTCACTGTGGCCACACTGAGAAGAGGGACACAGAGCTAGTGACCCCAAGTCTATCCTTGGGGGTTTAAGTAGAAGGCCAGGTGGCTTAGGCATATCCTAGCAGGTCAAGGTGTGGTCCTGCCCCTCACTGACCCACCATGGTCTCTCTTGCAGGGTGGTTGTACAATCCGTAAATCTCTTTTAGGAGAAAAATTCTCCTGACTGGCCCAGGCTTTGGGCTTTGCGTTCCTGAGGGCATTCTAACTTGTTGGGGTCAATTGTTTCAGCGCCTGAGAGGCAAGGTAGGGACAAGTGTCTGTATCACCTGTCTTGCTCCCTGCTGGAACAGGTTGCATGTGAGTCCGTGCCCGCTCGGTGCTAGTGAACAGGTCAGTGTTGTCTGCAAGCAACCAAAAAGTGTCAGCCTACCTCTGTATTTTCTCTTAGAGCCACATGCTGCTTGTAGAGTTGGAGTCACAGGCAGCCAGGAAATAAAGGAGGGGGGCCGTGGTCTCAGGGTCTTCTTCAAAGACCTGCCCCTCCCCACAGACCTAACGTCCTCCATGAAGACCCAGCCCCTGGAGACTCAATCACTCCTCATTGGGACAGTGGTCTGGCAGTCAAGCCTCAGGCAGACTCACATAAGCAAGATCGTTTTCTTATTCGATGGGATAACCCAGAGAGCAGATGATACACTCATTTTAATGTCTGCTTGTCATTAAAGGGAAAACATGATTCCAGAAAACGCTTGCATTGACCTCAGCCATGCAGTTGTGTCTGTTTTCCCAGCCCCAGCAGGACCTAAGTGAGAAGGTCTTTTGACCCTTTCTCCATCTTCTTTCCCGTGTGTTCCAGCTCCGTCCCCAAAACCAGACTCCATCTGGTGCAACAAAGCATGCTGTGAATCCCAGAGGGTGGGACCTGTTCCTAGATCTGTAAAGGCGCTGTTGACATGGGGGGGGGGGGCTCCTCTCTTCCAGTATCACCTGGGCAGGGATGTGTGTCACTGTCACTCACGGAAGGCGGTTTCAGGAGCGGCTCCCTCCGCTTGGGATTTCTGCGTGGAGCAGTTACCATTAGCATCCGATTTGCTCTCTGGCATCTGCTGCCAGAGAGAGAGGCAGGGCTTTCTCTCTAACACTGGCAGTCAACGGACTGGCAGCGGAACAGACTCCCGCCTGTCAGGCCCACCTGAAGTGCCCTCTTCACACAGCCCCAGCTGTCGGTGGGAGGTGGGAGGGCCAGTTCTGGCTCCAAAAGGCCATATGCTAAAAATATGGATGGCAGAGACTGACACCAGAAGGACATTTGGCAGGGAGGAAACTGCTGTGAAGTGGAGCCGGTCCTTCAGGGACAGGTACAGAGGCCCCCAACTGCCAGTGTAAACAAACCGCCCTGTCCTACTTGAGCTCTGAGAATAGGGGTTTGGGGCTTCCTCCTCTTTCTTGCCTCACATCCTCTGCTTCCCAAGCTAGCATTCCCGTCTAACATCTGTGGGTAATGAGATCTTGACATCCCATAGTTGTGGGTTGAGCATTCCCCCAAATCAACGTGTTGGAACAGGCGGTGGCTTCACGAACGGGTTAGCATGTTTCTTGTGTGTCGCCCAAGGTGCTGAGCTAGCTACTGGACCATCTAGTTGGGAGGAAGAGAGGCTGCGCCTCCTTTGAAGCAACAAGCAGCCTTCACCGACCCAGACACGGCCACCCAATCCTGGACTTCCCTGGCTCCAGAGCTTTCAATCAAAATAAACAAATGACTCCGTCTCAGGTGGTCTGTTTAGTGATAGAAAATTGAAAGGTCCGGGACTTGGGATTCAAGGGGCATAAACGGACAGATTGTCCTTTCGGGTTAAAAAAAAAAAAAAAAATCTACTGTAGACTGGAGAGATGGCTCAGCATCTAAGACCATGTGCTGCTCCCCCAGAGCAGCAGAGCTCGATTCCCAGCACCTCCAGCTGCACGGGATCTGACTCCTCTAGTTTCTGAGAGCACCTTCATGACCATACGCAAATGCAATTAAAAATATCAACTCTTGCCAAGTGTAGTGGCACACACCTTTATTCCCAGCACTTGGGAGGCAGAGGCTGGCAGATCTCTGTGAGTCCGAGGCCAGCTTGGTCTACAGAGAGAGCCCAGGATAGTCAGGGCTCTGTGTAACAGAGAAACCCTGTCTGGAAAAGCCAGTAATATTAATACTAGTAATAATAATAAATCTTTAAAAATAATTTTATTTTAAAACTCATTAACACCATAGGCATACAGATAACAATGTGACAGAACTCTTAGGCGAATTCTGGCTCACAGGGCTTTTATTCTTTTAAGGATTATCTATTTTTAATTATGTGTATATGTGTATGCCCATGTGTGAGCATAGGTGCTCACAGAATCTAGAAGGAGGTGTTGGACATGCCCCCCCCCCCCCAGAGCTAGATACAGGCAGTTGTCAGCCACTCAACCACATGGGTGCTGGGAACAAAACTTGGATGCCACACACACTCTTAACTGCTGAGCCCCCTCTTCCAGGTAACAGGGGAAGGAAGCAAGTCTCACAGCCTAGCCGGCAGCCACACTATCTCTTCACTCCTGGGTGGCCCCGAGAGCAGAGGGAACTCCAGAGAAGAAATGCATTGGGGGTTGGTCTGGTGCTGCTGTGTATTTACATGCTAAATATTGGCCCCCAAGTTCTGGCTGCTGTCCAGACCTGTACATTCTCACATACGCCCAATGACAGATAAGCTTTGCTCCATTGTTAACTGCTGATTGGTTGATACAGAAGGGCTGGAGTCTGTAGCTGGGCAGACTAGAGGTAGGTGGCGTTTTGGTTCCTGGGGTTGGGGGAGAAAGAGAGAAGGAAGAAGATGAAGAAAGAGGATGTGGCCTGGTGGACCAGATCCAGCCCAGACAGGGCTGGCGACGTATTGGCAAGTAACTTGGGGGTGCAGCTGGGAGGTAGGTAACCAGACTAGCTTAGGAAATTAGTTGTACCTGACCAGTTACTGTGCTAAAAGCTGATTAAATAAATCGTTAGGTCCCTGTCTTGGTTAGTGGGCGTGGGGTGGGGGTGGGGTGGGGGTGAGGTGGGGGAGGGCTAGCTGTGTCATAGAGTAGCCCTCTAGAGTTTAATAAACATGCGACAACAGAAATGTGCCGCTCAGAGGATGTGGGGAAAGTAAGGAGGAGGGACCAATCTAGTTGAGGAGGTGTGTCCGTTGCGTGATGTGTCACCACCAGCAGCCTTTGGATGTCCCAGGGAATCTAAGAATTCAGACAGGCTCTTGGAACACTCTCTCTCTCTCTCTCTCTCTCTCTCTCTCTCTCTCTCTCTCTCTCTCTCTCTCTCTCTCTCTCTCTCTCTCATCCCTGTGGCACTAAGGACACCACAATCAACTCTGAGGTTGGAAGACTACAGATGGAAGTGACCTGAGCAGCCTCAAGTCAGCCTTTTTATTTATGGAAAAATGAAATGGGAAAAAAATTATTTTAGAAAAGGGAAGTAGAGGAAGAGACCAAGAGACGTCACTTTGAGACCGGCTTTCTCCGAGCCGAATGGGGGGATAGTACAGGGCAGGGGAGGGGTCTCCTGTCTAGAGTGAACAGTCAGCTGATCTCTGGGACGAGAATGTTGTCAGACACACAGGAAGGCAGTAGGTGGACTTTTTGAGGAGTTGAGATAGCCCGAAGTCGTCTTAGTTTTGGAACTTAACACCCTAACTCTCCATGCCCGCAGACCTGTGAGGCTGGAGTGTTAGCAACACACGGGCAACCAAACTCAGCTAAAACTGCTTTTCCTGGACTTGAAACCTAACCAGTTCCTGTCAGTGCCCCTTCAGATTGGCAGATCCTCTGCCCTTGGTCTCATCCCCAGGGTATCTCCTTCCATCCTCACTAACCGGACTTTCCAAGGTCGTCGCCTGCACTGTGACAGGAGACTCTCAAGCTAGCTCTCTGCCTCTAACCTTTCCTCTTGACAAGCTGGACAGGCGCAGAACCCACACTAGCCTGAGCTTTGCATCTTTTAGCAAACATTGTCCCGTGGTCCCTAGAGGAGAGTACAACACCTCCATGTCTGTATTAGCTACTCGCTGCTGTGTAACAAATCATCCCCCAGAGTTAGTGACTTATTAGAACAATGAAGTACCATCTCTCCAGTCGGAGAGATGACTCAGCAGTTAAAAGCACCCACTGCTCTTGCAGTGGACCTGGGTTCAGTTCCCAGCACCCACTTGGTGGCTCACACCCTCTTCTGCCCCTGTGGGCACCAGATACACATGTGGTGCACATATGTGAATGCAGGTCACTACTCATGCATAGACGAATAAAGAACTAAATCTAACAGATTAAAACAAAAAAATAAACAACAAAAAACACATTATCTCACTATTTGTGGGTCAGAACTCCAGGGGTGCCTTGGCTGGGCTTTCTGGCTCAGGGCTTTTGTCTGTGGGCATAGTTGTCCTCCACCTGGATTTGTTCTAGAAGAATCACTGCTAAGACGGCTCACCCATGCATGCTCTCATTTGTAGAGCAAGTTGCAGCTGGCTCCTGACAGGAGACTTCACTTCCTCTTCTTTGTAAGTTTCTCCCTAGACCCTCCCATTCTCATGACAAGGCAGCTGGCTTCCTGCAAGCAGACAGGACAGAAGCCACTACATATCCCGTGACCTGATCCCAGCATTGCCAGGCCAGCCTTTCAGCCACCAGGGACCGGAAGATGAGCAAGCACTTGCGCTGCGTGAAGGATGTGAGCAGGTTCACAAATGGATGCTGGGCAGCACCTGGCATTTGGAGGAGGCCAGGATAATGGACACAGACTCCCCCAGCAACGAGGCAAAGGAGGCTTTTCCGGGGTCAGAACCTTTCCTCTGTTGCTGCAGCCCTCAAGAGCTACAGCAACACCGCAAATGGATACCAGAGAATCGGAAGAAGGTGCGTCCATTTTGCTCAGCAAGATTTGGACACCATCTCCTGACCCCCCCAAAACTAAACAACTTCACCAACATTACCCTCTCTCCATGTAGGCAAGTTGAAAGAAGACTTAAAGAAAATACACAGGGAGATGCTTTCACATTTGCTAGGGGAAGCGGGTCCTTGGCATATGAGCTGATGTGCATTGAATCCGCTCTTCTCTGAAGTATCCCACCGCTGACCATTCTGCACTGGGCAGCCACACCGTGACTCCATTGACCTAAAAGGAATGGAAAAGCCAGGCACAGTAGCATATCCCTGTAATCTTAGCATCAGGGGGCGGGAGCAGGAAGATTAGCATGCACCAGGCCCCCCCATTCAACCCCCAACATCAGGAAACATGCTCTGTAGCCCGCCGGCCACCACAGGTAGTCCTACAGCAACCACATTATTTTTGAACGGTGAACCATGACTCAGGACACAGGGACGGTCCCATCATTTGGCACAGAGGTTCAATAATGGGGCGAGACGTTTCACTTTGTCTCTGTTTTGGATTCCTGAAATAGCCTCATACACGCTCATTTATGTTTAATGTATTTTCACAAGCATAATAGACATCATACACATAAAAAGCGTTGGTAAGATCTATGAGCATTTGAGCACTTAATCGAAAGAACACCCATGTATTTGCCACCTGCTTGAGAAGTATGTATCGGTTTATCATTAACAATAGACATCCAGTGTTTTCCAGGTATTTAGGGCATGCCAACCTTGTTGCAAGTATTTTACATATCTTATCACCCCTGTGAGTTAGGGACTGTTAGCATTTGTCTGACAAACAGAAAAGCAAGTGGGGAGGGGGCTTTAGAGAAAGAACAAGGTACTAGAAAAAGCATGCTTAGATCCCGACCAGCAGCTGAAAGAGACATAAAAAAGAAAAAGAAAAAAAGAAAAAACGTACAGCTTTCTGATGCAAAATGGACAGGCGCACACCTTTAATCCCAGCACTCAGGAGGCAGAGGCAGGTGGATTTTTGTAAGTTCAAGGCCAACCTGGTCTACAGAGTGAGTCCAGGACAGCCAAGGCTTCACAGAAAAACCCTGTCTCGGGGGCGGGGGGGGGGGGGGGATGAGCAGGCCAAGCTGAACCTCAGGGTGGGTCTTATTCATAAGGATTGCACTGGCGTGCATGCGTGCCTCTGTGTGTGTGTGTCTGTGTGTCTGTGTGTCTGTGTGTCTGTGTGTGTGTGTCTGTGTTTGTCTCTGTGTGTTAGGGATTCTGGGAAAGGAAAGCACAGAACTTCATTAAAGAAATAATTATTCCACCCATCTCTTTAGCATGGCTGAAGGTGAACCGGCCTTTGGCCCAGGCACCGATTCTGGTCCCTTGACGGGAAGTTTCTCCTTCATGAGGCCTTAGTGCTGTGCTAGCATTGCCTTCTTCTAAGTATTTGCCTGCAGATGAAGCAGCCATCTACACTGCAAGGTAGCCCCGAGGGAGCTTGACAAACAAGGAGCAAGACCTCAAAGACTCTAATCCTGCAGATGAAAAAAGGAATCAAGCCACAGGGCGGCTGGACAGATGGCTCAGTGGTTAAGAACACTGACTGCCCTTGCAGGGGATCCCGGTTCAGTTCCCAGCCCCAATATGGCAGCTCACATCCATAAGCTGGGCTCCAGGGGATGCAATGCCCTCTTCCGACCTCTGCAGGCTCATGCATGTGTGTCTACAAATAAATGAGTCTACAGGGACGCACGTTCTCCAGGCTTCTATAGGACCATTGCCCAAGAAACGGGCCTCTATTCCCTGCCTGTTTGTGCTGCTGGCAATCAGACCTACAAGCTCGCCTATGCTACGTAAGCGTTAGCATTGCTCTGCCACTGAGCTGCTGCCCAGCCAAAGCAGCATGGTAACAGCTGGCTCCACCATCAAGAGTACTTGTTGCTCCTGCAGAGGACCTGGGTTCAGGTCCCAGCACGGTGACTCTTCATAACCTAATGTCATCCATAAGGACCAACCGTGCTCATGGTGCACAGACACACATGCAGGCAAAACACCCATAAATGTAAAATAGAAGTAAGTAAATTGAAAACAAAACAAAACCAAAACCAAAAACCAAACAAACAAAAAACAAAAAAAAACCAAGCAGACAACTCTGCCTCAATGACCCAGACGGGTACGCAGTGGTCCTGTCCCCTGGCTCCCCACTATTGTCTCCTGTAACCCTCTCCTCCTCATCTCAAGACCTTGTTCTGAAATCACCAGCGGCTGGAACTCCAGCCATTTCTCCAGCCTGCAGTGGTTCCTTTTGTTTAAAAAAAAAAAAAAAAAGTCAATTATACAAATAAAACGGGCTCCCTGTAGGCCTGTGTGCTCATTGAGAGAGTAAATCAGCAGAGAGAAAACGCTGCCCTCAAAGCAATTAGAGAAATGCAATTGTTTTTGTTTTTGTTTTTTTTAAATGGAAGATATGCTTATGGGTGTATTAAATTAGGAAAAATCCATAAAAGTGATAAAAATGCCATGCCAGGATGATTATAGGAGAGGCAGCCTGCTCACACGGCATGGTGCGAAGAAGCTGCTCCAGCAGAGACCTTTGTGGGAATGGGAGGCAGATGCTTCCCCAACACAGGCTACCCACTGAGAGCTCCTCCCCTGTCAAAACCTATACAGTGTGTCTGTCCTTTGTCCCCTTATCTCATTACCCACCAGGTACAGGATAGGGCCAACGACAAACCGACCACCGATCTGTATCTTACGTGAGAACCTCCCTGCCTTTATGCCACAAGGGAAACACGATACGCACCACACCCGCAGGACAACAGATCTCAGACTGCTCCATCAGCCTGCTCTTTCCCTGTTGCTGGTTAGCCCATGTCAGAATCCCCCACAGTCAACACTGTGCCCCTCGCATCAACCCTCTGCGCTCCCAGTGAAAACTTCTGAGTTCATATTGTGGTCTTGGCTTTTACTTCCGCAACCATGGCCAGTGGTCCTCCTGTTGGGTACGGCTGTCTTTCTGACCACTGCCCAGGGACACACAACCCCGAGACACACAACAGGACAGTGCCTGGGATGTGGATGTTGCACTTGGCATCCAGGTGTTCTGACTGACAGTCCCTTTCTCTCTGTCCACTCTCTCGCTTCTCCCTTGGCTCCCTCGGCCCTCCCTTTGCAGTGAGGGTGGAGCTCCCTCACTTCCCTCCGCAGGAGGAACCTTGCCTTGTGTTGGTTACTCTTCTTGTTACCGTGACAAGATGCCTCTCAAGGGAGGAAGGTTTTGCTGTGGCTCACAGTCTGAGGGTGTACAGTCCATTGTGGCTAGGAAGGCATGGAGGCAGGAGTCCTGGCTGGCTGGTCACATGACATCCACAGTCAGGAAGCAGAGAGAGGTAAATGCCAGGTGGGGCTCGGCTCGATTTCTCCTTTTAATTCAGTCTGGTGCCCTGCCCATGGGATGGCTGTTCAGGGTGGTTCTGCTCCGTTAACCCTCGCTGGAAACACTTTCACATACGTATCAAAAACGTGTTTTGCAGGTAGTTCCGGTCTCATCAAGCAGGCGAGCAAGATTAACTGGCAGGGCTAGAGTGATGAATGATGGTTCTGTGGACCTGAGTTTGCTTCCCAGCATCCGTGGCCGGCAGTTCACAGGTGCTGCGCACTGCACCCTTCTTCTGGCCTCCGTGGGTCCCACACCCAAGCGCAGAGATCCGTACACATGCCGTTGCTGTGGTATCTACGTTTTCAAATAATACAAAAAAAGAGATTAAGTTACACCCCTATCCTGGACTTGGGAAGTCTGTTGTCATCCTCGGTGTCACGTAACCCCTGGCCCCCCATCAGGTATAGATGCCAAGCTCTCCACGACACAGCTGATACTTTCTTCACCAGGGCCTGGTGGGGTAAACTCTAACAGCTGAGACAGACTCCATGTGCCAAAACCTGGCCAGAGAGCCAAGGAGAGCAGCCTTTGGATATTCAGAAGGGCACAGGCTTCCGAGCTCCAGCCTCTTCCCTCCTCTTTTTATTATTTATTTATATATTTTTTCCCCTCTTCTTTTTAAATCAGGCACTAACCCCAAGCAGCCCAGTCACTCCCCCCCCCCACTTCCCCTCACCCCAATGCAGGGCTGTCTCTCACTGGGTAGAGGCACATAGAAGAAAATAAGAAGACCTACAGTTCAAAAGAAGGGTCTGGAAAAAAACATGTTGCTAATAGTAAGGAGATATAAAACACATCCATTAGGATAGTTATCAGGTTTTTTATTGTTGTTGCTGCTGCTGCTGGTTTTTTTGGTTTTTTTTTTTTTTTTTTTTTTTTTTTTGGTTTTTCGAGACAGGGTTTCTCTGTGTAGCCTTGGCCATCCTGGACTCACTTTGGAGACCAGGCTGGCCTCGAACTCACAGCGATCCCCCTGCCTCTGCCTCCCGAGTGCTGGGATTAAAGGCGTGCGCCACCACACTCGGCTCTTTTTTAATTTATTTATACAATATTCTTCTCTCCATGTGTACCTGCATGCCCAGAGAGGGCACCAGGTCTCATTAAGGATGGCTTGTGAGCCACCGTGTGGTTGTTGGAAATTGAACTCTGGATTTTTTTTGAAGAGCAGCCAGTGCTCTTAACCTCTGAGCCATCTCTCCAGCCCCAGTTTTTAAGAGTGTGGAGAAATTGGAAGCTTGTGAGCTCTTGGTGAGACTATAAAATCAGGCAGACACAGAAATTCAACTTCTGGATATGCACCCCCAAACAAAGATAAGAGACTCAGACAGGTGTCAGTAGAGCCATGTTCCTAGAAGTCAGGCACAGAGAGCTCAGCGAGCAGCAAAGTGTGGTACAGGTGCCCAGTGGAGTAGGGCTGCACCGAGAAGAGAGAGAAATCATGCTTAGTGCTACGGTCCGGAGAAGTCATGAGGACCTGGGTGAGGCACTGAACAATAGTTCAGTTACCCACGCCTGTAATCCCAGTACTCAGGAGGCAGAGGCAGGAGGATTGCTGTGAGTTTGAGGCCAGCCTGGTCTACAAAGTGAGTCTAGGACAGTCAAGGCTACACAGAGAGCCACTGTCTTCAAAAAACCAAAAAGTAAAAAATAAAGATAGAAGACAGAATGAAGCTTCCTGGAAAATGAAGGGGGAGCAAGGAGTTGTTTAACAGATGGCGGGGGGGGGGGGGGGGGGAGTTGCATATAGATGTACTCATAGCCGGTTGAACTGTGTGCTTCAAAGTAGATAAAAGGGAGCTGAAGAGATGACTACGTGGTTTAGAGTCCTTCTCTTGCAGAAAATCAGAACTTCTCAGCACCCAGGTGGAGGGCATCACAAAAAGCCTGCAACGCCCTCTCCAGACCTCCGAGGGTGCTGTACTCAGCACTCATACCATCGCCCAGATACATGATTGAAATAAATCTTGAAAATGTGGTTCGAAAAATACGAAAACAAGAGTAGTAGCTAAGTGGGAAGAGCCAGACAGAGGAGGAGGAGCAAGAAAAGGGAGGAAGGGTACCCTCCCTCCCTTCTCCTCCTCCTTAGGGTGGGCGCAATGCTACCTACCTCAACCCTCCCGAGGTGACCCGGTGTCATTGGGCTAAATTCAGACGGCAGGGGCGGTCTAGTCGTCGGTGGCTATTTGCAGGAGCGTTTTAATTGCCATAAATCCCTGTCCGCTGCCCCTAAGCCTTGACTGCTGAAAGGAAGCTCTCTAGTCCTCTAAAGAGGTGACTGGGAAAAAGGAAATTTACTCTTCTAAAGTACAAATTACCGGAAACCCATGGCCCCCAGACAGACGCACAGTTCGCCCGCCTTCTTAAATGGCTTCTGTTTGTTTTGGAAGCGCAAGGTGACGAGAACACTCAAAGAGCAGGAGCAATAACAACCTTGAACAAGGGCGTTTGGAGCCCGCGCGGCAGCGGGAAGCCTGAGCCGGCGCCAGCGCCTCTCAGAAAGATGCGCCGGGCCCGCCCCTCCCTGCCGCGCTCCGCAGGCCCCGGCGCCGCCCAGGCCGACCGCGGAAACGTGTACACTGCGCGCGGCCGCCGGAGCAGCTGGGTCTCTGTGGCGCAATCGGTTAGCGCGTTCGGCTGTTAACCGAAAGGTTGGTGGTTCGAGCCCACCCAGGGACGACAGCAGTTCTTTTTCGCAAAACATTTTTAGAAATGAAATAAATGCCCCCACCGTTCTGGGTTGATAACCACAGCGCTTCTGTGCTTGCTTGCTGTTTCACGCTGCAGCCGCTCACTCTTTTTCAAGAGGGTGTGCGTGGAGCGTGTGTCTGGAGCTTGGTTCACGTCTGTTCACAAACGGTTGTGTTTGCACTGGAAACTTGCAACGCGAACAAACACCACTCAGAAAACAAACAACAACAACAACAACCAAAACAGAAAACCGAATAGTGAATGCAGTTTGCTCGGTACAGTCGCTTCAGCTTCCAAACAGAACAGAGGAGCAAGAGACAGCACTGTGGGCAGAGTTTAGGGAGAGCATGCCTTGCAGAGGTTAGCTAAGCGGCTCCCAGCTTTGGGACAATGGGTTTGTATCTATGTAAATACGTTATATGTAACCTTAGACTGCTGGCAACTTTCCCCCTCAAATTTAGCTTTTAACAGACATGGTGTGGGTTCGTGTTTCAAAGTTTTAAAAGAGAGCCGGGTGAGGTGGCACACGTCTTTAATCCCAGAACTCAGGAGACAGAGACAGAAGGATCTCTGTGAGTTTGAGGCCAGCCTCAACACGGTGTGTTCCGTGACAGCCAGGTCTACATAGGGAGTCCTTGTCACAGAGGGCTTTTTTTCCCCCCAACGAAAAACCTTCCATAAAGACAAGAAATCTGCTACCATAGTAAACGTTCTTCCAAGACGGAAGTTGTGAAGTCAGGCCTTTGTCTGTGGAATCTATGCAGAATAAAGAGAACGAGACCTACCGCAGTGCTTCTCAACGGATGGATGGATCGCGAGTCCTCTGAGGTCACAGATGGATCGCGGGCCCTCTGAGGTCACGGATGGATCGCAAGCCCTCTGAGGTCACGGATGGATCGCGAGCCCTCTGAGGTCACATACCCGACATTTACAATGATTCACAACAGTAGCAAGATTAGTTATGAAGTAGCAAGAAAAATCACTTTAGAGTTGGGGTGCGGTCCCCAAAATGTAAAGAATTATATTACAGGGCCGTGCAGCATTAGGAAGGCTGAGAAGCCCTGCTTTAGAGGGACAGTTACCTGAGTCCCTGAGGTGTCTCTTAGGAGCCTAAAGGAGGCTGGGACACTGGGCAGAGTAACAGAGAACTTTCCAAAACATTCTTAGCTTGAAGCTTTGCTGGAGTCCCCCAAAATGCAAGGTATTTAGAGTCTATCCTGTCCGTTGGTCTGCGCAACAGACTGGAAATGAGTTGGGTCACATGACCATGTCTACACTGTAAATATTTGGGGGGAGGGGCTTCTGAGACAGACTTTCTCTGTGTAATGGCCCTGGCTGGCCTGAAATTTGTAGATCAGGCGCTGGCTTCTGCCTCTGGAGTGGTGGGATTACAGGCAGGCGCCACCTGCCCACCTCACACTTTAAATCTTACCTAGCATAGTATCTGCTATTACTAGAATTAGGAGTGCTTCCATCTTGACACTGAAAAGTGACCAGCTGTTACAAAGCTGGGAGTGGGGGTGGGGGAACCTGGCTTCTGTGCCATGGTCCTTTTTGGCTCACTGTCTTTGTTCCGTTGCTTGAGCTGAACACACACAGCCTTGTCCTGTGCTCCTCCATGAAAAATTCCCTCGTGACATGCACTGACTACCTGCTATGGGCTCCTTCCAAGGCCCTGCCACCTCATTGTCCTTCAAGTTGCTCTGCAAACTGTATCCGGTCCCTCATGAAGGCACAGACCAAAAATAAAGTAGGAAAAATAGATAGGACTACTTCCCTCAAGAGTGTGGGGGCTTGGGCTTTTTAAGCCAGGTGACACTTTTTAAGTATTTATTTTTATGTACATTGATGTTTTTCCTTGCATTGGTATTTGGGTGAAGGTGCTGGAACTTCTGGAGCTGGAGGGACAGTGCTGAGCTGCCATGTGATCGCTCCAGCCGCCAGCTACTGTCAGGAAACAAGCAACGTCTGGACTGGTCCTCCAGACATGTAACCCAGGGCACCCTCCAGATGGTGGATGACACCTGATACCAGGGTCCTTTCCCTGATGTGTTCTTTCCATCTTGAGCCCATTTGCCTCCCAACAACTGAGCAGTCTCCTATCAACCACCATACCACCCTGAAACCAGCACGCTGCCCCTGGAATGCAAAGAGCAGACAGCAAAGCTTCCTTCCCAACATTGTCAACGGACACTGGCCTGTCACATGACACACGATCAGTACGGAGGCAATCGGTCCTTAGGTTTGAGTGATGGAGACAAACAAAACCGCACGTGACTGATGGCCAGCATGAGGCACAGTGCTATTTCCAGGCTGCTAAGGAGGCAATCAATATGGTGGGAGCTATATCTTCCTGATGGATGTGAACCAAGTCATTGAGACCAAACAGGAGGAAGGATATTTAAGACCAGAAGACTCAAGGCCAGTGAGCAGGTTGGGGGTGTGTGTGAATGCAACAAGCATGTGGGGTGCACGTGGGACAAATGTCCTTCACTCCGCTTGTTGGACAAGCCCTGGAGACCCCAAGATGAGACCACACCTCACCAGGGGAAGTCAGGGACTACTGGGGGATTCTGCTTCCAGAAGAAGAAGTCAAGGGAGGTTATATGGCTAGTTGGGCAATAAACTAAAGATTGGGAACGGCTGAGAGGCAACTGCATGTGAAAGGCGAGGTGTGGCCAGTCGGGGATCAGAAGATTGTTAAAACGCATGTGATGCATGCGATTAAGGAAGGTTGGATGGGTTAGGCTGGCACAGGAGTGGATGGATGGCTTGGGTAGGGACTGCATCATTGCAGTCTTCATTGGAGACATTCAGAATTTGGAGCGGAGTGCGGCGGGAGTGAGGAATACTCGTTTGTCTTAGACTGGGCTTCCAGCTGTTGCTCTGGTTGTTCTCACAGGCTGGGCTACAGTGATCTTCCAAAGTTGCTGAGTGGATCTTAGAGAAACCTGGAAATATGAAAAGTTATAAATTGCCCATACTCAGCTTACCTTAGTTATGTCTGATTTTCCATCATGGAATTCTTTTATTATTATTATTATTTATTTATTTATTTTGAGACAGTGTTGCTCTGTGTAGCCTTGGCTGTCTGGGACTAGCTTTGTGGACCAGCATCATGGAATTCTTTTATTATTATTATTATTATTATTATTATTATTATTATTATTATTATTATTATTATTATTATTATTATTATTTTGAGACAGTGTCTCCCTGTGTAGCCTTGGCTGTACTGGACTCACTTGTAGACCAGGCTGGCCTTGAACTCACAGAGATTTGCATGCACCACCACAACCGGCTTGTGGAATTCTTTTTAAAGCCTAAGCTAACTTTGCCTCTGTAACTGATGATCTTGAGCCTCTTCCCCACCTCCTCTTCAGAACGCTGAGGTTATAGGCCAGCACCGTAAAGCCTGGCCATTACGTCCTACCGAACCTCCAAACACGAGGGTTTTGAGTAGGACACACTGAGAGCACGGGTGTGGGGTTCTCAGTCTCACTTTGTTCTTCCTTTTGACGGGGTGCCCCCGCCCCCCCCCCTCCGTTGCCCAAGGCTTTATGCATGCTAGCCAACCATTCTACCAACTAAGCTATGCTCCCCCATCCCGCCCCCCCCCCTTTGAAGTTAATTTTCCTTTTAAATTTTATTTATTAAAGTCAAGCTTCCTGAAAGACTACCTCAGGGTTTCATGGAGCCCTGAGAAAATTCCAAGTGGGAAGCTAAGGGCTTTCCCCAAATACGTTCTGATGAATTTTGTTCTGATGTGCAAGGGGATCAGAGACTCACAGACTTCTTAGCGTCCAAAGCTTGAAGTCTTGGCTTTTGTTTAGTGAGCTTGTATTCAGAGTTCTGACAAAGGCCAAAGCATGTCAAATCCCTAAGTGCTGAGTGGCTCTACACTGCCACAGCCCCAAGGCTCTCGCTCAGGGAAAGCTAGAGCCTTGACTACACAGCAGAAAAGCATGTCAGCACAGGTCAGTGAAGCCAAGTTACTTTATTAACATGTAGACAGAGCCAGGGCAGGGTAGTTCATAGCCCGTAGGATTTGGGGTGGGCTTCAGAGAGCTGTCCTGGAGTGTCATTACACTGTGTGTGTGCATAATCCTGTAGCTGTTACATAGCTCAGATGTTAGTCATAACAACGTGCCATGATGAAGATTGAAGGAAAAAAGAGAAAGTTACTTTACTTATTGTTCTTAAAGAAAGGCCGGGCATGGTGGTGCAAGCTTGTAATCCCAGCACTCAGAAGGCAGAAGCAGGTGGATCTCTGAGTTCGAGGCCAGCGCGGACTACAAAGCGAGTTCCCAGGACAACCAGGGATAAAACAGAGAAACCCTGTCTTGAAAAACAAAATAAACAAAAACGGTTTTCTATAAATGAGACTGGAAAGTGGTTTCACAGGCTGTATTATTAGACTCAGAGTGAACAGGTGAGGGACCCCAAGGCTGCAAACACTCCGGCCCAAACAAGGCGAGGGTGACTGCTGGCTTTATCTAGTCTGATCTGTGAAGGCAGTTTTGGCTTTAACCCTGAGTAGTTTGGGAGTTTCCGGACTCTTAGCAGGAAGATAAGCTAGGTCTTGTGGGGGTGGGGGGCTGGTATCTCCCTCCCCAAGGGGACTTAGTGTCTTTGTCTTTCATGTAGGTATGGGAAATAACTAGTATGAAAGTTTTAAGGTCACACAAAAACCAGAGTAGAATAAAAAAAAAAAAAGCTGTTTTGATTTTTTTTTTTTTAAACTGAAGCAATTAATGGAAGAATTGAGGCAATGCTAACACAATGCGTCCTTGTTACACTGTGGAGTGACTGGGTCGGTGACTTTAACAGTGACCCTTTCAGTGGCTTCTGTGAAGATTTACATCAGCAGACGCAGATTTGCATCCATTCCTTTCTGGTTTGCTTCAGGGACACCACTCACTGGGCTTGAGGCGGTATTCACTGTTTGGTTAGGTGTGCTGGATGTGAGGGTCTCTGCAAACACCGCAGCCTGCAGTGTGGATCCAGGGGAGGCAAGAAGGAAATCCACTCCAACTTGAGTCAGCAGCCAGTGTCAGTCAATCTTTGAGACTCGGGCACTGGATGGTTTATTTTAGGCATACTTCCGGTTCCCCGGTGATAATAAGACCAATCCTGAGGGCCTGACAAAGCTGAGGACAAAATACAAGTGACACCTTCCACAGAGATGCGTCCTGTAGACAGTAAGGAAGCAGGCTCAAGGCAAACAATGCTCATCGTATGGGTGTGCAGAAGGGCAGTGCTACAGACAAACCAGAGAAACAGGCTCAAGGTAAGGATCTGTGGGAGCCAGTGTGGCCTTGCCACGACACAGCATGGAGGCTACAGGCCCCCTCCCCTGCCTTCTGGTTTCCCCAGGGCTTACGTGTGAGCACAAGGCCCTAACACCTCCTACTGTGAAGAGATGGGTATGTGTGCGTGCGTGTAGGGCCCTCAGAGGCCCTGTGTGCACAGACCCACAACTACCTGACGGATTTCGGCTCACAGCGTGGGGTGTACAGTCAGACATGGCAGGCAAGCGTGGAAGTGGGAAGGTGAGGGGTGCAGTGGTCAAGCCGTATCCAGTCAGGAAGCAGGGTGGGCAGGGAATGCTGGCAGGCTCAAAAAGCCCACCACAGCGATTCACTCCCTCCACCAAGGCTCTACCTTCTAGAGTCCCACAACCTTTCCGATGCAACCATCAGCTGGGGGCCAAGTGCTCAGAAACAGGAGCCCGTGAGGGTATCCCTAAAAATCAGTAGTTGCAAGGTTTTCCATGGTCATTATGCTCAGAGTAATGGGGAAACAAACAAACAAAAAACCGTGAGCTGCTAAAGACACACATTCCCAGCCGAGGTCAGAGGTCAACACTTCCCCCTTCCCAGTTCAGCTTTTCACTGTGACGACGTTTTGTTCATGCCATGGAGGTATTTAGCGTTTTTGGGTCCTAGCACAGTGTTGCTAAGCACAGGCAGTATGAATTGCCTTGCATTAAAATAAAATATCAGTGTGTCACAAGTTTGTTCAAGCTTGAGTTACAGCACGCTGGTCAGGAGTCCACTGTTAATAAACACTGCATAACTTAGTAACCGTGAGAATGAGTAAGGCTCAAAGGAGCGCACGCCTGGGTTCTCCAACAGCAGTAATGAAGTTCCTTCCTGCTGAGCTGATAGACCTTGACTGCCAAGGCTGTCAGCAATCACGGGGCACACCCCTGCGCGTGTGGAAGCTCCTCACAGAGCAGCGGGCCTTCATTTTACCAGCTCATCTCAGGCTCACACACAGGGCCTGGCACTTAGCAGCAGCTGTGAATGGGCAGTAACGGGCAAAGGCTGAGCAAGCAACTCCATACAGAAACCCGGTGGCTGCAACTTGGAACCCAAACTCAGAATGTCAAAGGAAGAAGGCTCAGGGGATCAGTAGTTCAAGGCCAGCCTGGGCCACATGAGACTGTTTCAGAAGTTTTTGCAGACCTGGGGAGATAGCTTCCTAGGCAAAGCGCTTGCTGTGCAAGAGTTAGGATCAGAGTTCGGAGTCTCAGAAGAGCTGGAAAGGCTCAGTGGCTGCCACAAGTTCAGAATTCAAGAGGCAGAGAGAGGGTACTCACACAGCCACAACACACGCACGCACGCACGCACGCACGCACGCACGCACGCCACCTGCACCTTGCCTCAGTGAAGGAGAGTGACAGAGCAAGACTCTCAGAAGACAAATTTGGGGACGCATACACACCAGTGTTCCCTACAGGTGTACCCCACCATAACACAAAATAAAACATGTAAAACATTTCCCGTAGAACACACATTATTTATATAATCAGAGGGGGAAAAGAGATTTAAGAGTAAATATGAAAGACAAGTTATTAAATACAAAGTCGCCAGCCAAGTGTTTATCACTGCCAACCAGCCCACCCATCAAAATTCAAGTTTTGATTGAGACACCTTTTTTTAATGTGTTAATTTATGCACATTTGGTGTTTGGCCTGCACATATGTATATATGTGTGAAGAAGTCGGATCCACTGGAATTTGAGCTACAGATGCTGTGAGCTCCCATGTGGGTGCTGGGAACTGAACGTGGGACCTCTGGAAGAGCAGCCAGTAGTCTTAACCACTGAGCCAGCTCTCCAGCCCTAGGGAAGCCTTTCTGAGCGGCCAACTTTATCTGGAACCTGAGGCTGACCAGCCCAGTACTTCTAAGTCACCCACCATCTATAATTTGGACTTTCCGCGTTGCCTGAGTCACAGGAAGACCCAGGCTTACATGAGTTAGCCCTTCACCTACAGGACTAAGGGCAGGCTCACCGACTAGTGTTTCTGGTAGCCCGGCACATGTCCACATTGAACATAGAGGGACAAGGCCTCCTGTCACCCTCTGTGGGGAAGAGAAGCAGAAGATAGTGGCACTGATGCACTCAGTATGTTTGGGTTCAATCAGAAGCAAGCTGTCCAGGTGTCCACCCGCTGCACTCAACAACTTTTGTTTGTGTAAACTAGCGTTTTTCTGAACCAAACATATATTTTAAAAAGGCACTTCATTTCTGCGTGCGTGTACGTTTGTGTGAGTACACATGCATGGCCTGGAGGCCAGAGGTCAGTGCTGGATGTCCCGTGAAGTCCACCTCATTGCTTGAGATGGGGTCTCCATGGTAACTGATGTGGCTGGACTGGCCAGGCAGCGAGCTCCTGGGATGCAGACTGGGGCCCCAGGTGTGCACTGCCATGTCTGGCTCTTCACCCTGCTTCTGGGAACTGAGTCAGGCCGCCATGCTTGCAGAGTGAGGGCTTTACCACCTGAGCCATCGCCCCAAACTGCTGTTCTTCTACAATCACAGACTGAGACGGAGAGACAAGGCCGAGGCTTTAATTTGCAGCAGACCCCATGTTCACAGGCAGAACCAAAGGGAGACCCCAGCAGCTTACAGATTCCCCAAGGCAGGGCACATGGCTGTGCACTGCAGCGACTGCACCACAAGTCACATCCTCCTAGCAGCAGTGGTCAGGACTCAACTAAAACACTTGCACGTGCTCAGCAACTCTCAAACAGAGAGTCATCGAAATGAGGTATGTCTAATGTGTCATCTGGCAAAGAGGGGAAAAAGTCATCAAAAAGATCACTCTTCATGGGGCTCCCCAAGTTCAAGGCTCCTATACAGGCACTGTTTGAGGCTGGGCACAGCTCAGCGGCACACTGGCCCTTCCTGGGGCTGCAGTAAGTATGGTCCTGCCTCAGACATGTGCTCTGGGGAGCAGCACTGAATCCTGGTGATGGGGCGCTATCCCCCATTTCCAAGTACCTCAGCTCAGACTCCACACCTCCTGAGGGCTCTGCCAGGGCTGTAGGTGACAGCAACTCTGCTAAAATCTCCTCGTGACTCTGGCTGCCACATGAGGTGCCACCAGGAGCAGAGGAACACCCGGCTTTGCCGTCTGCGAGGTCGATTTGATGCTGCAGCTCATTTAGGAGGTCTTCTATGGACTCGCAGTCATTTGGAGAGCCACAATGGGACACAGGCTCTGAATGGTCACTTGTGGGTGTTTCATGGTGTGGGGAGGACATGAGGGCAGCTAGTTTCTTCTTTTTTGCTTTTAATTTTTTAAGAAGTCTGAGCCGAAGCTTATGGACCTGATCTGCAGCTGCATCTCCACGGCTTGCTGGAGAGATGGCGCTTTCACTGCTGTGGGAACTGAGGCTGGGGGGAGCTGCACAAGAGCCTTCCTGCCCCGTCAACAGGGCTGGTGAGGTACTCCCACCAGCATGTGGCAGGGCAGCTGTGCTACCCGGCGGTGGAGAGCCGCTGCTTGGAGACGGCTTGTCCACATGCTTAGCTTTCCGGGACATCCTCTTAGCTTTCCGGTTTACACTTTTCGTCTTAAAGCCATCAAAATTATTGGCTCCTTTCACCAAGGGCTGCAGGTCAGTTACCGCTCTGCTCTGAGCTAAAACGCAGGGCGGCATAAAGGTGTTGCAACCCCTGCTCAATAGCCCTTTCACCCAACTGCCCACGAACGCTTTCTTCTGACTGTCTTTAGGGAGCTGACTCTGTGCTGACCTGGCTGTGGTTTCTCTTTTTCTCAAATGAGATGCCTGAGATTTCCCAGGTTGCTCAGGGTTTAACGTCTCAGTTCTCCATGGCAGCAACTGTACCTGAGTGTCCTTCTCAGGTGCTGTGGACTTGAGCTCCTGAGTAGGAATGGGAGTCTGGGCATCAGTCCCAGGGTTAGGACCCATAGCACCTCCTCCCTGCAGGTCTGCGCTCCCAGTGTGGGATGTGAAACCTGAATCCACACCCGGAGCGACAGGCTCTCCTTCACAGGAGTTAGACAGTAAGGAAGTCCCCAGGGAGGCCTGTGGTGGCAGGGCAGGTGCTCTCACGAGCCCTGAGCTTCCTGTCACAGGTGTGTCTTCCAACAGGCAGTCTGTGGAGTCAATCTGAAAAACAGAGGCAGCTTCCTGGACAGGCTCTTCCAGTGCTGAGGGTAAAAAGCTTTCCACCGAGTCTTTTGATCCTGAAAGTGCACTCTGTCGATGAGCTCCAACTTGGGCTTCTGGAAGAGTCTGAGGAGTGACTGGCATATGTGTGGGCTGGGCAACTGTGGGCTGTGAAGTGGAGGGAGAAGTCAGCAGCTCCTCAGCTGGCGCAGGCTGCACAGCCGCCTTTGTGCGTGGAAGGCGGGAAGCTTCTGCAGCTGGCACCTGAGACCGCCTTTCCCAAACAACAATATGCATCTCTGATGCAGGCACGCCACATGCCATGTGCCTTTTAGCACATGGACCCTTTAAGTCATCACACTCCAGCCAACTCCCTAGGAAACAAGAAACAAAGCCACAGGTTAGACTGTGGGGACACCATTCTTCCTTGCAGCTGTGTGTCACCGAGCACCACAAAGGCAGCACTGGGAGCACAGCCTTCTCCTTGTCCCTCCATCTGCCACAAACTACTAAGGGTTTCCTTTTAGCACAGAGGTCATGGGCTATGAAGGGCAGGAGTCTGAATAAGCAGGGGATCTGCAGGGTGGAGCACACCCTGCTGCGCTGTGGGGAGGGGCTGGGGTCCCTGGCAGCCCTTCCCATTTGCACAATGTCAGAGACGTGCTAGGTGTAGTAGGGCAAGGCTATGGGAAGTGGGCTAAGCACGCAACAGGAGTAAGGAAGTAACCAGGTACTAGTAAATAGTCCTTAAAAGGAGAAGGAAAAAGGGACACCTTAGAAAGATAACTACTTTTCAGCTGGGCGATGGTGGCACAGGCCTTTAATCCCAGCACTTGGAATGCAGAGGTAGGCAGATCGCTATGAGTTCGAGGCCAGCCTGGTCTACACAGTGAGTTCCAGGACAGCTGGAGTTGTTACACAGAGAAAACCTGTCTCGAAAAAACAAAAAAAGAAAAGAAAAAGAAAAATAGCTTTTTTTTTTTTTTTTTTTTTTTAAAGCAAATAACAAATGCTGGCAGGGTGCGGTAGAACTGGAACCTTGTATATCGCTGGTAGGAATATAAAATGGCACAGAAACAATCTAGTCATTCGAGAGCTGCTGACTCCACTCTCAGAGCACAGCCCAGAGAAGTCTGCCCATCGGTGCTCCCAAACAGAAGAATGCGGACATTACTCAGTGCTAGGAAAGTAGGAAACTTAGAGCACTTAACACAGAACAACAACGTGCTAAACAAGCCAGACACAAAGTCCCTGGTTCCACCTGCGCGAGGTGCCTAGAGAGCTGTCACATTCAGAGACGCAGGGACAACAGTGGCTACAACAGCCAGCGAGGGTAGGATCGGGAGCTGAAGTCTACTGAGCACAGCTTATCTTGAGTGATGAGTGATTGACCAGATGCCTGGGATGGATTAATGAGTCTATAAATGTAGCTAATTCAGTAAACTATATGCTTGAAATGCTGAAATGGGGAATTTTACATGATATCTACCCTACTACAATAAAAAAATTAAGTAAACAAAAACCATGCTGGAAAGGAAGGAAAATGGAATTGATGCTGAAAGATAGCAGGGTTAGAGTAATTTATATTTATTCACAATGAACACAGGAGCCGTGGAGTCAGATGTGGTGAAAGCGTGGTGCCAAGTGTCATCATATGCACCACACGACACTCCCTGTTCTCTACGTTAGAGAGTAGTGATGTCATTTTAGACAGCACGGTTGCAGCAGTGATGTCACAACCCACAGCACTCTCATACAGCATGGCAGTATGTTTCCAGACATCTGTGGTGCACACAGAAAGCACTCCCCCTGAAAGCTCAAGGCCCCATGAGAAACAGCTTTGAGAAGCAGGGCAGTTCAGGAAGGAGCAAGTCCTCTCTGCAGCTTCAGAGCCACTTAGCCGGCCCTGGGCCAGTCAAAGGGTCTTCTCACTTCAGTGACTAAGAACAAATGAAGGTCTAAGGCCCAACAGATTTTTTTTTTAGAGTCCCTTAAAGAGAAAAATTAAAATTCTGCTAGTGAAGTGGGCTGTGACCTGCGGGAGCTGAGAAGAGAGGTGGGTGTGGGTGACGGGAAGGAAGCACATGGTACACAGGCAAAATGTCACAAAGAAACCCTCTGTGCTGCATCATTAATGGATTGTGGGTCTCATGTACACATGTACAAGGAGACACACATTTATTGGAACGGCCGAAGCGTCAGCACCGCCAAGGGCTAACCATGCTGAGAACAGCAGCACTTCTCCTTAACTGTTTGTGTGAATGTACGATGGCACACCTGGCCCCTTTAGAAGACAACAAAACAGTTTTTCACAAAAGTAAACTTCTGCCATTTGATCTAGCAACCAACCAAACCCCTTGGTATTTACACAATTGGGCTGCAGGGTTTATCTGTAGATTGTAAATATTTAAGTAGCGCTACTCATATCTACCTAAACGTGGGAACACTCAAGATGGGTTCCCTCTCTGTGTGTGTGCGTGTGCGTGTGCGTGCGCACGCAGGCACACACGGTGCTAAAGCATGCGCACATGTGAAGGACGACGCAGACAAGAAGACAACCAGGTGACATTCCCTAGGTACTGTCCACCTTTAATGGAAGAAATGGTCTCTCATTTTCCAAGTGTGAGAGGCTAGTTGGCCAGGCACTGCTGGGATTACACCTAGGTACACTGTGCTCAGCTTTCTGTAGTTGAGTTTTGGCCACTCTCATGACATGACAAGCACCTGTCATTTCCCCGGGCCCCAGAGCATCTTCTCCTGTACATAGACTTTAGCATTTGAGAAGGCTGCCATGAGTCTTTGACACGTTAGAAAGAGCCTGGCCACCACAGCACTTAGATGACGCGATGGAAGTGAGGGCGGGTGGGTGCAGGACAGCAGTGTTTTTAGGGAAGTGAAGCTACGGGTGCCACAACAGCAGATCCATGCTGGCACACACACACATTTATTAATGGATGCACATTGTACAGCGCTGGCCTTTGAGTAACAATGTACTATTGTAGGTTCACTTAGCACGTGTTCCAGTCTGGCATGGGAGGTACATAGATAGCTAATGCAAGTGAATGCAGTGGGTGATGCAGACACCAAGGGTTCCAGGCTGCTGATGGTAAGTTAGAAAAGGACAGGTTGGGAGGCATAGTGAGAAACTGTCTACAGAAACAACAAATGAAGTTAAGAAACACAACGAGCAAAGTGTCAGTATATAAACTCTAAGACATAGGGCACAGAGTCAGGAAGGATACCTAAACACCACATTTTTATGAGAATAAGAAAGGAGCAAAATTAAAGACAAAAGTAAAAATACAGGAAAAAAAAGTTCAAGTGAAGTCTGCCTTTAAAACAAAATCCACAAGGCTCTATTTCTCATGCTCACTTCTGTTTAAAAAAAAAAAAAAAAACAACAAAAACAACAAAAAAAACATTTAAACACTTACCGTCAGCATCTAAAATCCACGTTATAAAATGGTCATTTGCTTGGTACTGGACTACAGACGTGACTTGATAAAGACTACCTTCAAAGTGAAATGCGTAGTGCCTCAAATCCTTCCTCGGTAAGCCTTCCACAAAGTGCAGCATGAATATGGGCGATGCCCTGTGGAAAAGAGGCAGAAGTCAAACTGATGTCATGCCACATGTCTGCCCACACAGAGGACCGTCCAGGCACACAGCACATCAAGGCTAGCGGCACTAGCTTTGCTCTAGCACCTCCAGATGTGTACCTTGATTGGAAAGGGGAAAGTGGCTCTGAGAAGCTTATGACACTGAACCCCTTGGAAGGGCACAGTTGGCAGCTGGGAGCCTCGATGTGGAAGACTGACTCCCACAGTTGTAGCACTACACTGTGGAGCTCTGTAGAGAGAAGCCCAGTGCCTTTCGATTTCCTCTGCTATCGGGTACCCAAATCAATCCCTTCTGTTATGTGGAACAAGTAGTAAGAGAAACCCTTATGCAGAAAATATTCATTGAGCTGGCCAGCTTCCCCCTTACCTCAAGAAATTAGAAGAGGCATTAAATTCAAAGTTGCACTTAAGAAAAACTTAATTTGTACTTAAGGAAAGGAAGAAAAATATACTAGTTGATTTATTATAAACTACAAGATGCTCATAATTTCATATATATCAGTATTACAGGAACATGTCCAACTAGAAACAAACCTACAGGCAGGCTTCAAAAAACTAACTCAAGTAAGTAACAAAACTCTGGGGGTTTAAGAAGTGGGCGGTACCCCTTTTCCTAATAGGATGTCAGAACTTAGCTTATCAAAACTTATTCAGCTGAAAATGTCCAATGTCCCATGTCCAAACTAAACTCAACTCCACTCCAGGCAGCATTCCACGGTGCGGGTGGGGAAAGACATCCACAGACCCACCTTGTGCTCCACTGCGCAGGCGGGCCACAGACACACAGAGCCTCATCTACCACCACACATTGCACTGAGGAAGAAAGAAGACAGAGACCTGCAGACCACATGCCACTCACAGACCTGCCCTCCAGCACAAGGACAGGTGGCTGTAGACACCTACTTGCCTGAGGATGCCACCCAGGGCCCTGCCAGCATGCAGTGGGAGCCACCAAATACTTGGCTGCCATGGGGTGGCACAGGTGCCACGGTGATCTCCCATCCAACTTGGGCAGCTGGGAAAGACACCCATGCACACGAGAGCTATCCCCGCCCCTAACCAGCTGCAGCACTCAGAAGAGTGGCCCTGCATCTATCCTGACCAGCATAGCAGAGCTGACCCTGGGATGGGCTGTCCTCTGCACACTGGCCACCTGAGGCAGCTGACATGGTGTCATGAGAGCAGGTGAGCTGGCCCTGCCCCTCGTTTGCTGCAGCACTCCAGAACACCGTCTTACACCTCATCTAGGCAGCACAGTAGAGCTGGCCCTAGTGGAGTAGGTGCAGCTGGCCCTAAGGGCAGAGTGTGGGAGAGCTGGCCAGGCCATTCCTTTGCCATTAGGTGGCCTGGGTGAGGGGGTGACACCTTCCCATTCCCTTCCTTGGCAACTGCCACCTCACCAGCTATAGCACTCGGAGGGCTGACTCTGATGGCAAAAAATGGGTGAGGCAGCCCCAAGGGTGTAAGAGTGGGAGCACTGGCCCAGCCTCTTGCAGGCTGCAGCACATGGGAGAGTGTGCTCATAAGCCTTGACTAGGTAGCACAATGGAGCTGGCCCCAAGGGCCTGAGAGCAGGAGAGCTGACCCTGCCCCCTGTCAGTGTTGGCATTAGGTGGCCTAGCTGGAGCAGTGCTAGAGCCCGCTCTGGTGGTGTGGCTAAGGGAGAGAGCCGACGTGCTGACCAGCTCGGCTACCACCCAGGCCCAGATCCAGGGCTCTGAGTTGGTCCATCCCAAAATCTGTATCATCTGAGAACAGCTGGGATGTGTGAAAGGGCCAGTCCTGCTGATCCAAAGCTGCAGGCTCTCCATGACACAGGCAACAACAGGATAGGCTAGATGAGGCCCAGTGAGGATCCAATATTGATGGTGTCGCAGAAGCCAGAGATCTCAAACCAGACCAATGACTCACTGCAATGAACATTTGCAGGTGAAGATGTGTGGACAGAGGGATAGACTGTGGGACACACACTGTGACACACTACAGCTTCCACAATGAGATGCTTTGTTTTGTTTGTTTTTTATTTTGGGGTTGGGAGATTGTGAGGCAGAGATGAGAGGATCGGGAGATGAGTTGGACTTGGGTGCATGATGTGAAATTCACAAAGGATCAATGAAAAGTTAAAAATGAAAAGAAAAAGAAACCACACAACTACAAACAGTGGCAAAATGTGTGTACTCCATTCCTTTCTGCTCCTGGGTCTCGAGGCTCTAGTATCCCTTACAAGGCTCCGTATTTTCCTCCCCTAAAAATGTCCCTCCTCCCTCCCCTCTCCTGTCCCATTCCCAGCTTCTCAGGCACAGAGCCCTGTTTTCTTTCAAAGCTTCCTTTCTTCCTAACCCAACTCTAAGGCAGCAGTCAGCCTGACAGAATGCTCAGATCTGAGGAAAGCCAGGTTCAGCCTTGCCTCCCCCACAGGAAACAGAATGGACCAACAGACCTGGAACCAGAGTCAACAGGGGCCGTGGAGCTAAGACTCATCCACATGCAGCCCAGCTAACCCCAAGCTCTGGAAGGATGCACCTCAGAAAAACCACGGAGAACATCCCACAGGGGACGAGCCATGCCTGCCCAGGGGTGGCCACATCTCATAGGAAGAGCTGGACCACAGACCTGATTCTCATCAAACCTTCTCTATAACTCAGATCTTAGACAATGCAGATTGAGCAATCCTAAGTCTGTACTATAGTAAGGGCAGGTTCAGGCAAAAAGAAGGTCTACAAACATTATTTTTAAGCCAATCTTCTTGTATCATCTCCAATCAGATAATAAGACATAAAAAATCTGAATCAAATCAGGTGCATTTTAAGTGATTAGAACTATGATTAAAGAAGTGTATCTTCAGAAAACCCAACTGTCCCACAGAGGAACACAACTGTCCTCTGGAGATAATCCAAGAGGCTTTAAGGTACTTCCTACCAAGCCATAAAGACTTCAATTGAGAAACACTCTTAGGCCACGTGCGGCTGTGGTAATAATCCCAGAATTCTGGAGGCCAAGAGGGGCAGCTCTTGAGTGTGAGGCCAACCTAAGCTACACACACAATTTCAGGTCAGTCAAAGCTAAGCAAAACCCTGCCTCACCAGCCAAGGCTGCATAGAGACCCCATACCCTGTACACCGCTAACAAAACCCACCAGCAGGATGTTAATGCCTAGGAGGATAGCAAGCGCCCACCATCTCAGCCCTCCAGAGCCTGAGACCAAAACACTCTAGCTCCAAGGCTAGCCTGGACTTTACAATTAGACTATCTTGGAACACAACAAAAAACAGACAACAGAAAAGCGAAACAAAGAAGCAGAACAATAAAAGCTGCTAAAACTGAAGCTAAAACGCCAGCCTGGAGCACGTATGAGCAGGAGTGTAGGGCTCCTGAGCCTGTGGGTCACCATACTAGGAGTACAATCACCGAACAGCTCCTTACAGAGACGCAGTGGGCAGCAAGCAGGAGGCATGATTTAGGCATGATTCACCACTGCATTTTCCCATGGGGTATGTATTATACATGTGATGTGAGTGATCTGAGACATGGCCCCGGGAGAACTCACAACAATGTGAGATCTTAGAATGATGTATGATTGAAGTAAGGTCTCATGATCTATCTATCTATCTATCTATCTACCTACCTATCTATCTATCTATCTATCTATCTATCTACCCATCCTGGCTGATGTACAACTCACTATGTAGACCAAACTAGTCTTTTTGTTTTGTTTTGTTTTTGTTTTTTGAGACAGGGTTTCTCTGTGTAGCCTTGGCCATCCTGGACTCACTTTGTAGACCAGGCTGGCCTCGAACTCACAGCGATCCGCCTGCCTCTGCCTCCCGAGTGCTGGGATTAAAGGCGTGCGCCACCACGCCCGGCTCGACCAAACTAGTCTTGAACTCACAAGATCAGCTTGCTTCAGCCTCCCAGTGCTGGGATAAAAGGCACACATCCAGCCGATGAAATTTCTCTGACATTATCCCTAAAGTCCGTATTAAATTTGTTCCTAAATTGTACTAAATACCAGCAAGTCAAGTTGTACTAACTTCAGAATAAAAATCGTCTTATAAAAGTACTTTGTCATTTAAAGCTTAAGTATAATTTTACTTAAATTCAGTTTAGTTTTAAAGATAGCAAATGTCCAAATTATAAATATGGTTTATTAACTAAACTACTCTGATGGAATTTAAAGCACAGTTTCATTCAATGGAAACATCTGCTGATTAATCAGAGCACACATCTTTTATGTAAGCAAAAGCAACAGATTTATATAATTAAAAAGTGTATGTTGCAGGCTGGAGAGATGGCTCAGGGATTAAGAGCACTGACTGCTCTTCCAGAGGTCCTGAGTTCAATTTCCAGCACCCACATGGTGGCTCACAACCATCTATAATGTGATCTGATGCCCTCTTCTGGCAGCAGGTGTATATGCAGACAGAGCATTGTAGTCATAATAATAAATAAATAAACCTTTTTTAAAAAACTATGTTGTAATGTGGTCACCCAAGCTTGAGGGAGAGCAGAGTTATCAGCTGTTTAGGCATCCCATAAGCCTGTGCAGGACCTGGGCAGCTGAGCCAGGCTCCAGACCTGCGGTGAGGCAGCTCTCAGGGCAGCCTCCGCCTTCCCATTCTGCCTCACAGGCGGTCACAAGCACCAGGTCAAAGGGAGGCAGCAGCCACTATTTCCAACACATGAAAACACGTAAATGCATCTTCATCATATCCTAGAAACTACAGGTAAACTTAAAACTCGCCTTTCCACGCAGGTGGGGCTGGAGAGATGGCTCAGTGGTCAAGAGCACTGGCTGCTCTTCCAGAGTACCTGAGTTCAATTCCCAGCACCCACATAGCGGCTCCAGTTCCAGGGGATTTGACACTCTCACACTTATGCATATAAAATAAAAATTAAAAAAAAAAAACTCACCTTTCCAACACCATTTTTCTTATTTGTGATTTACTGTTGCAGCTGTTACATGGACCAAAATGGGCAGCATTGAGCGGGTGCCACTCAGGAACAACATTTGTAAAGGTGACCAGATTCTTGTGGCACCTGCAAAAACAAGCGCACCTTGAATCCATCTGCTAAATTCAACCGTATTAATTTAACACATTCTCCTGCTCGCTCACACTTTGCTTCCCAATCACACATTAGTGCAGAAATTCCCTCCGCAGCAAGGCTGGAGAAGCTGTGGGGAGTCCACGCTTCCCACCACGCACCCTGACATTCTAGAGAATGCTCCTGCGGCCCTACTGTGCACACTGGATGCTTAGGGTCACTTCTGGTCTCTAATGACCGCATTCCAGGATCACCCAGCGAGGAAGGCAGAGGCTCTGGGTGAGAACCGCTGCTCAGGGTGTGCAGTGCAAGCTGGCTAACCGTCACCGACAGCACAGACGGTGCTGTTTTCAAATATATTGCAGAGCACTTCTGCTCTACACGGGCTATTCAAGTACAGAATTCACTTTAGTCTGACCACCTGACAGCAACAGTCAAGATGATCTTCAATGGTGTATACTAAGTCTTAGCTGCATCAACTTTAATAAAAATACTTTAATTAAAACAACCATCGCTGGGTGTGGTGATGCATACCTTTACTCCCAGTACTTGGGAGGCAGAGGCAGGCAGAACTCTGTGAGTTTTGAGGGCAGCCTGATCTACAAAACAACTCCAGGACAGCCAAGGCTAACACAGAGCAACCCTGTCTTGAAAAAAAAAAGAAAAAGAAAAAGAAAAAGAAAACTAGCATACTGCCAAAGAAACAAAGAAACACAAGCTTTTCCCTTCTAAATAACAAACAGCATTGGCATATGGCACATGAGCGAAGAAAGCACTGGCAGCTAACAAGTGACCAGTCTGCTGAAGAGCTAACAGATAGGTCTCAGTAAATGCTTGGACTGTGTTCCACAGGCATCGTTCTGTAAGATACCGTGGCGGGGGCGCATGAATGTGAACCCAGCAATAGGAGAGGCAGGCAGCTCTCTGTGAGTTCGAGGCCAGCCTGGTCTACAAAGTGAGCCCAGGACAGCCACAGCTACATAGCCCTATCTTCAAAAACCAAAGAAAAAAGATGCTATCAAGTAAAGACTTCTGGTTTTCAACAGCAATAAGGACGTCTCTAGGTTAACATTATGCTCCACATGCTGGCTGACTTCTGAGCGCTAAGTATGTACGAGGCAGAGCTTGGCAGTGCCCTGGCAAACAACTCTCTAGTGGCAGGTGCTCCGGCCTTTGTACTGATGACAACAAGAGGCAGACAAACTGGGGGGTCTGAATCAAGATCACCAGCCGCTACAGGCCAGGGCCTTTATCCTCTCTGGAAAATAACTACTGAATCAAATGTAAGTCCTGACACTGGCAGGAGAACCAGAGACACTAAGATAAGAGTACTTGCTGGAGAGCTTCCATCGGACCCCGGTGGACAGTGATTAAATGCCACCATACTGTAGCTTTAGCCCCATAATTTGTTTTATTTTTAGAATGAAAGATTAAAGAAATAAAAACAAGATGCAAACTAAAATGGCTGGTGCCCCCCCTCCACTGGTCTGCACTCTGTGCAAAGGCTGCTTGAGCCCACTCAACACCTATGTACAAAGCTGCCAACTGTCAATCACCAGCCCTCTCCAAGGAGTCTACAACTACCATCCTGAGCAGCTAGCCATCTGTACTGGCCACAGCAGTCACTCCCAGTGGCTAGGTGAGCTCCTGGGACATAGCACACTCAATGAGGAGCTGTAAAACTGCTAGCCTGCGCATTCTAGAAAAGCTGTAATTGCACCCTGTTTGCTATCACCAAAGCACAGGTAGTGATTAGAGAGTTTAGCACAGTGAGTGAGGGAGTCTCGGAGGAAAGCCAGGCACGCCAGAGTCCCCTGATCTGCTACTGTCAAGTAGGTTACTCCCTGAGTGCTCCTGAGGAGGAAAGCAGACCACCATATAGACCAATAGGGCCTGGGAACGGCATCCTCACTTGCTTATACGACCATTTCAAGTCGCAGTGTGAGCTCTCGTCCCACCCGAGCAGTTCACAGCAGACTCTGCTGCCTTCGTCCCTACAACATTCTCCCAGACTCAACCTCTGAGCACGGCGTCCTGCGGAGACGATGGCTACCTGTGCATCACCTTCCTCAACACACCCTCTAACTTTTGAGGCTGCTGGTAGGTACGCTGCAGTGGGAAAGACTGATTTGCACTGTAATACTCCAAGGAATGACTGTTGGGGCAGGCCATCTTTTCTAACTGTGGGCAGGAGCTTCTCGGCAGAGGGCATGGCAGACATGTACCCAGTCTCTGACGGATAGCTCCCCTCAACAGGAAGCAGAGTTGACTGTGCTCAGGGCCCCCATATACCAAGAGCAGCTCCAGACAGCGGCCTAGAGCGAACAAACAGAAGCCTGGTCTCCAGAAGGCAGACAAAACATAACCAAGGACGTCAGAGCAGAGGCCCAGCAAGGAATCTTCCAGAGAGTGAGGGGGCTACTCTCATCTGCTCCTCGCTCGCCACTAAGACTTTTAGCCATGTTTCAAGCCATAGGTTTTGTTGAGCTAATTTATACAGCAAGCTGACTATGGCCGCCTGTGAGGCAAACTGTCCTCTGACTTCAGCTGTGGAAGCCAGCTGTGACCCATGCCTCTATCCTTAGAACTCAGAAGTGTGAGGCAAGAAGGTGCCAAAGCTGAGGTCAGGCTGACCTGCTTGGCAAGACCCTATTTAGAAAAAGAAAGAAAGAAAGGAAAAACAAAAAACAAAACGTGCCGGGGCCCAAGCAGTGGTGATGCATGCTCCCGCATCCTGAGGCACCCTGACCAGCCTGGGCTACGCAGCAAGTTCGGCCTGTCCTGTCTCCAAGGGGGCTTAGGGCATGACAGGTGCAAAACGTGTCACTTAAACCACACTGCCAAGAACCATTACAGCAGGTGAATCCATCAAAAACACAAAACTGACCTGTTTTGATACTGGTGCCCACAATGGGAACATTTAAAATTCCAAGAAAAGGAATATGTAAAGAGCTTTTCAACAAGAGGCTGTAGCTTCAGCAGCTTGGGAAGTGCGTACACAGGACTTTCCATCTCGCCTGTAATAGAAGGAAAGGGTAAGTCAGAACCCGCAGCAGTGGACGGACAAGCTTCCTCTTGGTGACACGGCCCTGCGGCTTCCTCCCCACACCCCCTTTCATTGGACAGGATCTCCCTATGCAGTTCTGCCTGTCCTGGAACTCGCTCTGTAGACCAGGCTAGCCTTGAACTCACAGAGATCTGCCTGCATCTGCCTCCCAAATTCTGGATTAAAGGCGTAGGCCATCACACCCAGCCATTGCTGTTTTCACAAGTCAGAACAATCTTTCTTATAAAGAAAGATAAAAATCAGCCTCCAGGAAAGACAACTGCATGAGTTGTGGATATTTAAGCACACATTTGTGATTAAGTTACCAGACTTTAAATTCTAATCCCACCTGTAACAAAATATTAACTAAGAAGGCAAACAATTTACAGTTCACTGTAACACATAACATTTTCAGATCCAATATATATTTGACATTTATATATAGGGTAAGTATATAGTATATCTACATATATAATTTTATTTTTATCTTGAGGCAGGGTCTCACTGTATCACCCTGTCTGTCCTGAACTCACTCTGTAGACCAAGCTGGTCTCAAACTTAAAAATGTGGAGAAATATTTGATGTTAACCTCTGTCCTTTAGGTTTGTGTGCATGGGCATGCACACGCAAGTGTATACATGTACACACAAAGAGCTAATACAAATATGAAAGAGTAATAAAAGAAATTCCTCTCAAAAACGTAGCAGATAGTGTGTGGTGATGCATATTTTAAGCCCAGCTACTTCAGAGGCCCAGGCAAAAGACTCATGAGTTCAAAGAAAAGCCTGGGCAATCAGCAGGACCCACCAACCTCAATAAACACAGCAGCACTCTCCTCTTTCCACACTATAAACTCTGGAGAGACCTGGACAGAGACTTTAGTTCTCACCTCACTTTGCTCCCATAAGCCAGACATCAGTTCAGTGGACAGAGCAAGCCCGTACACACACAAACGCACGCACGGACACAGGCAACTGTGCGTGCGCTTCTCTGCACATGAGAGAGAGATCCTGGGCTGCAGAATGAAGATCTCCTGAAGAAACACGTGTGCCCCCTTGTTGCTATTACAACACTGAAGGGCTCTCCAGGAACTAGAAATTCCCTCCCGATTTTTTTTTTTAATTTATTCATATTACATCTCGATTGTTAGCCCTTCCCCTGTTTCCTCCCATTCTTCCCTCCCTCCCATTTCTCCCCTTCTCCCCTCCCCTATGTCTGTGACTGAGGGAGACCTCCTCCCCCTATATATGCTCTCAGAATATCAAGTCTCTTCTTGGTAACTAGCTATCCTTCCTCTGAGTGCCACCAGGTCTCCCCATCAGGGGGACATGGTCAGAAAAGGGGCACCAGAGTTCGTGTGAGAGTCAAATCTCACTCTCCGCTCAACGGTGGAGAGTATCATGTTCGTCGGCTAGGTCTTGGTAGGGGTTCGAAGCTTACTGCTTATATTCTCCTTGGCTGGTGCCTTAGTTTGAGGAGGACCCCAGGATCCAGATCTGCCTGTCATAAAGTTCTTCTTGTAGGTTTCCAGGACCCTGTGGGTACTACTATTTCCTCTTTCTTCCATGCTACTCTTGCCTAAAGTCTCAATCGGATATCCTCTCCCCTGACCCACTTTCTTGGTAAGTAAAGATTTTCATGGTACGTATCCCTTGTTTTGATATAAGTGAGTATATACCGTTTGTCTCTTTTTGCTTCTGGGTGAACTCACTCATTATGATAATTTCTAGATCAATCCATTTGTCCACAAATTTCCCTCCCGATTCTTGTGCTGGGGGAGGGAAAGGCTGACACTCTGGTCTTGACACACACAAGCTGGTCTCCCAGGAAGAGACTGCACAACATCTGACAACCTGCTAGCCCACCCTTTGAGAGAAGCCCAAGCCCAAACAAGGATGGACAAGTGACAGGTGGGGACCCTTCTGTCTAATAAAACTTGAAAGTGGACATGCTGAACAAACCCCTCTCCTCGACTTTTCCCTATTTTCCCATGTAAACGGCTGGTGGCTGAGCCTAGCCTGCTGGGGCTCCCAGGCCCTGGGCTTGGACCCTAACAACTGGTAACATACACCTGACATCCTAATGGATCCCTGGCTGGAACTGCACCACAGCTTAGTCTTGTGAAGGAGGAGCTCTGGTTTCAAAGTTCAGAATTTTCACTTGGCTTTGAGAACTCAAGTGAACTGCAGCACACATATGTACATAGAAAGAGAGCACCGGCGCGCATGTGCACACAGAACAGACGTGGATAGCAATGACTTAACTGGTGGTAGATTCCTAAGGAAACGACCCAGATTCTCCCGCAAAACACTAGATCCCAAGTACTGACACAATGCATTTCCTTATATGGTACCCGTTCCTACAGAGGATCAGTCAAGCTGCACACCTACTTACCTAATGTACATCTAAGCATGGGCTGAAGTTTAGTAAAAATTTCACCTCTCACTTTACTCAGACAGGTGTCTATCTCTGTAAATATTTCTGAAGTCAGTTTTTTACAATCTTCACCTAAAGAAAAAGAAAAATAGAACATTATCATTTCTCATCAATGCATCTTTCCAGAAAAAAAAAAAAACCTGAAACAGTAATAAGAATGAAACTCGTTTTGTGAGGCCCCAGAGGGACCCCTATTCAAGACCACTAAGGAACACTGAGGCCCCAAAAGACTTGATCTAGGAGCCAAGCCAACTGCACAAGAGGCTTCAGGTTCTTGTTAGGAATGAGCCTAAGTCCCCATTCCTCAAGTGAGCTCAGCAGTCACTGAACATACCACAGCCAATCAGGGCAGTCAATCAGGGATGGCCTGGTCATCTGGCCAGAGAAGATAAGCTTGCTTAAGGCTGGCTTACTGCTGGTCTGATTGCTTAAGGAAGATTTACTGCTGGTCTGGAAATCTCCTGCCTTATGGTTAACTCATGACCGATGACCATCCATGTCCACTCAGCTGGCCCGTGCTGTCTAGTTTGAATGCTGCAATCATGTTAAAGATTGTCTAACCCCTTGAAATGCTGAGATGTCTTTAAAAAGAACCCATGAGCTCATCTCAGGGTCACCATTGTGCCTAAGTGGTAACCCCGGCATGCTAGATTTCTGCAGAATAAATGCTCTTTGTTGCTTGCATATTATTTGAGACTGGGGTCTTTCCTTTAGCATGTCAGGACCCTAAAAGTTTTACTGAAACAAAGAGCAAAACACTCTTCATACCCTGCCTCTCCTGTGACACGCCACACATTCTGTTGACACCTGTCATGGGCAGAGTACCATTTGCCCTTACTACCTGGATGAAATCCTGACTTAAGAGTAAAAACAACAGACATGGGAATAAACGCACATTAGAATGATGAGTGTTTGACATTCAGGCCTCACTTTGGAAATAATTCCTACAGCTTCGTCACACGCTGACTCATGAAAGAAAATACATTCTCAATGAAATGAACATTAGCCAAGACTTGTGCTATTTGTTTCTGGAAAGTTGAGGGGGGAAAAACAAAGGAAGGAAAGAAAATATGCACTAATACAGAATGAAGCCCCTACACAGTTAGCAAGATTAGAAAAGCTCTGATTATTCTGTAGATGGCTATATAAACTAAATATACTCTTCTTAGATCACCAGTGAAGTGTCGCCTGCCCAGAACAAGGTTCAGGAATTATAAAAACAGCAGGTATGCTAAAGGCAGCAGTGCTGTGGAATACTCATGGGGGAAAAAAAAAACTGACTGATTCGTGGGGCGGGGGGAAAAAAAGCTCTCAAACTCAAACTGAAACAAGAAGTCTTACTTGCCAGGTGTGGTGGCGCACGCCTTTAATCCCAGCACTCAGGAAGCAGAAGCAGGCAAATCACTGTGAGTTTGAGGCTAGCCTGGTCTACAAAATGAGTCCAGGACATCCAGGGCTACACAGAGTAACCCTGTCTTGAAAAACAAACAAACAAACAACAACAAAATACCAAAAAACAAAACAAAAACCAAAAAAAAAGTATCTGTATGTGTGCTCCTGACTGTATATAGGTCCATCACCCTGGAGACCAGAAGAGGGTGCTAGCTGCCCTGGCACTGGAATTACAGGCAGACCAGAGCCACCCTGTGAGTGCCAGGAACTGAACCGTGCAACAGCAGCCAATGCTTACTGTTGTGCCTCAAGAAGCTATTTTAACAGTTATTTTTAAACCCTACTCAGCAAGAACCATAGTAATGCACATTCACTACCCACTAGGATACTAATGTGCAAGGTATTCAAAGCTACATGGCTGTGGCCACGATGTGAACTCATGGCGAGCGCAACACCCACACAGATGACCTCACAACCATTACACTGTTAGTGCACTAACAACGAGACACCAACATGCTCAGGAAGGATATCGCCTGCAATGATGTCAAGTCTGTCAGAAGGACAAACAAACAAAAACTATGTGAAAGCAAAGTCAGGTGCAAACACACAGAGAGACTTCAAGAGCCATCATCTAACTGTGGGAACAGGGAGAGACCAAATGATCACAGAAACTGAAAAGGAACACAGATACACAATGCTGGTATATGACAAAAGTGTCTGAAAATGAAGAGAAGATGGATGGCCTCATGCTGTACACAGTTATGAATTTCAATTATCAGGGGCTGGCAAGCTGACTTAGCAGAGGAAGGCGCTTGCTGCAAGGCTGACAGCCTTGCAATTCTTAGATTACAAGGGGAATGGAGAGATCACCTTCTGCAAGTTACTCTCTGGACTCCACACACAAGCATGCATACACACACAAACAAATATAACAGTTAAAATGTATAAAAGAATCCAATGCTAGAAAGTCAACTATGACTTCTCCAAGAACACAGTCAATAAAGGAGTTTCTAAATGAAGAAAATGAAAACTGCTCTTAAAATACACAAACATGGGCTGGAGAGGTGGCTTAGAGCACTGGCTGCTCTTCCCGAGGTCCTGAGTTCAATTCCCAGCACCTACACAGCGGCTCACAACCATCTATAATGAGATCTGGTGCCCTCTTCTGGTGTGCAGGCACACATGCAGGCAGGGCACTGTGTACATAATAAATAAACACATCTTTCTTAAGGCCACAAGCATTACTAGAGTCTGAAGAAAAGATAAGCAGTTCTTGTGAATCAAGACGTCTTTTAAGTAGAAAGGGTCCGCACAACGCTCAGAGGACAGAGGCCCGTGCTGTTAACCCTGAACACCTGAGCTTGCCCTCCGGCCCCACAGGGAGGAGAAAACAGACTCTTTACAACCCTCCCCCCCCCAATTAATAAATAAGGCAGTGAGTGTAGTAAAAATATTTGTTAAGTAAAATTACAAGCTACAAGCTGAGAGAAGAAGCAGCACTATGTATCTGACATAAAATAGCAACAAAAATACAAGAAAATGCATCCAAATAAGAACATGATCAATAGAACAAACAGAGGGAGAGGGAATGAAAAGAAAATATCTGTCAATACCTACAAAGAGGCAACAGATCATCTCTTCCAATTTGGAGAGAGCAAAGCAAGTGTGAAGACCCGTTTTGTGCACTTGAACAGCAGGACTGTGGCAACATCCCAGGAAATCAATGGCCTGGGAAGGTTCCCTATCCTCTGCGGAGTAGTACTGACCCAGGCCTGTAGGTGCAGGTGCGACACACAACTGGCCTCCACACTAGCAGGTCCCTACATGCCATTCCCAACCAACCACAGGCTGGAAAATAGCGTGTGTGCTAACCAAGCAGAGCTCCTTGCCAGTGCTGCCTACACGCTATCATCACTATTGGCACGGACATGAGGATACGGAACCTAGAGATGCTTAGGGTGGAGCTCTAGCTTAGCACATGCAAAGCCCTGGGACTGACCTCAGCATCACACAGTAAGATAAAGTTACATGTGACTTCAACATGGGCAACAGGCCTACACACACCAACCCTGAGCTTATTAAAGTATAAGCATACGGGACTGTGTGCACTGGCATCCAAGCATTATGCTGTTTCTTGAGGACATAGCTGCAGGACGTTCTAGAGCCAAGCTTCCACCGACACTTAGGGAAGACTTTACTGATGTGTTCCTACTATTATTACTTCCGTCCATCCCTCCCCCCACCCATCCACGCATGTGTGCTTGGGGTGGGCTGGATGCGGACACCATGCTGTCATCAGGGGTCTGTCTTCTCCTTCCACCACACGGGCTCTGGGGATTGAGACCAGACCATCAAGGCTGGTGGCAAGTCTCACTAGCCTGAGGGTGTTTTAGTTCTTGGGTTGGAAGTCAAGGCTCCTTAGTGGCCTGTTCTGGATAAATCACAACAGGGTGCAGTGGCACACACCTGAGGCTAAGGCAGGGTGAGTGCAGTACCAGGCTTGGAAGACAGAGACACTGTCTCAAAATGAAAACACAGACCACATGTATAAATGTATGTATGTGCATGCACACACAGACATACAGACACCTTTTAGGTCACCTGCATGTCCCTGGGTGTCAAGGGCAGGTGCTGGGGTCACAGATGACTCTTACTATTATTTCATTCAAGTTGTTTTGCATATCAGCCTGATGGCTTCTATGATGACCGCTCAACCTGATGAGCTAAGACACACGGTTGTCCCTTTCTCCTTCACTGGCAGTCACGGGCTGTAACTGGCACTAACCCTAGGTCTCCAGACAACAGTGACCACCCACGGCATCCTTTTCACATGCTGAAAGGAGGCTGAACCGGGAGAAGGGAAGTCACACAGACCTGTGAGGCCGTGCCGCTGATGGGTGTGCAGAAGCCTCTCTGCGTGCTGGTACGCTTCCAATAGCCTCGCAAACACGCACTCCTCTCTGGAGCAGGCCTCCACCACGGTGTTCTTCAGCACCTCCAAGTGCACCAGGACGGAGAGGATGCAGTCTAGCCAGCAGAGCGCCTGTGTGTTCCTCCACTGCACACAGGCAGTCTGGCAAGGTGGCAAACACCTGCTCTGGGATGGTGTCTCCAGCACACGTCTTTCATCCTGGGGAAGCACGGCAGAGACGCTGACTGGAGCAGGATTCTCAGCAGCAGCTGAGTCCATGTCATCAGCTTCCACAGTCTTCCTCGGCTCCACAGGAGCAGCCGTCCTGCCTGGACTCTGGTGCCCAGGGCTAACTGGTACGTTTGATGAGGTGCCACCACACACTTCTCCATTATAGTTGACACCGTGGCTTCTAGTCCTTTTAGACTGTACTGGGACAGGTGAATTCTTACAGCTGGTTTCCAATCTCTTTCTTTTTTGAGGCTTATTTGAAATGTGACAAGCTTCCAAATCAGGAGAAATTAGATTAATAAGTGATTCAGAGCCCAAAGGATAAATGCACTAGAAAGAAAAAATAAATCTTGTTACAAAAAGCAAACCCCCCAACAACCTCGATAATTCAGATCAGCTCATGTTCTACCTTATTATATTCCATGGCAGCAAGTATCTCTACCAACCTAAATTTGAAAGAACAAGACAACACTAACGAAAGTTTATCCTCCCCAAAGAGTATTTTCTCTAGTTAATTTGTATCACCAAATCATGCAAGTGGGGTGCGGTAGTGCACGCCTTTAATCTCAGCGCTCGGGAGGCAGAGGACAGTGGATCGCTGTGAGTTCGAGGCCAGCCTGGTCTACAAAGTAAGTCCAGGACAGCCAAGGCTACACAGAGAAACCCTGTCTCGAAAACTTTCAACAATGTAAAGAAAGATTATGAATGCATTTAGGAGAGAGAAGCAAATTAACAGCATTAAAAACTGGGGAATTATTTTTAAATAAAAAACTTACTGAGTACTTTCTTTGTTCTGAGATCTGTTTTTACTATCCCTATTTACGTATATGTATATGAGCGAATGTGGTGTATGCAGGTGCCCAGAGGCCAGAGGAGGGCGTCAGAGCCCTAGCAGGTCACAGTCACAGGCACTTGTAAATTGCCTGGTGGGGGTGCTGGGATTGAACTCAGGTCTTCTGCAAGACAGTACCCGCTCTTAGACTGAGCCACCACTCCAGTCCCTATATCCTGCATTTGAAAGAAGTTCAAGGACTTGCATACTAAATGCTGTTTAAAACACGCCTTCTGTACCTGAGGTCAGCAGTACCTGGCCCTAACCCTCACCGTCCCAGAGTTGCCTGGGAATGACAGCAGTACTGAGCCTACAATCCTAGCACTTCAAAGGCTAAAGTGGGATTGTAAATGTAGGTCGGTGTGGACTATATATGGCCAGTCTCAAAAATGAAAGCCAAACCTATCTCAAAAGATAAGCAAGCAAACCAAAGGCAAAGCACTGTGTATAGTTACACATTCCAGTGTTCTCTATCACTTACAAAGGTGTGAGAGTCAATACATCTACGTCTAACAGCCAAAGCCTCCTTCCTGAGGGCTGGAATCCAAGGGTGGCCGTCACTCCGCCTAGAAAGCTCCCATGCCCACCCCTTTGACTTAACTGGCACTGTGTGTGTCCCATCCCTCTAAGTGTGGTGTCAAAGTGCCTAGGATCAGTGGTTCTCAACCTGTGGGTCACAGGCCCTTTAGGGTTGTCAAACAACCCTTTTACAGGGGTCACCTAAGACCACCAGAAAACACATATTTACATTACAGTTATGTATATAAATTACAGTTATAAAGCAGCAACAAAAATAGCTGTGGTTGGGGGTCAGTACAACAGGAGGAACTGCAGTGAAGGGTCGCGGCGTCCCCTGGGCACTGTCTGCTCCAGGGCAGCCTTAGCCACTCACCCTGCCCCGCTGACAGGATCAACAAGCAGATATTTTTCCCAATTGAAAGAAAGAAAGGAAGAAACCTCTTCCTTCTCTCACTGCGCTCAAGTTCCCTTCAATCACAACCCCGTTACCCAGACCGGGCGAAGCGAGTATTCAGCTGCCCTGAGGGACTTTCCATTTGACTTCCCAAATAACGTGGTTTCCTTCTTGGTTTTATTCCTCCCAAAATCTGATTCTTGACTCTTCCTAATGTCTCCAACCTCTTACTATTGGCTCCAGGCTCAGCCCTAGTCCTAGTGTAGCTCACCAGTCACATGCTTAGCTCGGTTAGCCACGTGTGGTACCCATGCCTACCAGGTCTTCATCTCCAATCTTAGTTCCCCAGCAGCTGTGGGATGTATAGCTCCAGCTGCTCAGTCCACCCGTCCAAGCCTGGCTTCAGTCTTCCCCCAAATTCGGCTTTTCCCTAGCAACTCAATTTGTCCAACTGATCAGGAGGAACACGTGGAAATCATCCTTGCTCCCGAAATCTCCAGCAAATCCTGTCAGCTTTACCTTCAAACAGTAGCTGGCCCTCTCTACCCATGGGCTCCACAGCTACGCAGTTGGGCCTATGTTGCTGTGTCTGTACTGAGCACATCCAGACGTACTTGTCAAATCCCTGAGTAATACAGCATTTTATAGAAGGGACTTGAGTGTCACTTGTTTAAGGAGAGGCAGTCTGCAGAGGGACTGTGTAATGGAATCCTCCATGGCCTGTCACCTCCGCTTCTACGCTCTCCCTGGAATACTGCAGCTGCCTCTGCACTAGGCAGAGGGAAAAACCAGCTTGTTTGCTTTCTGCACGGCTCTCAGAACCTTGAACATTTGTGGGCAGTCATTCCTGTAGACGTCAACTACACAGCCTATAATTTAGCTGGACACCACGTGTATTTGAAATGGACCCCAAGAAAGCGAACACCCTCCACAGCTAGCAACTCCAGACAACTGTACCTGAAGGATCTGAGAGAAGTCAGGGAAGTGTGCTCCTCATATACTCTAGTGAGCACAAGGGCACAGGCAGCACCATGTGGGGCTGGCTGTGGGCAAGCAGGAGTGCCCACTCCCACTTCTGTGGCACCTGGTCTTTATCCCTCCCCTTCCTGCAGGTTGGTGGATGAGCTTAGAGTGGCAACCGTCTAACCATCTGGTCTTTCTGGGGTGTCTTAAAGCTACCTAGGAGCACTACCCTAAGTCACCTAATGAGAGGTCAAAGGTGCTCATTATGAATGACAAGACAAGGCAGTCATTGAGGAAGCACAGCTGTTAACTCTGTGGCAGAGACTGCACACAGAGAGGGCGGGAGCCCTGCCATTACCTAGACTGTCACATGGAGGCACAGTGATACACAGACAGGAGACTGCTGTTTTAAGTGAAAAACCCAAACTTCTAGTTTACCAATAAAGACTCAAGAGCCAGATGCTGGGGTGAAAACCTGCTGAGAGGCAGAGAAAGCACCCAGCTGACCTTCCTACTCCACTCACGTCCAGATGGAAAAGGCGCAAAAGGTTCATTAGCTCAGCTGACAGCCCAGGAGGAAAAGGCCAAAAAAAACCCAAGGCCAAAGGCTTGCTAGCTCAAAGCTCAAAAAGTTCCCAAAGCCAAAGCCCAAGGATCTGAGGAGCTGAAGAGCTAAAGAGCTAAAAAGCCCTTCTACTTCTACACAGTCTTAAGCACCCTTCAACTCACAGTGCCTCCCGCTCTTTAATCCCTGTCAGCTGGCTTCTTGCTCCGCCTCTTGACCTAGGGTTAACTTTATTAAATCCTGTGTACAGGAAGCTCTTGGATTAAAAGGTGAGTGTTAGGGCCCAACCACGCCAAACAAAAGACAGGTTTACAGTTCACAATCTCAGGGATCACAATGGGGTCAAATAGCCTACAACAGGAGAGTGTGCCACTCCTCAGATAATCCCTGCCACCGCCTAAGCTCACCCAGGCTTGGTAGGAAGGGCGGGCTTTGCCCTCCTGCTGCAGTCACTGTGCTGCTGCTCTGTCTGCCCAAGCACAGGGCTAAGGCTTTCAATGTAGCAGCACAAACATGGCACAGCCTCAAGGCTCCCAGAGCCTCAGGTGGGCCTGCTTCTCCCCATGACCTGAAGATTCCCTCCTCCTGCTGCTCCCCTCCTCCTCTTAGGCTTTTGCTCAAATCTCACTTTCTTATTAAGGCATTCCTCCCACTACTCTATTCCAAATTTGAAGAGAGAGCAATAGCTCAGTGGTTACAGCACTCTTTTACAGAAAACCTGCCCGGAACTCCAGCTCCAGGGGATCTGATGCTCTGCTGGCTCAGCAGACAGGCACGCATATAGCACACATACGTACACTCTGGCACATACACATAAAGGATTTAGTTACTCAAAATCACAAACTCCTTCTTTCCTCACATTCCAATCTCCACTGCTGCCTTTCTTGCCCTAACTTTTTGTTGTTGTTAAGACAGGGTCCTGAGTGTCAGGCTGGCCTTGAACTGAGATCCTCCAGGCTCTTAGGATTATAGGAGCGTACCACTGTGAGAGACTTCAGAGTTCTACTTCGCATGCACCCTACCCCATCCCCCCACTTCTCCCCCTCCTTGTTTTTTGTCTTTCCTGTCTGTCTAGATCATCAACTTCTTTGGGACAGAAAATGTATTTGTCACTGTATCCCAGGACTGTAAGAGAATAGACCTACCTTAGCGACACATTTAACTGAATAGATGCAAAGAGAAGTCTTATAAATATGATAAGTGCCCCCTCCCCCTGCAATGTACCCAACACCAGTATCGATTATCAACCACGTGATTTACTCTACTGTTTTTCTAACTGGTTGGTCACCAGACAGCAAATGACAAAAGGACAGAATTCTGGGCAAACTTTAATCAGTACCTGGAAGGGAGAGCCAAAGCTATGCTGAGGTGATCTGGAATAGACAGGTCTGAAATCAGAAGCCCACATTCAGGGCTCTGCAGGTCTGTGCAAAGCCCTCTTTCTAGAACCCATGAGCCTGCTTAGGTAGTTTAAAACAGGGAGCATCTACTTAGCAAAATAACTATTTTGAGAATTAAACAAGCATCAACTGTTCATGCATGGGACCCCCAATCCCAAGGATCACAAACAGGAAGCCAGCATCGAAAGCACAGCCACCTGTGATTAGGTGTGGCCTGCACGCAGCACTGTGCTCGGTGTCCTCTACGGCACAGCCTCCAGAATCAACAGCAGCCTGGGAGCCCGACTGCACGGCCTCTCCATGTGGTCTGTTACCACTCAGCTTACTCTATAAATGTTTTATGGGACTGACACAGGCTAACCATTTTTATTTTAGATTTTATGCCTGTGTTTTGCCTGTATCTATGTACCTGCACCCAGGAACGGCATCACAGATGGTTGTGAGCCACCGTGTGAATGCTGGGAACAGAATCTGGATCCTCTGCAAAAGCATTAATCATTGAGCCCCCTTTCCAGCCCTCGGTTTTATTTTTTATTTGACAACATTTTAGGGATACGATGACAGCTTTATAGTGGCAAAAAATATGATGTATAAGGTTCCATATGTGAGGAAGAAAACAAAAACAAAACCAAAAATGGATCTGAAAGTGTTATCTTGGACATTTTGGAAGCTGTAGGTGGTTATTTCTTAAATGCCAAATTAATTTGCGTCTTTTTAACACCACAAACTTTTCATTGTAAAACAAAACCAAGCAGGATCATTTTAGTGCTAAAAATCTAATGACCATGAGCTTTCTCAATGTACACAGTGTAAACTGAGTGTGTGAGTATCTCACTGCTGCTCTCAGTGTACAAAGAGTAAAGTGAGTGTGTGTGAGCATCTCCTGCTCTCAGTGTACAGTGTAAACTGAGTGTGTGTGTGAGCGTCTCACTACTGCTCTCAGTGTACAGTGTAAACTGAGTGTGTGTGTGAGCATCTCACTGCTGCTCTCACTTAGACTGTGGACACTGAAGATACAAATTATGAAATATAATCCATTCCACACAAGAGCTGTGGATACAATGGATACAAACTGCAACTCATTATAAATGGCAAGCTCGTTTTGAGATAAAGTCTATTACACAGGCCAGGGTAGCTTCAAAACTGTGGCAGTTGCGCTCAGGCCCCCAAAAGCTGGGGTTGTGGGCATGCACCAGCACGCCTGGCCATCTTAAAGCTTTTAGTTATAGAAGAGGTAGCTCAGGGCATGTCCACTGTTTCTGATATAACCAACTACTGAATACCTTTCCAGGTGAAAATGGAGATTAATAACTACTATATGACCAGGTGTAGTGGTGCACACCTTCAACCCCAGCGCTCAGGAGAGGCAGGCAGACTTCTATGAGTTGAGGCCGGCTTGGTCTACACAGTGAGAACCTGTCCAGGATAGGGTGGAAGGAATAGCACACTATATGCTAGAGGCTTAATAAAGATCCCCATAAGGTTAGCAGTTGGAAAACAGTAATGTATTTAAAATTGTTTGTGGAGAGATTTGGAAACTCACACTGTCTATGCACTTAAAGTCTATGCTCAGAAACATACAAAATGAGTAACTTAAACAATGAAGAAAAAGCAGAAGGCTAAAACCTATAGAGTAAATAATATTAATACTTTACCTGAAGATCCTCACACAAAAAGATAGATTCTTGGAAGCTAATTCGGTAAGTTTTTAAGGCGTTTAGCTTGCCTTTTGCTCGACAAGCAGGACAAAGGCCATCTGTTGGAACTTTAGCTGAATCATAGTTCTAGAAGAGAAATAATGCAAATTAAGAGACATTCCTAAATTATATTAAGTTACAAAAGAGTTAAATGGATGGGTGACCAGAAAAAAAAATGCACAATTTTCCACTATAAGCATAAGGCACTATAAGCCAAGACTAAACACAGCAAACAAAAGAAATGAGGCAAGGCCCTTTGTTTTGGTTTGTCTGGTTTTTCCAGACAGGGTTTCTCTGTGAAGCCTTGGCTGTCCTGGACTCGCTTTGTAGACCAGGCTGGCCTCGAACTCACAGAGCTTTGCCTGCTGGGATTACAGGTATGAGCCACTGCGCCCAGCTCCTATCATGTCAGGTCTTAAACAGTTATTATCCAAACAAGACATTTATAGTTTTAAATATTAAACTTTGACTTAAAAATAGCATCGGTTTCAATCACAAAAGAAAAGGTAACACTAACTGCCAAGGGAAATGTACACAGTCCACACTAGCAAACCATACCATCTAGGCATTGTTTCTACTTTCACACGTCAACAACAGAGAGGTAAACAAAGTATAAAAATCTTTCGCCATTGCTGTAAGATTTCCGTGGAAGATAGAATTTTTTTAGGACTTCGTTTTAAAATTTTAAAATTTCATTTACAATTTAAAATTCAAATAAAAGAGGAAAAAAACCAATTTTGCACTGAGGCCAAGAATAAGTTCACTAACTTTTCCCAAGCACCCCCGCACGGGAAGTGAAGATGTCCCTATATCAGTCCCTGGTCCAACCAGTGGCAAACCATTTCCAATCTTCAGAGAATCCATCATTCCGAGTCATTGGCTAATTTATGTCACTTGGAACATGTCAATAGCACTAAGGATTTTTCAATGAACCCTGGAAAAAAAAAGTCAACAGACAATTAAATAAAAATCCAACTTACTCTAAAAAGAGAGCTCCGCTATCTTATAAGACAAGAGACATTAAGTATATTGGTGAGCTACATGGCCTTGGATGAACATATTCTAAAACTGTAGTCTTGAAATACCTGAATGTATTAAGATATTCACAAATACATGAAGAGAGTGATCACAAGACGCATTTTCGTAACACAGAAAATTAAGCAAAGCTTTTCATACAGGTGGCTACTGGATAAAGCAAGCTATCCAACTAAGTTTGGTTCACAGTTTGAAATGACCATGTCAGAAAGTTCCTAAACCCTCGAGACCCATGTTCTATCACTTTTTTTTTGTCTAGACAGGGATTCTCTGTGTAGCCCTGGCTGTCCTGGATTCACTTTGTAGACCAGGCTGCCCTTGAACTCAGTGATCTGTCTGCCTTTGCCTCCTGAGTGCTGAGATTACAGGCATATGTGCACCGCCACCATACCCTGAGAATAACACATTTTATATGCCCTCCTTTCTGTTTTCAACCACTAAGTTCTTCACCAGTAGAAATATGTTTCTGCTTATTCGAAGACAGGGTCTCACTAACCAGGCCTGGCTGGCCAGGAACTCGCTGCATATGGCTGCATATGTAGAGACCTCTAACCTTGGCCTCTGCTTCTCTGTGCTTCCCAAGTGTTGGAATTAAAGGCATGCAACCACAACCAGCAGAATACATTTAAAAACCACCAGAAAAAGATTACATTCTTTGTAATCTGTGCTGATCTGTATCAGAACAAAAATACAAGTACTTCTATAGGACAATCCACCGTAGCGAGCACACCTGGAGGGTAGTTCCATAGAGCAGACCCCAGGCAAAGACTCAGGAGAGTGAAAACCTGAGACACTGCTCAACACAAGAAGAAAAAAATGCTTTAAAAAAAAAAAAAAAAAAAGGTTAAATATAGACTTAAAATACAACAAACCCACATTTTTTAAAAAATTTATTTCTATTTTATGTGCATTGGTGTTTTGCCTGCATGTATGTCTGTGGGTGTCAGATCTTGGCATTACAGGCAATTGTGAGGTGCTGGGAACTGAACCAGGGTCCACTGGAAATGTAGTCAGTGCTCTCAACTGCTGAGCCATCTCTTCAGCCCCCCAAAACCAGATCTTAAAAGACCTTTGGGCAAAGGGAAGTTATCATTTAGCAAGGAAGCTGAAACTTCAAGCATAAATCTTTCCAAAACCCGAGGATCCATAATTCTAGGTCAACCATCTTCTGGCTCACAGATTCATTTTGAAAAACTAGTTATGAACAGAGTGTTTGTGGCGCACACCTGTAATCCTAGTACTTGGGAGGCAGAGGCAGGCGGATCTCTGTGAGTTCAAGGCCAGCCTGGTCTACACAGCAAGTCCAGGACAGCCAGACCTTGCTATGTAGAGAGACCCTGTGTAACAACAACAAAAGCAAAGGAAGCCAAGCTGACCAGATGCTGACACCTACGTTACAGCTCTCCTCTAGTGCTGACTCTGCATTCATTCTCAGAAGAGAAACCTGCAGGCCTCTCAACACATTGTTAATGACCCTTTTTATCTGCCTGAGGATCTAGGAAACTGGAAAGGTTATTTCTCAATATGGAAGGAAAAATGAGAATCCTTCAAATCTGCTCTCTTTATCCTATCACCCACTATTTCAATAGGAAAACAAGGCATGGTATGCACCTTTAAGCCTTTAAATCCAGTCCATGGATCTCTGTGAGTTCCAAGCCAGCCTATTCTACACAGTGAATTCCAAGCCAGGAAGACTACATAGTGAGACCTTGTCTAAGGAAAGAAGGAAGAAGGGAGACCCAGCAAGATAATAGAAACACCAAACAATATTAAGACCCCTCCCAAAGAATATCCATGTTAAAAATACCAGAAGTAGGCTCTCCAGGTCTTTCAAGCACTCTGCCTTATAGACACAATCCTAGGGTGGTTCTTCAGTCTCAATTTGTCCCATAAAAACTACTATCTTTTCCCCCCAAAGGTAACCTGCTCCTTTCTGTACAGTACCTAAAATTTGGCATCTAGAGGCTTCAAAACACAAAGTAGAAAGTTTGTGTCGTGTACTCGAACATCTCTCATGTTTGCTTAATAAGCATCATCTAAACTTGTGGACCATGCTTTACAAATGTTCCGAACCAGTCTCTCTTTCCATTCATATCACTGTCAAAACGACAGTCCGGCGTCAACCCACCTATTTAATCCAATCGAATTATAAGAAAGTCCAGCCAGAGGCGGGCGTGGTGGTGCACGCCTTTAATCCCAGCACTCAGGAGGCAGAGGCGGGCGGATCGCTGTGAGTTCGAGGCCAGCCTGGTCTACAAAGTGAGTCCAGAACAGCCAAGGCTAACACAGGGAGATCCTGTCTCGAAAAACCAAAAAAAAAAAAAAAGAAAGTCCAGCCGGGGCTGGAGAGATGGCTCAGAGGTAAAGAGCACTGGCTGCTCTTCCAAAGGTCCTGAGTTCAATTCCCAGCACCCACATGGTGGCTCACAACCATGTACCCTGAGATCTGATACCTTCCTCTGGCATGCAGGCAGAACACTGTGTAATAAATAAATAAGTAAATCTTAAAAAAAAAAAAAAGAAAGTCCACCCAAACAGCTTAATATTACCTAAGGATTATGACTTGAGCTTATTACAAGGTGAGACCAACCAAGTTTTTCCAGTCTTCGCCCCCAGCACTTTTCCTCTTACACTCCCGACCCCTTTGCAATGTCGCTAAGTCACCGACATCCTAGAGACCCTAAAGGGAGTTTTCATCCCAGAAAGGATCCTCTTGGCAGGCAGTCACAAGAGGGACGTGATTAATTCAATTTAATTCACTGCATGTGTACTGTGTGGAATACTGTGGAAACTTCTGAGGTTCTCAAAAGAAGGGTCTCGGAACCGTCGGCGCTTTATTCCCGGGCTCTGCATACGAGCTGTCAAAGTCAAGGCCAACAGACTTAGACTCCAGGCAAGGGGACTGTTGCTTTGCAGAGCCCAGTTCGGCTTGGTAACCCAACCCAGCTTCCCGAAATTTGAGATGGACAACGGCACGCGAGGTGAGCTTCAAAAGCCAACCGAGGAAGCCCAGCAAGAGGCGCGGCGTCCCGTTACCCTGCCCACCTCCACGCTCTTGGTGGGGCGGGCACACACTCTGGTTTCTGTTCAGCGTTTACCTCTTTTGAACGCAAACGGAGCCCGAAGTCCCACCCAGCCTGCACCCTCACGCTCCACTCTTTCCCACCCGAACCTTGCGCCCAGCCCATCATCCTTTCAGCGTGCTACCTCGGGCTCCAGCCGTCTCAATTTCTACTTCCCACGGAATTTGCTCGCTCGCTCGCTCTCTTTCTCTTACCGGCCCGAAGAACACCCCTTCTTCATATAGAATCGGCCCGAACTCCTCCTGTTCCACCTTGAGCTCCAAACCATCCACCAGTAACGTTCAACCCACGTTCCCCTGGACGGCTCCTCCCTCCCAGCGGCTCCGCTAAGGAAAGCAACTTCCGCTTGGGGAGTCCTCCGCCAAAGAGGTCCCCTCCCAACACCTTCCTGCAGAGCGCCTCGCTCAAAAGCACGCGGGCCGGGCGGGAGGGAAGGGGAAGACCAGAACACTTCCGGGGCGGGCCTCCGCAGAGGCGTGGTTTGGGCGCCCTTCCGGCGCAGGCGCAGTCGGAACTGCGGCGCCAGCAGGGGCGGGGTTCATGGCTGCAGAGCGTGCTGAGTGTGAGTGGGGGGGTGGAGGCGAGGGAGGGGACGGTTCTGGAAGCTACTGGAAAGCGCTGGAGCGACAGAGGTGACGCCAGAGACTGGAGGGCGGAGCGTGATTAAAATTAGTGCGCAGCCTTCCGCGGAGGGATTGCGCGGCCGGGGAAGGAGTGGCGCGCAAGCCCGGTGACCCGGGTGTGGGCCTCACCGCCGGCCATCATGGCGACCGGCGTGACCCGGACCCGTCCTCACGCCCCGCACCCATAGTTCGCTCTCTCGTGTTCACAAATGATCACCACACACGGAGCCGCCCCTCCCTTCCCTACCCCCCTCCTTGGAGGCCTGGGGCTTTCCCTTCCCTCTCTGATCTGCTCACGGTAAGGGGAGATTCGAAAGGCTAGCCCAGGGCCGTTGGTTAGTTAGCCTTGACCCGGGATGGCACCCAGCAGCCGCCCTGCGCATCTCAGCAGCCCTCCTTCCAGAGAGAGAGAGGGGGAGATCTCGAGTTGCTAAGTTGTAAGAACAACTCCCCCCCACCCCCCCCCCCACCCCCGTCCCCCCGGAAAGGTCATGTGGTGTGAGGGACATCGTGACTGGAGGCGTTCTCAAGGACGATCCTATTTCTTGGAGTCCTCTGGGTCGATTGTTTCCGTGGCCCGGGACAACAGATAGAAGTTTCTGGACCTTTTTCTTACTGGGATCATGACTGGCGTTTTGGACTGCGGTTCTGTGGGATTCCCTTGGTCTTAAAAACGACTGTGTGCTGGCAGAATGCTGCTAAGATATTAGTAGCGTGCTAGGAAGGAAACAAGTCCGCCGAGGGAAGGACTGATTCAATAAAAGAATTTCAGTTTGTGGTACTTGGGACTGCAGATCCCTGAGTGGGCCAACAGGCACTTGGTGGGGTTTTTTCTACCCCCTGAAGAGAGAAATAGACTGGTTAGGTTTCCCTTCTTGTTGTCGTTTTGTGTTTGCACTCCTTCATGTGCTGCTGTGTTTGTTGTCGTAAGGTCGAACTAGTTAAAAATTATTCTTGTGTGGATTTAATTTTGAAGTATTTCGTCCTGGAGTAGTGTCCAAAATTAATAGGATTTTTTTGTTGTTGTTGTTCAAAATGCTATTTCCATTTTTAGAATGGAATACACTTTTCCCTCTCCCTCAATACAACACTTGCTGAATATCAATTCATAAATTCAAGGATCTAATTGGTCCAGTTAAAATGTAACCAGACTTTTGAGATAATTATTATTAAAATAAAAATTGATTATTACAGACACACACACACCCAACACAGGGTTTCTCTGTTTCAGCCCTGGCTACCTTGGAACTCTTTCTGTGGACCAGGCTGGCCTCGAACTCACAAAGTTCCTCTGTATCTGCCTACCAAGTGCTGAGGTTAAAGGCGTGCACCACCACTGCCCAATGATTATTGCAGTCTTTAATGAAACGTTTACTTAAAAAATGCTTGGAGCCGGGCGTGGTGGTGCACGCCTTTAATCCCAGCACTCGGGAGGCAGAGGCAGGCGGATCAGAGGTTCATGGCCCCCAGCTGAGACCATACTATGCATTTCCCGTTCCTTACTGTGTGTTCAGGGTCGTGTTTAGATATGCTGGTCCCACACAGCATAGTCACCTCCAGTAGATGAGAGCCCAGAGTTTGTCTGTTTCCACCTAGAAACTCACATTCAATAAAAGGAGGCCTTGGTTTAGTTAATAATTAAACTGCAGTAGGAATTCAGTGCCCTGCGAGTCATTTCGTGAGCGCTTATACTCTTCTACGTTTGTTCCTTAAGTGAAAACAAACCTTTAGCCCCAACCTGGGATATAAATGCCACCTCTAAGCCAGTTATGGTGGGATCACAACACTCAGGTGAAGGCCGGCAGCTGGGCCCCGGGTTGGAGGACAGCTTGGGCTATATAACAAATGAGTCCACAGCAGATTTGAGACCTTGTCTTAAAATCAAACCAACGACCTTAGCTGCCATGGTTGCTTGTTCTAGTCTCATTAATTACGTTCTAGACAGGAGAAATGACTCCATCAGTAAATCACCTGCCTCACAGTAGTGAGGGCCTGAACTGGATCCCCAGCACCTGTGTAAAAAGCCTGGCCTAGCTGTGTGCACCTGTTATCCCAGGCTGGGAGGGTGCAGACGTGTGGATACCGGGGTTCACCAGCCAGTCAGCCTTCCTGAATCTGTGAGCCTCAGAATCAGAGAGAAAGGAAGATACCTAGCATTGACCTCTGTCCTACACCTGCTTACTCATGGCACGCGCTCCACCAGCACCAGGCCACCTGACGTTCCAGTAGCACCCATGAGTACAGTCTGTATGTAATGCCATTTCTAAATCTTATGTTCAGAAAGCTGGGAAACCAAAAGCTCCTTGGTCCTAAAAACTGGTACAAACCAATGAGATAAGTAAGCTGTGTCCTCTGTGTTTTATTCAAACAACATTAATAGGTTTGGCTGCTGTGTGCGCCCCTTGTCCTCTAGCATGTGGGGTTTTCTATAATGGCTTGTGCACTCTATAACTTTCTTCTCTTCATTTTGTTAGCGCTAGGCAATGAGCTCAGGGCCTCACACCGGTCCTTCACCATATTCCCAGTCATCTTTTTTTTTTTTTTTTTTTTTTTTTTTAATTTGAGACAGTTTCACAAAGTTACCCTGGCTGGCCTTGAACTCACCCTGTAGCCCAGGTCGACCTTAAAGCTGTGGCCCTCACATCTCAGTCTCCCTGGTAGCTGCTACTGTTGACCTTCTGTACTACTACCCCCCACTGTAATGTTTAAAATTCCCAACTCTCAGATTTTAATTAAAGAATTATGAGCCTGTACTTATATTTGGTAAGTCTTCTTGTGCAAGGCATTTGTTTAGAAAATTAATTGGGGGCATTATTCGTTGTCAGTTAAACACAGGGAGCATGCTGCCCATTTGCAGTTATGGGGATGCACAGAGCTGCTGCCAGTGTAGCCATAGAGTGAGCCAGGCAATACATCATTTCTCCCAAGGTGGTGTCTATATTCTTAAAGCCTTAGGTAGACCCTGTACCTCATAATGCACCCACACTTACCCACTTCTCCTTTCCCAAATGAGCAGGTAAGAGTCATGGAGTGGACCCTGGAGGATCTGACATCTAATTCTGTCTCCTTTGCTGTATACGTGTGTTTAATTTCAGTGCCCTGAGAACATCTATACAGTGAGTGACAAGTTCAGTCCATGGGACCCACGTGGTGAAGTCGACAACTAACTCTCAGAAGTTGTCCTCTGACCTCCATAATGTGCTGTTGCATGTACACACACTCACACATACTCACAAAGTAGATAAGTTAAAATGGAATAAAGTCTTAAGGCAGTATACAATAAATTATATCATATGTTCCTTACCTCCCATATGCATGAATCTGTGCCCTTACAGCAGCACAGCTGGCTCCTGTCTGCCTTGGAGTCTGCATCCCTGGGCCAGGTCATGTAGTTGGGTAGTCATGCTAGCATCCTACTCTAAACAAAATAGATTGCTCACATCACCCCAGTGGCCTCTTCCTCGGAAACTAGAAGAAGAAAGAGGGTGGCCTGTGTTTAGGGACCTCGATGCAAGCAGACAATTTACATCTCTGTGAACATTACAGCCATGCTGCACAGCAAGACTGACAGCCAGGTGTGTGCGGTGGAGACAGATCAGCAGCCAACTTCAAGGGCACGCTCACCAAATGCTACTTAAACTTAATGCTTCTTTTAGCAGTTGTGCTCCACATGTGGAGTTGGATTTAGAATACAACTTCCTTGTATTGCCACTTTACTGTTTTTATTATTTTTAGTTATGTGGGGGCAGGTGTTGTAGAGGAACATGGCTGTTCTGGCAAGAGATCACATCCAAAGACCCAGGTGTGTGATCCTACTGGAATGCAAATACGCCTTTAATCCAGGAGACAGAGGCAAACAGATCTGAGTTCAAGGCCAGCCTGGTATAGAGCAAGTACCAGGTAAAGAGAGGCTTAGATTCAGACATGGTGGTACACGCCTTTAATCCCAAACAATGAAGGTAAAGTTAGTTTGTAGAAGGAAGCACTCATATTTGAAAGCGAGATCTAGTCGAGTGGCAGAAAAGGTGACAAATCAGAGAAGATTTGACAGAATAGGATACGTCCAACTCTCAGAAGAAGAGAGAGGAAAGGCAGTTTTACCAGGACAGTAATAGAGAGACGGATTGCTGGGAGAGAACTCAGGTGAAGACCGAATGAGCCAGAAATGAAAAGAGTCCAGATGAGTAGAGCAAATTGCTGAGTTATTTTCAAGCCAAGCAGAGCATTCCAGACCAAGAGAGAAGCCAGATTAAATCAGTCAGCTGGGAGAAGAGTCAGAACAGCTGAGTTGACCCAGCCAGCCCAGAGCTCAGAAAGACCAAGTAAGGGTGAGCTCATTAAGCAGTAAGTCTCAGAGCCTGAAAACATCTAGGCCGAGGCTAGATTGTACAGAAGCTAGAAGCTTCCAGGACGAGGCCTAGGTTAGCAGAAGGAGGCAGTGAGCCTCCCGGACAATGGACCAGGAGAATAAGAGTTACTTTTACAGGTGGTGCCTGAAAGTGCACCCCTGAGGTTTTGTGTTCCCCAGAGCTGCAGTTACAGGAGGTTGTAAGGCAGCTCATGCAGGTCCTGGGCCAGAGCAGTACATGCTCTTAACCGCTGAGCCACCTCTCCTGGGTGCCTTTAAGACAGAAAACTAAGCCCGGAAGGAAACGGTTTACTTAAGTTGGCATATTAAACTATCAGACCTGAGGCGGCACCCTCTGCTTTCCACCCTATAGGTATTTAGTGAAAGTCATCCTGCAGCATGCTGATAAGCGAGTAAGAGTTCTCCACACTACACAATTAAACCTGTATAGAGAAACACTTTTGGAATTGGGACATAGTTGTCACTTCAAGATGACTTTATCAGTCAGAAGCACTGACTGAGTTTAGGGCTACTTAGAAGTAGGTAGTCTTATGCCTTCATTTGGGTAGCCAGGAAATTGCCAAGAAAAATTAAGTAAAAGTAAATGAACAAATAAAAGTGAAACATCCCATAAAATCAATTTGACTATTGTAACTAGGTTGGTAATACACAACAAGTAGCAGAGCATAGTCAGTCTATGAGTGGGTTCTAAGTCGCCATAATTCAAGGCTCAAAATTATTTAATAAATGAATTAAGACAATGGGAATAGAAGGAATTGTCTTCTCTTTCTCTCTCTCTCTCTCTCTCTCTTTTTTTTTTTTTTTTTTTTTTTTTTTTTTTTTTTTTTTGGTTTTTTGAGACAGGGTTTCTCTGTGTAGCCTTGGCCATCCTGGACTCACTTTGTAGACCAGGCTGGCCTCGAACTCACAGCGATCCGCCTGCCTCTGCCTCCCAAGTGCTGGGATTAAAGGCGTGCGCCACCAAGTAGTTTTAAGTCATTGGTAATCTTCACTGTGTGCTGTATCACAAATCAAGATCTGGACTGTGGGGGCTGGAAAGGTGACTAAAAAAAAGATCAAGTTTTGGGTTGACGAGATGGCTCAGTGGTTAAGAGCACTGTCTGCTCTTCTGGAGGTCCTGAGTTCAATTTGCAGCAACCACGTGGTGGCTCACAACCATCTATAATGTGATCGGATGCCCTCTTCTGGTCTGTAGGCCTACATTAAGACAAAACATTGCATACATACATAATAATAAATCTTTAAAAAAAAAAAATCAAGTTTCAAATCTGGCCTCTTTCCAGTGGTGTGCTCCAATTTCTCTACTCCTGCTCTGCCACTTCTGTTTTTGTAAGCAACGTCAACTCCTGCTCTTAGAATGAGAGACAGTCAGGGAGGCATAGGCTGAGATCCACAGCCCTCAGTTCACCTGGGCCACTTACTCCAAACCAAATATTTAACTTCTTCATGGCTCAATTTCATCTAGAAAATGAAAATACCTGCTAATCCCAGCTCTGCCATTTAACGAGTTTTGTGACCTCGGGACATTTATTTCACATCTCTGAGCCCAAATTTCCCATATAGAAATCAAATTATCTTAAGTAAAGTAATATGCAAAATAGCATCTGGCGGGCAGTGAGCCCCCCGGGGCCATGGCAGTCCTTCCTCGGCCTCCACATCCTGACTGTTCCAGGGCTGCCGCTGAACATTTTCCTGCTGGGTCTGCGCAGTCTCCTACCCAGCAGGTAGGTACGCTTGCCCAGGTACTTGAACGGGTCCTCAAATAACTATCCTCAAATAACTGTGTCAGCTTTCTATTTGGGAACTTGTTAAAATTGTAAATGCATGGCCCTCTCCTGAGCCCAGGGTTCGGGTAGGGTCTGAGCATGTGTGTATTTTCTCCTCACATTTTCTAATGCTAATGGCCATGATTTCCTACTGTTAATAAACATGCTCTTCCGGTCTGTTGTGTGATTTTCATTGTCTAGACCTTCCCCCTCCCGGTGTTTGGAGACACACCCCAGAGGTACTATAAATTCCATGGGGCCTGAAATACTCAGTGAGAGGCTGCTAAGACGTCCCTCTCTTCTTCCTCTTCATACATTTGGATGCAATTACCTTATATACCATGAAACGTAAGTTGACCCACCCCCAAAAAACGTTGTTTGGAAAATGTGGCTGCACTTCGCAGCAGCAATGAGCTGATTGACACCACACTTCAGAAACAGGCAGATTTCAGGCATTCTCAAGAGAGCTCCAGGAACATGGCGTATCCCCTACAGTTAGAGGGTACAGAGCAGCCCTCAGCAAATGACTTCCTTCAGCCCTCGAGATCCAGGGAAACAGAACCATGAGCTAGCTTCTGAACGCCTCCTCCCAGACGTAGCGAGAACGTTCCGGTCAGCATGGATGTTAGCATGTGCAGTAGAACAGGCACTTCTGCCCTGGGCTGTTGGTATGTGCACAGTGGGTGCCACACTCTAGTACATGCATAGATGAGGCTAGCTCGTGACTTACCACAGACATTTCTTAGCATCCTGTCTGCTCGGTGTTGTGAAGTAGTCATTCGTGTTCACACATAGTTATCCTAAGCTACACAGCACTCCTCACTGTGCCTGGCAATGTGTTCACATCAGCATGCTAAGATTTTTTAAATATCTACATTAAAAGTTAGAAAGTTGGGGCTGGAGAAATGGCTCAATAGTTAAGAGCACTGGCCCATCTTGCAGAGAACCTGCGTTCAATTCCCAGCACCTACATGGTGGCTCACAACCATTTGTAACTGCAGTTCCAAGGGACTGACACCCTTTTTAGGCCTCTGCGGGTACTACATGCGAATTATGCACAAACATACATGCAGACAAAACACCCATAGCCATAAAATAACATTTATTTTTTAAATTATACCAGTTAAATGAAGCATGTTATAGTATTATGATCTCCCAAAAAGACTAAAACAAAGACACTGATTAATTTACACAGTTTCCCGTAGTTAATCCTCTGGGAGTGGTTTAGCCCGATGGTTCTGGTTTGGTCTCCTATGGGTCTAGACATCAGAAGGCTACTTTTGTGTCCTCCTAATGTGGCACCTGAATCCCCTCTAGAGAACAAGTGATCTGAGAGACAGGCAGAAACCACAGCCCCTTTGAAGCCTTGCCGCAGAAGTGGCACCCCATCCTTCGCTGGGTTCTGTAGATTACTAGAGTGTGGAAGGGAACCTTGAAAAGGATATGAGTACCAGGAGGCAGGCCTCACTGTGGGCTGGCAGCCACAGTTATACTGTAGGTTTTGTACTTGACAGAGCAAGTAATTCAGTACTGCTTAGTATCTCGTTATAAGCGTATTAAAATATTAATGGCAGTCCTGAAATAATTGCTCTTTATATATTACATAGAGTAATCTAGCTGAGGTGTAAATCATCTGCTGCTCTCTACAGGACATCTCCTTCCTGCCTGTGTAGCTGAGTGGCTAAATCCATAGCATCCATACAATCAGGGTCTACTCAGTTGCATGGTCTTCCAGACAAGCGTGAAAGTTCAGGTGTTCTGTAAACAGGCTTCTTATAGGGGGAGGAAAGCTACAATATTTATTTTAGTACAAATTAGTGACTCTGGTCTCCCTCAGAGGTTCCCATGTCCTGAATTATTCAAGTAAGGAACTTGTGTTGTGGCTTTTGCTTTGTTTTCTCAGTAGTGATGAGGATGAAGCGGGCAAATGTAGCTGCCTCATGGAGGTCTTTACCTAATTCACGTCATCCTCAGGCCCGAAGGAGTGGGAGGCAGTCACTAAGGGTGGGTGGCTTGGTTAAACTCCAAATGCCAGGTCATTAAAGAAGTCCAAGTAAATGACACAAAGCAATTAAGAATGTAACTTACTTTGATACAGCACTAAGTAATTTTTGGTTTTTTGAGGCAGAGTTTCTCTGTGTAGCCTTGGCTGCCCTGGACTCGCTTTGTAGACCAGGCTGGCCTCGAACTCACAGAGATCCACCTGCCTCTGCCTCCCGAGTGCTGGGATTAAAGGCGTGCGCCACCACCGCCCGGCAGCACTAAATAATTTTAAAGTCTGTAATCTAGTAAAATAATAATGTGAGAGCAAACTTGAACTGTTCATTTACCCTCCATTTGTGCAGCCCAAGAGCAAGTGACAGTGGAAAAGTGTTCTTGTGACCTTCAGCATTAGCGGTCCCGTTGGCGTCTTCAGTGTCTTTTAGAGGCTGAGTGCAGGCCTGTACTCCAGCACTCTGAAGACTGCAGTAGGAGAGTCACTAGACCATGGCGTGGCCTAGAGGACAGCACCATGAGCAAGCAGCACCAGAAACTCAGATACTTAATGCAGTCATGTCTGCATCTGCATGCAGTGCAGTGCACGGACTGTCACAGCCCAGGCTCAGCCCACTTGGCTATGCTACTTTCCAGTCACATAGGCAGTTATGACAGCCTGCTCACCCTCAAGGATTAGGAGGGACCAGTTCGCTAATCAAGAGGGAAATGTTGGGAAGTTCATTTTACTTCCTAAGTGTGATTTGTTGTGATTAATCAATAAAGTGCTGCCTGGTTTCCTGCTGATTGGCTTTAGGACTCCGTCTCTTATGCTAATGAGAGGTGAAGGCACATAGGTGGTGAATAAGGAGCACAGAAACCCTGGTATGTTCTCTCTGCGGTCTTTTGGGTACTGGATAGTGGGTAAGTTTAAAAAACAAAATAAAACAAATAAGAAAAAAAAAACCCCAAGAAGGTTTTTCTGAAAACCAAAGGGCGACATGATGCAGAAAAGTTGGGCAGTTGTAACTGGAATATCCTGCTGAAAACAGCACGTCTGTGCACTGCTTTCAAACCCTCTCTTCCCAGCGCGGAATAAGCTCAGTTGTGTGACAAAGGATTGGTCAGATTCCATCCTATAAGAAAGATCTCAGCAAGTATTTAAGAGACCAAAGAGAGAAAAACAACAGGCAAATGAACTGTGAGGACTTGAATGATTACACCCTAGTTTGCAAAACATACTAGGAAGCTGGGCGCTGGTGGTGCACGCCTTTTATCCCAGAACTCGGGAGGCAGAGGCCAGCCTGATCCACAGGACCATAGAGAAACCCAGTCTCAAAACCAAACCCTTCCTCCTCCCGCCCCCTCACCCCCTGCCAAAAAAAAAAAGGCAAAACATGTTTGGAAAACTTGAATGTGCCCGTTACAGAATAAAACACATAATACAGTCTTGCTCTGTATAAAGGCACTAATGGTGGTTATGCGTATGTAACAGTGGACTACATTTAGGATGTCCAAAGTGTGCTTAGAAGGAAATTTACCTTCAAATAGTATATACGTTCACCTAAGTACATACAGGCACAGCAAATGTGACATGGCATCAAGCACTGGACTTAATGTTATGCTGTTCTTTGAGCTTTTCTGAATGATTGGATATATTAAAATTTTTACTAGAAAGGGCTTCAAGAAAATACGCCACTGCTTGAGGTCACTGAGGCTCCCTTCAGCTCTCAAGTGGTTTGGGTCCAGTTCGGTTAGGCCATTGTCACTGCCTCTTCACCAGGACAGGCATATCCAGTCGGCCTCCCTGCTGCTGGGTCTGGCCGTGATCTCCCTTGATGCCTGAGCAGCATTAGTGTGGCTGGCGGTTCTCTCACGTGCTCCCTGCTCTTCCCTGGCCTCTCCTTTCTGTCTTTGCTGCCCCCTCCCCCGAAACATTAGCACGCCTTGGGACTGCGGGGGGCTCCAAACTTCCATGAGGAATCTCATGCTGTCCTAAAGCTTTAAATATATATATTTGGCCTGGTCATAGTGGTACAAGCCATTAGTCCCAGCACTTGGGAGGTGGAGCCAGGCAGATTTTTGAGTTCAAGGCCAGCCTGGTCTACAGAATGAGGTTTAGAACAGCCAGGGTCACACAGAGAAGCCCTGTCTTAAAAACCAAAGAACAAAATACTGTTGATAATAAAGATACAGACGCTGAGACTCAGGTTCCCATTGCCTCGTCCATCTACCTACCCGATCGTCTCAGATGACGTTTCAAAAGTAATGTGTGTAAAACAGTGTCCTGTCCCATGAGCCCCACTCCTCAGGCAGAGTGCTGTTTCCTGAACCCTTTACTACAATGGACTTTAGTCTCTTAATTGCTCAAGCGGAAAAACCTCCGCTCAACTTTGACCCCTCTGTCACCCTGACTTCTCACATGACATTCCCTCAGCAAATGTGCTCAGGTCTTTAAAACTATATCACAGTCAGGCGGTGGCAGCGCACGCCTTTAATCCCAGTACTCTGGAAAGCAGAGGCAGGCGGATCTCTGTGAGTTCGAGGCCAGCTTGGTCTACAGAATGAGTCCAGGACAGCAAAGGCTACACAGAGAAACCCTGTCTCAAAAACAAACAACAAACAATAACACAAACACACACACACACACACACACACACACACGCATGCAGCATATAGATAGACACACACACACACACCACACGCACGCACGCACGCACGCGCACACACGCACACGCAATTTGACAGCATCTTTTCTTGTATAAATCCCTTTCCACCAGGTGGACACTGTCCCGCCCCGAGCTTTGCTTTTCTCCCTTTTTTCATCTTTCACCACTTCTCAGGTTGAACGGTTCTGCTGAATGATCCGGCGAGGACAGTCGTGGTAATACAGGTAGTTTCTAAGTGACTACAATGAGTCCTAGCCTAGTCTAGATAGCCTGGCCTGAGACTATCTAGAAAGGCTTGGTACCCATTGCCAAGGTTCTGTAGGACTCTCCCAGAGGAAAGCAAGCCTGGATACAGCTGGTCTGAAGGTGCAAAGGAGAAGACGGTATTAGCGAGTAAAGCAAAAACAAGAGAGCTGTAGATTCGCTTTGGAGCTGACACTCGGGTCCTTCCAGGAGCAGAGTCTCCCGTCCTGCCGCTCTGAGAGGACGGGCTTATAGACAGCAGGTCCAGACGGGTCTGAGACTCCATCAAGCAAGCAGAAATGAGAGAGTGCTGCCTGCCAGCACTGAAAGGGACGCCTGAGGCTGCATCTGCTAATCGGGTACACGAGACAAAGCCCTATGGAAAATGTAAGAAGATGGCAGCCCGCAGGTGTGTCTCTCTAAGGCAAGAAGTCCTGAGCGGGCTGGAGATGTGGTTCAGCAGTTTGGAACACTGCTTGCTCTTGAATGGGATCTGGGCTCATTTCCCAGCCCCTCCAGGGTGTCTTACAACCACCTGTGACTCCAGTTCCAGAGGGTCCAACACCCTTTCCTGGCAGCTGTGGGACTAGGCTCTTGTTTGGTATCTGTGCATAGGTGTAGGCCAACACTCATACATAAAAGACAAACTGTAAGAAGAGAGAGCACCTGAAAGGAAGTCACTCGGTCACCCTGACTTCAGGACTCCCTTAGGCTGGTCTGTGTTTTATGCTAAGTAGTCTTCCTTAGGAACTACTAAATTGTTGATTATACCAGACACTTGAGCAGGGTGTGGTGGCCCACACCTTTAATCCCAGCGCTCAGGAAGCAGACACAGGCGGATCTCTTGTGAGTTCGAGGCCAGCCTGGTTTACAAAGTGACTCCAGGACAGCCAAGGCTACATGGAGATAAAAAGAAAAAAACAAAAACCCCAAACACTTGAAGCTGCTGGACATGGCTACTCAGTTATGTCTTAAAGCTGTTTTAGTTTTTGTGCTATAGAAAAAATAGTTTTCATAATTAGAGGTCCTTGGAGGGGGAAAAAAGCGTATAAAGTGTTAGGAAGTGTTTTCCCTCATTCTTTGCTCTTAATTTGGGGTTGTGTGTGAATGGGCTTTTAGCTAACTGTGGTAGACATCTGTAGTGCAACAAACACCCCCAAAATTCTGTGGCTGAAACCATGCTTTGTCACAGCCCTGTGGGAGGAGACTGAGACTGGCACGTTGTTCTCACAGCCTGTTCATGAGACTCATCTCAGTCAGCTCGGGCCTGGAGCCAGAGTGAAGTGTATGGGGCTGTGTGAAGCTGCAGGGTGTCAGCAGGCTCCCCCCTCCCCCTGCCTCTCCTCCCTGCTCCCTCTGCCTCTCCTCCCTCCTCCCCCTGCCTCGCCTCCTCCCCCTCCTCCCCCTCCCCCTGCCTCGCTCCCTCCCCCTGCCTTTCCTCTTCCCTTCCCCTGCCTCTCCTCCCTGCTCCCTCTGCCTCTCCTCCCCCCTCCCCCCTGCCTCGCCCCCCTCCCTCTGCCTCTCCTCCCCCCTCCCCCTGCCTTGCCCCCTCCCTCTGCCTCTCCTCCCCCCTTCCTCTGCCTCTCCTCCCCCCTCCCCCTGCCTCGCCCCCCTCCCTCTGCCTCTCCTCCCCCCTCCCTCTGCCTCTCCTCCCCCCTCCCCCTGCCTTGCCCCCTCCCTCTGCCTCTCCTCCCCCCTTCCTCTGCCTCTCCTCCCCCCTCCCCCTGCCTCTCCCCCCTCCCTGCCTCTCCCCTCTCCCCCTGCCTCTCCCCCTTCCCCTGCCTCCTCCCTCATCTCTTCATTTATGCTCTCCTGGCTTGGGTTGGGGTTGAGTCTTGTTGTTTGTGGTGCTTGGAACTGAACTTAAGGCCTCACGCACTGGGCAAATATTCTACCTCTGAGCCAAATTCGTAGCCCCTTCCAGGGTTTAAAAACATGGCAGCAGGAATGAAAGTTCCAAGATCGCAAAGGTCAAAGCTCCAAGGCCTTGCCGTCTTGTCTGAGACACATCAGTTCTGCTGTGTTCTACTGCACGGTGGTGGCTGTGGGCTTACTCGGTTAAACCTCACCCTGATAGTGTACAAGGGAGACCTGCTGGGCTTGCAGCCTCACCTTAGAACTTTCTGTCTCAACCGGGCACGCCTTTAATCCCAGTACTTGGGAGGCAAAGGCGGAGGAGATCATTGTGAGTTCAAAACCAGCCTGGTCTACAAAATCCAGGACAGTCATGGCTACACAGAGAAACCCTGTCTTGAAAAAACAAACAAACAAACAAAAACAGAACTTTTCCGTCTCCGACCATGGCCTTTCTTCTCTGTACTTAACTTGCTGTTTAGCTCACACTGCTTGGTAGCTGGTTTGAGTCTCTAGATGTTACCACCCTGGGAGAGGTGAAGGAGGCAGATGTCTGTTACAGAGATTCTCGGGCAGCACGAAGAGCAGGGGCTTCGGAGAGTCTTCTGCAGAGGCTAAAGGAAAACTGCGAAGGCTGCCAACTGGGAGACTGGCCTTTTTTTTTTAATATTTTATTTAATTTTAACTTTTTTTGTTTTTTGTTTTTGTTTTTTTCGAGACAGGGTTTCTCTGTGTAGCCTTGGCCATCCTGGACTCACTTTGTAGACCAGGCTAGCCTCGAACTCACAGCGATCCGCCTGCCTCTGCCTCCCGAGTGCTGGGATTAAAGGCGTGCGCCACCACGCCCGGCTAATTTTAACTTATGTGCATTGGTGTGAGGGTGTCAGATCTTGGCATTACAGACAGTTGTGAGCAGCCATGTGGGTACTGGGAATTGAACCCGGGTCCTTTGGAAGAGCAGGCAGTACTCTTAACCACTGAACCATCTCTCCAGTCGAAAAGTAAAGCCTAGATTGAACCAGCTTTTTTTGTTTGTTGGTTTTTTTGAGACAGGGTTTCTCTGTGTAGCCTTGGCTGTCCTGGACTCACTTTGTAGACCAGGCTGGCCTTGAACTCACAGCAATCTGCCTGCCTCTGCCTCCTGAGTACTGGGATTAAAGGCGTGAGCCACCATGCCTGGCCTTGAGACTGGCCTTTCTTTAGAAGTGTGCTCGGCTCTGTCCTTGGATTGAGATGCTGAGGTCCCTGTGACTTGGGTGTGGTAGGAGGTGTGCGTTCATATGTCCCTCCAGCTATAATGGCTTTTGTGCTTTTAAGGGACTCTGAAACCTGTGAATAGACTTCCTTTAACTGGGGTGTGTGTGGGCGTGTGAGCATGCGTGCACAGAGGCCACAAGATAACTTAGTTCTTTAGTTCTTTAGGCACCATCTGCAGAAAAAAACAGGACACTCAGAATTTTTAATGAACTTTCATTAAAAATAATTTTGAGTATTTGAAGTGTGTAAGTGAAACAAGATTTTATATGAGCCTGAGCAGACTTAAACTAGAATCAGGAAAAATTGGATACTTGCTTTGCTTTTGTTTTGGTTGGTTGGTTTTGTTTTTTGAGACAGGATTTCTCTGTGTAGCCCTGGCTGTCCTGGACTGGCTTTGTCAACCAGACTGGCCTTAAACTTACAGTGATCCGCCTGTCTCTGCCTCCTGAGTGCTGGAATCAAAGACATGTGCTACCTCACCCAGCTTACTTCCTTATTTTTGTGTTTTACTTAGAAATCATTTAAAACTTACCAGTTTGAAAAAAACGTGCAGGAGAGAGGGGTACTGGAGAGATGGCTCAGCAGTAAAGAGCATTGGCTAAGGACCCGGGTTCAATCCCAGCACACACATGGCAGCTCACACCTGCTTGTAATTCCACTCCCAGGGCTTCTGACACTTTGCACAGACATCCATGCAAAGCATGCATACAGGCAAAACGCAATGAGCATAAATAAAATTTTAAAAATAAAGAAATACATGCAAAGAACACCTGTATACCTTCTACCTAGATCCCCATGTCACTCAAATCCTGTGCTAACTGCCTTATGACCTAAGCTTGTGAGTGCATTGCTTGTTCCTTCACTGCATGCATGTGTGTGTGTGTATATGCGATATATGTTCATGTTGCATAAATCCCTGCAATATATGTTCATATGTAAGACTTTCTCTAAGTCATTTTCATATAATTTCAATGTATTATATCTCTATACCTGTAAATTCTCCGATGTGTTATGTTTGGCAACTTCAGAATTTGATACCGACCTTCCTTCACTTTTTGTTATCCACCTTTGCCAGGAAACCACTAATGACCTTCATGCAATCTTCCTTCTTGTAGCACTGGCTCCTCTTTTTCCCCATGCTTCTCAGACTATGTCCACAGCCTCTATGGCATTGCTATTTTTAGAAAAACAAGGCCATACTCCCCGCCCCTTTCCATTGTGGCAGTTTCTTTCTTTCTTTAAATGTATTTATTTTTATTTTATGTACATTGGTATTTTGCCTGCATGTGTGAGGGGTCAGATCCCCTGGAACAGGAGGTAGAGACAGTGGTGAGCTGCTATGTGGTTACTGAGAATTGAACCTGTGTCCTCAGGAAGGGCAGACAGTGCTCTTAACCACTGAGCCATCTCTCCAGTCCGCTTCTTCCCCCTTTTAAATGGAATTTGGGTTTGTGTTCTTGCAATTTAGGTTAGAATTATATGGTCTAAAAAATTCTTCTAAAAGTTCTTAAAATATGAAAATAGTATCTTATCCAAAAGATCAATTTAAAGAAAATCTAGGTCAAAGTTGAAAGAACTGGTACAAGTTGAAATGGGAAAGAAAAATGTGCTATAGATCAACTTCCAAGAAAAATTTAGGTGCAGTGATTTTCAGTCTTTCCAGTTATTATAGATGTTTGATTCAGCACCTGATATTTTTTAAAAATGTCAGAAATTCTTGGTATTTAAGTGACCTTAACTGGTTTTCTCTGAGTCCATCATGACCTCTGTTTCCCAGAAGGCCATTGGTGCCTTCATGGGAAAGCAGTAGGAGATTTTCTTCCGAGCTCTGCTAAGCATGTTCAACAAACATTACCAAGTTCTTTTTATCTGCCAGACGCTGGGCTGGGTGCTGGCAACACAGTGGAGACTAAAACACATGCCCTGCTCCACAGTTTATATTACATGACAGTCAGAGTGGCAGGCCTGCCACAGCAGGCAGGCAGGCAGGCAGGCAGGCAGGCAGGTGCTCCCACCGAGGGTGGCCTGCAGCTGTGCCCTTAGGGGAATGGCCTAACTGCATCTCCATCCCCTGAAGGCCGTCCCCATGGTCACTATGAGAGAAGCGCCCGTCTGTAAGAAAAATGCAGACTTGGCATTTTTGCTGTTCTGCTGCATTAAAAATGATAGATAAGATAGATTTCTTCAGCCCGGGGATTTCCGAGCTCTTGCACTTGTTCTGTAGTCTGTGGTCTGCAGCAGGGTCTCACTGTCTAAAGAAAATTGGCAGCACTGAATTTGAGTTCGTCTCTTTATTTGTGCATCCTTCCCAACAGTATGGATTACTGTGTAAATATTATTTTAAGATAGGAAACCGTCTTAGGTTGCATTTGCATTTATCTCGTGTGTCCATGTGTTGAGGTCAGGGGCCATCTTGCAGGAATTAATCCTGTTTTCCCTCCATTTGGGTCCCAGGGAGCAAACTCAAGTTGTCAGGTTTGGTTGTGGACCCTGAGCTACCTCTCTGATGGAGGAAAAACTTAAATCTGAGTGCCAGGCAACTTTTGAAAAAGAAATTCAATTTGAGGATTTTTAAAATTTTACATGCGGGTATGTATGTATGTATGTATGTATGTATGTACGTACGTACGTACGTACGTACGTACGTACGTATGTACGTATGTATGTATGTACGTATGTAGGTATGTATGTACGTATGTATGTAGGTATGTATGTAGGTATGTAGGTATGTACGTATGTAGGTATGTATGTACGTATGTATGTATGTAGGTATGTAGGTATGTACGTATGTAGGTATGTATGTGTGTATGTATGTGTGTATGTATGTACGTATGTATGTATGTATGTACGTACGTACGTATGTATGTATGTACGTATGTATGTATGTATGTAGGTAGGTATGTATGTACGTATGTATGTATGTATGTATGTATGTATGTACGTATGTACGTATGTATGTATGTATGTAGGTATGTACGTATGTAGGTATGTATGTACGTATGTATGTATGTAGGTATGTAGGTATGTATGTATGTAGGTATGTACGTATGTAGGTATGTATGTGTGTATGTATGTGTGTATGTATGTACGTATGTATGTACGTATGTATGTATGTATGTACGTATGTAGGTATGTATGTATGTAGGTAGGTAGGTATGTACGTATGTAGGTATGTATGTACGTATGTATGTATGTATGTACATATGTACGCATGTGTGTATGTGTGTATGTATGTACGTACGTATGTATGTACGTATGTACGTATGTAGGTATGTATGTGTGTATGTATGTGTGTATGTATGTACGTATGTATGTACGTATGTATGTACGTACGTATGTATGTATGTACGTATGTAGGTATGTATGTACGTATGTATGTATGTATGTAGGTATGTATGTATGTAGGTATGTATGTATGTATGTACGTATGTATGTATGTATGTATGTACATATGTAGGTATGTATGTACGCATGTATGTATGTACGTATGTAGGTATGTATGTATGTACGTATGTATGTATACAACCTACGCAAGCCTTTGCCCACAGAGCCACAAGAGGGCGTCAGATTTTGCAGAACTGAGTTTCAAATGGCCGTAAGCTGCCATGTTGGTGCCGGGAACTAAATCCTGGTCCTCTGCAGGGGCAGCAAGAGCTCTTAAGCACAAGCCACCTCTCCAGCGAGTCCAGCAGCCCGTGGTGACACAGGCTTTATTCTAGTGGAGGGTCCTCCAGAGTTCATTTCATCCTGGGACTAAAACGTCCTGAGTTAGCTCGTACCTGCTGGGAAATATCGCTGGCTGCTGAAAATACTAAAACGGAAGCCAAGTTTTAAGATACCAATAATATGCTGAGAAGAATACAACTAAACTCTGTGTTCATTTCCACTCTCTGGGTTACATGCCTTAGCTTGTGCTTTTTTGTTGCTGTTGTTGTTGTTTTGTCTTGTTTTCATTTGTTTTGTTTTGATTTTTGAGACAGGGTCTCTCTGTGTATCCTTAGCTGTCCTGGACTCACTTTGTAGACCAGGCTGGCCTCGAACTCACAGAGATCCACCTGCCTCTGCCGAATGCTGAGATTAAAGGCGTGCGCCACCACGCCCGGCTGTTAGCTTGTATTTTTGTTATTGGGCCTATGTGAAAATTTAGGTTGCTGTATGTCTAACTTTGAGACAGTACCCCTCTTACTGCCTCCTAAACACTTGACTCCATCCACTTCCCTCCAAATGCAATAGAACCGGGACAAACTGAAGATCAGAAATACCGACCTGGAGCGGTGGCACATACCTTTAGTACCAGCCCTTAAAAAGCAGAGGCAGGTGAGTCTCTGGGAGTTCGAAGCCAGCCTGCTCTACATAGCAAATTTCAGGCTAGGCAGGGCTTTATAGAGAGACCCTGTCTCAAAAACAAGCAAAGAAAACGCATCTAAGAGTAGTTCAAATTCTGGTCCCTCCTTTTACTGTCCTTGTGACTCAGGACAGCTTTAGTGCTGGCAAGCTTTCGTTTTCCAGTATGTTTTCCACTGGTCAGATCAGTGTAATTACAAATTGTTTGTTTGTTTTGTTTTTTAACCATGAGTGCAGGGCTGGGAAGAAGACTGGATGGCTAATGTTCTTCCTGTGAGAGACTAAGGATCTGAGTCCCTATTGCAACCCCCACATAAAATCTGGGTGTGACGCATGGTCCTGTAGTTGCAGCACTAGAAGCTAACGCAGGAAAACCCTGAGTGCTCACTGGGCAGCCGGTGTTGGCAGTCAGCGAGCTAAAGGTTCTATGGAGGCACCTTGTTAGAAAAGCGACGTCGAGAGCTTGCAAGTGTACAAACACCCAACAGATAAAAAGCTCAGCCAAAGGAGGGAACACATGAGGATAAGGTTTATTTCTTCTCCTGAAGTATGTTTTAAAAGTTGGTCTTTTGCCGGGTGTGGTGGCACACGCCTTTAATCCCAGCACTCGGGAGGCAGAGGCAGGCGGATCGCTGTGAGTTCAAGGCCAGCCTGGTCTACAAAGTGAGTCCAGGATGGCCAAGGCTACACAGAGAAACCCTGTCTCAAAAAAAAAAAAAAAAAAAGACCAACTTGGTCTTGAAGCTGGGCGTAGTGGTACATGCTTTTAAACCCCAGCGCTCCGGAGCCAGAAGCAGGGGATCTCTTGAGTTCGAGGCCAGCCTAGTCTACAGAGGGAGTCCGGCTCAGCCAGGCCTACAAAGAGAAATCCTGTCTCAAAAAAACAAAACAAAACAAAAGTTTGTATTGAACTAATTAGTATGGGTCAGTGGGTCAAGGCATTTGCCGTAGAAGCCTGTTGACCTGAGTTCAGTCCCTAGAACCCACAGTGAAAGGAAAAAGCTATCTCCTGAAAGTATCCTGTGACCTTCAAACGTGTGCTGTGGCACCCACGCACCCACACACCCCTTATACACACAGAACTAGGCCAGTTCTTGGTTTCTTCTGTTGTTCTTGAGACAGGATCTTGCTGTGTAGCCCTGGGTGGCCTTAAACTCTTGATCCTCCGGCCGCAGCCTCGCCAGTGCCAGGATTGTAGATGTGACCTCACATGACGACGCAGACAGACATGGTGTCTGTCTTTGGTTTGTTTTTTGGTTTTGGTTTTTTTTTTTTGGTTTTTTGAGACAAGGTCTTGCTGTGTAGCCCGAGAAAGACTCAAATCCTCCTGCCCCGGCTTCCTGAGAGCTCTGAGTCCAGGCCTGTGCCAATATGCCTGCCTTCTCAGTTCTTCTGCGTTTCACGGGAACTCTTGCGATTTAGAGGCCAGAGGGGCCCCCATCTGTGATCTGAAAAGACACCTGAACACATTCCCAGCATGCCCCCGTCCTGGTAGCCAGCATGCCCTTGCCATCTGTTCCGATCCCTGCCGCCCCCAACCCTAATCCACCCCTCACAGGTGTGCCTTCTTCTCATCAACTCTCCTGCATGGAGCCGTGTTCACAAGTCTTTCTTACACCTGGGGCCACTTTTTAAAAAACCATCTCCATACAGTGTCATGGTTCCCTGAAATCAATGTTATTTTTCAAGCAGCGTTTCACTGTGTAGCCGTGGCTGGCCCGGAGTTCACCTGGTGGAGCCGACCAGACTTAAAGGCCAGCTTGGCCTCTGCCTCTGGAATGCTGGGATTGAAGGCCTTGCCGCCCCACCTCACTGCCCAGTCAGTGGCTCTATCCTGTTAGTTTAGTTAACCACGTGCCTTCCATCTTTGTGTGTGTGCTGGAGAGGCGTATGCTCTTCCTGCCATGCCCTTCCACTCCGTCCTGCCTCCTGGCTCTCAGATCTTACGCCACATCCTTTCCTTGATTGTAAGACAGGGCTATACTGTGCAGCCAAGGTGGACCTCTTAGTCTTCAGCCACAGCCTCCCATTACCAGGATTACGCACACACATCACCAAGCCTGGCTTCCTTCCGTTTCTTAAGCACCTGTTGCCTTCCTGGCCCTTGAAGCCTAACGCAGGTGTGGCGATGCCGCTCAGTGCTAGAACACTCAGCGTGCATGCAGAAGGCATGGGGGTGTGGGGTAGGGGATTGGGGGGGGCCGGCGGGAGGGATGACGCATGGACTGGTCCCCTGCGCTGCAGTAGTGGCAGCGATGACGGTGACGATGGCAATGATGATGAAACATAAATTACATGACTGTTTTAGCTTTCAGGATCTAGCCCTCCTGTCTCTCATAGCTTACGGCTTTTGGAGTCTTTGCTTGACTATGGAGCTACACTTTGTCTTGCTTTCTATTTCGTGTTGATGTTACCCTGTAACAATGCAGTTTCCTCTTCTCCTTGCCAGTGCTGAGCTCCCGCTAAGTAGCCAACGAATGTTTGTTTGTTAAATAATCTTCATGACGGCTAGAAGGGCAGACATGCAGGAGAGCACATGGCGGTGACTTTCACGGCCTTCCGTTTGCCCCTGACTGATGCTCCCTGCTGGCTTGCTTGCTTGCTTGTCTTGCGTGGTTTGGGGCTAACCTCCCTTCCCTCGCTCTCACTGTTGGAGAGATTAGTCATCCTCGGTGTACTTCCGGGAAGGTGTTGTGCTGGGCTCTGTGGCTCCTCTCATTATCTGTTTATTTCTCATTTCTCCGAGCCCTTCAAGGTGAGAGGAAGCCCTTTCGTTTTGTTTTTAAGGACAGAGTGACTTCAGAGCTGATTCTTTAGCAGCTGTATATGGAGAAGTAGATAGTTTGGGGGTTTTGGTGGGGGGCTGTTTATAGCACCATTTCCTAGTATCAGCATTATAATGAACTCTATCAGGAAATGTGAAGGATACGCCCACATCCCAAAGAGCATTCTGGGAGCCACAAGTCCACTGGTTTAATAGATGGCTAAGAATAGTGTGAATTTATTTAAGGATCCTAACAGTCTTATATAGATAAGAAAGTAGAAGGCCAGGCCAGCAGGATGACTCAGCGGGTAAAGGTGCTTGCTGCTCAAGCCTGGCAGCCTGAGTTCGAGCCCCAGAACCCACATAAGGGAGGAGAAGACAGACCCCACCACGTTGCACTCTGATCTCCACATACAAGTCAGGGGACACGCATGCCCTGACACACACACACACACACACACACACACACACACACACACACACACACACACATCATCCACGTGCACACAATACTAGTAAGTTGATGAACTAATTAAACGTAGAAAGCTGAATGTTTCTAATTCTCGATTTCGACTTGTGCGATGAGCTCATAGCTAGCTGAACACTGCACTGTGTGCAAGGTAAGGAGTGTTAGCAAGCAGAGGCTGCGGTCTTCATGGCTTTGCTTGACACAGCCCTCACAGCACAGAGACTTTTCCTCATTCTCAAAATAGAAAGTTTACCTTTGTCTAAGATCTGTTAGGCCTTAAATGAAAGAACAGGTTTCTCAGCTGTGACTCTTGACCCTAAATCTAAGTATTTTTAATTAAAAACTAGGTTTTTTGAGTTTTGGTTTTGGTTCTGGTTTTGGTTTTTTCAAGACAGGGTTTCTCTGTGTGGCCTTGACTGTCCTGGACTTGCTTTGTAGACCAGGCTGGCCTCGAACTCAGAGATCTGCCTGCCTCTGCCTCCCCGAGTGCTGGAAACACAGGCGCATGCAGCTTTGCATCAAGCTGCAAATGCTAGTCATTTTAACCTGAGGCGAAAGCAATGGCCTTGGCGTGCCTAGAGGTGTGTATATCTCTCTAGGAACATAAACAAAGGAACTCTGCTGGCCCTACCTCAGTGTAATTAAGAGAAGGAAGGAGCGGGGTGGGGGTGGGGGTTGGAGCGATGGCTCAGTGGTTAAGAGTGCCGCCTGCTCTTCCAAAGATCCTGAGTTCAATTCTCAGCAACCACATAGTGGTTCACGACCATCTGTAATGTGATCTCATGCCCTCTTCTGGCCTACAGATGTACATGCAGGTAGAACACTGTATACATAATAATAAATAAATAAATCTTTAAAAAAAAAAGAGAGAGAGAGAGAAGGAAGGATCTGGGTCGGGGCACATAACTGTGGTCCACCACATCCTGGGCTGTGTCATGGGTTCGAGGCCAGCCTGGGTTACATAATAAGTTGGAGGCAAACTTGGGCAACATAACATGATATCCTACTGTGGGGGGGGGGGGGAGCAAAACAAGGAGAGAAGGGAAGGCGAGGCAGCACCAGGCAGAGGGGACAGCAGACCACAGCTTCAGCCTCCAGCAGGAGAAGGAAAGGTAACCAGAGCTAAGGCTGGGCACAGTGATGCTGGTGACGCTTCTCTCATGGGGGCCGCTTTGGTCTTGTCTGTCTGTCTGCGTGGGCAATGGTTCCTCCCGAGAAGACAGCATATCTGATTTGAGGTTGTTAGCCGTCTGTGACATACCTGTCACAGTGGCGCATGGAAGGCAACCAGCACTGTGTGCAGATGGGTTCAGTCCTATGTGGCAGGAAATCGTCGCTCCCACTGGCTCACCAAGCTGGGAATTGGTTTGTTTGACCACACAAGACTGGGCGTGGCGTGATGTGGGCCTGGTCTTGTAACCGCATTAATAGCAGGAGCCGGCCTTTCTGCCTCACTGCTGTGCGGTCCTTGGAGGGTTTGCACCCCAGGAATCCAGATGGAGGCCGGCTTGAGGGAGTAGCATCCTGCGCACGTGGGTAGGTGCTGTGATGGTATCCATGGCATTTCCACCTAACGCCCTTAGTCAAAGCTTAGTGACTCAGCTGAGCATTCATTGTCAGCAGCCATGGCCCAGATTAAACTGGTACTACAATGCAAGGAGGGGAAATCCCTGGTTAGTCATTATATTATCAAGGGTCCAGGGTTATGGGTTCCTGGAGAGCAATATTGATTTGGCTTAGTGTTTTTACAAAGAGATAATTGTAAATGGGTCACAAAGGGCAGCCCTGGTTTCAAAGCAGCACAGCTGCCCTGTTCCTGGCTAGGGAGCGGTGCAGGTGTAATGTCGCCCCGTTAGTATTCATACCTCGCAGAGATCAACACAAGAGCTGACCATAGAGGAAAGTAGCAGAGTTAGGGGTCTGAAAAGTTGCATGTTTCCGGGAGAAAAATCACAGAACACATGAAATGGCTTCTGTGATCTGAGTGAGGTGACAGGAAACAGCCTCTGGAGTTGGCAACATAGATGTCACTGCTGAGCACCGAAAAGCTGGTGTCGGTGGGAAATGGCTGCGAGCTGGTGTTGGGTGGGGGAGTGCTGTAAAGGTCAGTGGCTGGGAGGAGGCCCCAGCTATGAGAGGGTCTGCTGTGTGGAGAAAGGGAAGGAGTGGGGCAGGTTGGAGAGACACCACAGGACAGTGCCTGCCTCGGGGGCTGCAGGGGATGGAATGCATGTGTCCATTCCGATGAGAACCAGCTAACAGGAGTGGGAGGCCTGGAGACGCTAACGGGGAATGAAGAGATGGCTTGGAGGTTAAGAGCCTGACTGCTCTTCCAGAGGACCCAGGCTCAATTCCCAGCACCCAGATGGCAGCTCACAACCATCTGTAACTCCAGTTCCAGGAAATCCGACACCCTCATTCATACAGGCAAAACACCAGTGCGCACAAAGTAAAAATAAAAAAAATTTAAGATACTAACAGAGGGATTTGTATTTTAGAATTCTCTACAGAATCAACTAGATTCTCCCTTTACAGAGGATTTAAACTTCCAACAGGACATGGCTTTTTACTTGTGGGAAAGAGTTTAGACAAGGGATGGGATAACCATTGAGATGTAACAAGAATAAATTAATAAAAAATTTTTTAAAAGTTTATAATACTCTGTTTAGCGAAACATGTTGCCAGAGAAACTTGCATGCACTGGAGACATGTTTAGAAGCTATCCAGTTGCCAAAATGCTTTCCAAAACAGAAATACTTCATCAAAATAGTAAAGGCCTATAAAACGTCAGCACTTCGTTACAAAGGCACAAGAAACATGGCCCGGGAGCGCGTTCCCTGCTCTCCATGCACCAGCTGCGGTCTCAGTGGGAACAGGGGAGGCCTCAAGCACCCGAGGAGGCCACTCTTGTCACTGGAAAGTCCCGCGAGCCATATACAGTGCCAGGACAAACACTAGAAGCACTGGGGGCGGCCGTTAGCTCGGATGGAATGGGTTCAAGTTAGAACACACGCGAAGGTCCCCAGGCAAAGGGCTGTGTTCGGCCGGCCGGAGAAGAGTAGAGAAGTTGGTGTGCTGGACCAGGACGGTCCGGGAGCAGATGGGAGGAGCCTGTCAGAGCGGGTCGACGCAGTATCCCTGAACCCTGTGGCTCCGGGAAAGGTATTGGATTAGGTTTTGGTTTTGTCTTTTCAAAATGAGAACTCACTGAAGGGTTTAATCAAGCAAAGCTGGGGCATCAGAGAGGTCAGTCTGGGTATTCTGTGGGACGGTAAGGATGGCTGGAAGGGGAAGGTGAGATCAGGGACATGGTGGGGGCTGGGCTGATGGGCGAGCACGGGGACTGAGCGCCCCCCCCCCGACCCCCGACCCCCGTCCCTGTCGATTTGACTGAGCAGCTGTAGCCCTCCTTCTCAGACATAGTCTTTCAACGCTTTTCCAGCTTTTGGGTTTTTTATTGTTATTTTATTTAAAGTGTATGGGTGCTCAGCCTGCGTGTATGTATATGTACAACGTGCCTGGTGCCCACGGCGTTCACAAAAGTGTTTCATATACCCCCAAACTGGAGTTACAGGTGGCTGTGAGTCACCATGTGGGTTCTGGGACTCGAACCCAGGTCCTCTACAACAACAGATGGTCATCTTCACTGCTGAGTCGCCTTTCAAGCCCAGTGGCTTTTTTCTTTTTCTTTTTTTCTTTTTTCCCTCTCTTTTCTTTTCTTTTCTTTTTTTTTTTTTTTTTTTTTTTTTTTTTTTTTTTTTTTTTTTGGTTTTTCGAGACAGGGTCTCTCTGTGTAGCCTTGGCTGCCCTGGACTCGCTTTGTAGTCCAGGCTGGCCTCGAACTCACAGCGATCCGCCTGCCTCTGCCTCCCGAGTGCTGGGATTAAAGGCGTGCGCCACCATGCCCGGCTCCTCTCTTTTCTTTTCTTCTTTCTTTTCCTTCCTTCTTTTTTCCCTTCCATCCTTCCTTCCTTTCTTTTCTTTTTTTTCTTTTGAGGCAGGGTTTCTCTGTGTAGCCCTGGATGTCCTGGAACTCACTCTGTAGACAGAGTTAGCCTCAAACTCAGAGCTCCACCTGCCCCTGCTTCCTGAGTGCTGGGAATAAAGGTGTGTGCCAGCACACCAGGCTATTTTCTTTTTTTAAGCCACCTAGATTTTGTCACAGTTGATCTTCATTTTCAGGTAATGTAAAATGGATTAATTTAAAGTTGTAAAGCTCTGGCTGCAGAGTGAAAAATAAGTAAGCTGCTTCATTACCCATAAAGTGTGCATGCTGTGGTCCCCGTGTGCTGTTGGCATGCCCAGCCCCTAGCATGGACACATACCAGTGTAGCCAGAGTCCTCACTTCTGAAATACCCCACTTTTCTTAGTGATGTTATATTTTCTATTCCAAGTCCTGGGCCTCTCTTACTGCCATTTTCCCCACCTTTTAGAAGGTGGCCAGGCCGTGAAAGTGGTTAATGTCAGAGCACTTGGTAAGACATTGACTCAAGAACTTCTTGCAGACAACCCTGATTTGGCCTGTAGGTGTCCCCTTCTTTGTTGAATTACCGCGACTTTCTGTCAAAGCAAGGGTTCTGGCCGGGAACCTCAGTGCCCGCTGTTGATGACAGCGTCTCTCCTGTGTGTGTGGAGCTACGGGCTGTGCTGTCCTGACTCTCCAACAATAGATATGCTCTAAAGCGGTCAGATGAGAGGTCCTTTCAGCACAGTGAGTCATGTGGCCCCTGACACAGCTGCTTAGCCCTGTAGGTGTAGTGTGAGGTGGTCATCGACAGGATGAAAGTGACCCAACCTGCAGCAGCTAGAAGGATGAAGGCTGCTTCACCCTCCTGAACCTCGTGTGGGGCAGAAGGGGATTCTGCTCAGCGGTTACAGAAAGCTGAGCCGAGAAAGTCTTGTCTGTCTGTGGGCTGCATGTAGGAATCATTCGCTACCCACCCCTGGCTCTAAATAATCCGAGAAATAAGATCCCAATTCCTTGATGATGCCCCTCTTTTTACTGTTTAAAAAGAAAAAAAAAAAAAAATTAAGCAGTGATCAAATCTCGGGCTGGGGCTCAGATGGTGATGTGCCTGCCTCCCGCGCCCGCCTGGGGCTCCAGGTTTCATTCTCAGTACCAGGAAAATAAAAGAGACATTAAAGCGGGGGCATTGTGAAATCTGGGGAGGACTGTCCCCACAGAGCTGTAGCCCAACCCTCCCCACAGGCCGAGAGTCTGGGCGTGTGCTGTGGTGATCTCCCGGGAGGAGGCGCTCTGCTTCTGACCGCTGTGGAATTAGCCACATGGGACAGCGCCGGCCGTGGACAAAGACCACCTGTCAGTCAAAGCACGTTAGAAGTGCTCCAGGCCACTCAGCCATGCTCCTTGCCTTCGGTATGCCACCCTAGTCTCTGGTTTCATCCAGTTATTAAAGGTTATTAAAGGTCTCCCGAGCATAAAGCCTGATGCTGGCATTCTCTCCCCAGAATGTTATTCTAGGGGGGAAAAAAACCTGTCTAATGGAAATAATTAAATTCTGCTGCACAGAGTGCCCGTTCCCAGCATGTGAAAAAATGCTCAGAAAATATCTGGCTGATCATACCATCCACTAATGTGAATATATACTACTGCTTGCTCATTGCTCTCATGAAGTTAAACATGAAGGAGTGGGTGAAAAAACAAAACAGGCAAAGCTGGTACCCAACCAGAGTCCAAACCTCCTATGGTGTCTAATGATTTTAGCAAGAACTCTGAAATAGTCTGTTCTTTCTCATGTCATCGTCTATTTATGGAAAGAAAGAAAAAACAAAACAAAACAAAATATTGGGAGCTGGTTCAGGGCTAGAACCAGGCAGGTGTTTGCTGGCTGATAATGTAGAACTTGTTTTCATTTATTATAGAAAAATGCTAATCCAGAACATGGCTGCTCCGGCAGGAGATCACATCCAAACATCTAGGCCTGTGTGATCCAGCTAGAATAGAAACGTGCCTATAATCCAGGAGACAGAGGCAAACAGATCTGAGTTCAAGGCCAGCCTGGTATGGAGCAGATATCAAGAAAAGAAAAGTTTAGGTCCAGGCGTGGTGGTACACACCTTTAATCCCAAACAATGAAGATAAAGGTAGTTTGTAGAAGGAAGCGCCCATGTTTAAAAAGGATGTTCAGTTGAGTGGCAGAAAAGATGGCGAATCAGAGAAGATTTGATAGGATAGGATAGGATACACCCAACTCTCAGGGGAAGAGAGAGGAAAGGGAAGCTATTTAAGAGGCAGTTTTACAGAGAGGGGAGGCAGTTTTACCAGGACTGTAATTGAGAGATGGGTTGCAGAGAGAGAACTCAGGTGAAGGCTGAATGAGCCAGAAAATGAGAAGCCAAAAGTTTAGAGCAGGTTGCTGAGTTAGTTTGAGGTCCAGCAGAGCAATTCCGGGCTGAGAGAAAAGCCAAATTAAATCAGTCAGCTGGGAGAGGAGTTTGAACCGGAACAGCCGACTTGAGCCAGCCAGCCCAGAGCTCAGAAAGAACAAGTAAGGGTGAGCTCATTAAGCACTAAGTCTCAGAGGCTGAAATGATCTAGCCTGAGGTTAGATCGTATGGAAGCTAGAAGCTTCCAGAACTAAGCCTAGGTTAGTTAGCAGGAGGAGGCAGTCAGCCTCCCAGACAACAACTGAACCAGGAGAACAAGAGTTACTCTTACATTTTATGAGCCCTACTAAGTGCCCAGCTTCTGACACTGGAACGAGACTTCCCCCTCAGGAAACTTTAACAAAGTTGTAAAAAAATGAAATCTAAGAGAAGTGAAAGAATCTGTTTGAGGGAAGGCCCTTTTCCCCCTGTCTTTACATCAGTAAGGCCTTGCGGGGAGAGAGCATAGCTACTCTAATGCCGTAACCTTCATAATACACGAGGTTGCCTTTCACTAGGGGCTTCTCCTCTTTTCCAATGGTTCCTTCTGTATTTTGGGGGTGGGGGTGGTGTGTGTGTGTGTGTGTGTGTGTGTGTGTGTGTGTGAGAGAGAGAGAGAGAGAGAGAGAGAGAGAGAGAGAGAGAGAGAGAGAGAGGACTGTAAATAACTATTTACCCACTTCAGGCAGCTGTGGTGGCACATGTGCCTGCTGAGCCAGCACTGGGCCGCTGAGGCAAGCAGATGGGAGCTGGGCACAAGCCTGGCTGGCTACATAGCAAGACCCTAATAATTAGTTGCGCTAACCTGAAAATGACTCGTGCAATAAGTTTCAACCCACACAGTACAGTGGACAAATGTGTTTCACATTTCAGCAAGACACAACACACACACACACACACACACACACACACACACACACACACACACACGTAACTTCAGCAAAAATTGCAACCTCTGCTGTTTCCGGTGGTTCTTTTAAAGCAAGCATGGCACATAGTTGGGTGTATAACAATTTAACTCCACCCAGTTTGTATTCTTTGGGTGCCAGTGTGGTACCACAACCAGATTCTCACTTTTTCTAGCCATTCTATAGGTTAATTAGTTTTAAAAGGACAAATGTGTTGAGGTTTTATATCTTGCATATAGCTCCAGGCTCCCTGAGACCCAAGGCAGTGAGATTGAGCCCTGGCTTTTGGACTCGAGTGGATAAGATGTCAGATAATAACTTCAGCAGGCACCGTGCTGTCGGAATAGACAGTGTGTGCCAGCAGAGAGGAACACGCAACCTGTCCTCCCACGGCATGACCTAGAAGGATTGGTAGCAGAGTGACCCAGGGACTGGGTCATGTGCAGTGAGTGAGCCTTTCTCAGGAGAAGAGAGAAGGCGTTCCTGGCAGAAGGGACTCTGTATTCAAAGGCAGAGAGCTGAAAAATGTGGCCAGCGTTCAGTGACATAAGGAGAAACCAGGCTCAGAACACGGTCCTCTGTTGTTTTAAAAGAAAATCCCAATCCTTTTGTTTTACCAAAAAAGACTCAGGAGCCAGATGCTGGGGTGAAAACCCACTAGCTCAGAGAGGCAGAGAAAGCACCCAGCTGACCTTCCTACTCAGCTCAATGTCCCGATGGAAAGGGCCCCCAAAAGGCTCAGCTGACAGCCCAGGAAGAAAAGAAAAAAGAAAAGAAAAAAAAAAAAAAAAAAGCCAAAAGCTCAAAAATCTAAAAACTTCTGTTTCTACAGGCCGTCTTAAATAGCTCTCAACTCACAAAAATCCCTCATGTTCTTTAATCCCCGGCAGCTGGTTTCTTGCTCAGCCAACCTAGGGTTAACTATTAAATCCTGTGTACAGAAAGCTCTTAGATTAAAGGTGTGTGCTAGGGCTGAACCATACCTTAATTATCTGTTTACAATAAACAGTTCTTGGATTAAAGGTGTGGGTTAGGGTTCAACCACACCAAACAAAAGACAGGTTTTACAGTTCACACAATCTCAGGGATCACAATGGGATCAAATTTCCTACAATAGGAGAGCAAGTGTTTGAGCATGTGAGCCTGCACAAAATATCCCATATTCAAGCCATAAGAGTTCAGTTCCATTCTGTTTTGTTGTTTTGGTTTGGGTTTTTGGGGGAGGGGTTGTTTTTTTGAGACAGGGTTTCTCTGTGTATCCCTGGCTGTCCTGTACTCACTTTGTAGACCAGGCTGGCTTTGAACTCACAGAGATCCCCCTGCCTCTGCCTCCCGAGTGCTGGGATTAAAGGCGTGCACCACCACCACCACGCCCGGCTTCAATTCCATTCTGTGTCTCTGTAACTTTCTGATGTTTAGTGAAATTACACTGATTTAAAAAAAAAAAAAAAAAAAAAACAACAACACAAGGGTCTGGAGAGATGGTTCAGAGGTTAAGAGCACTGACTGCTCTTCCAGAGGTCTTGAGTTCAATTCCCACCAACCACATGGTGGCTCACAACCATCTATAATGTGATCTGACACCCTCTTCTGGCCTGCAGGTAGAACACTGTATACATAATAATAAATAAATAAATCTTTTTAAAAAACACACAAAAAAAAATGAAGACAAGGTCCTTGATTTTGAGGAGTTCCTGTCCAGTGGGAAATGGAGACACAGGTTAGCTTAGTGCTATAGTGGGCGAGAGTTGCACAAGTTTGCACACAGCAGGAAAAGAGCATTGAGCCCAACCAGAGACAACCAGAAAGGCCACTTTGGAAGGGAATGCGAGAGTAGGGGGTGGCATGAGCCACTTAGTGGTCTAGACTTGTCTTGACACTTGTCACAGATAGTCACAGCTGGCTGGAGAGGAACACTGGCTGCTCTTCCAGAAGACCCAGGTTCAATGCCCAGCACTCCCATGGTGGCTCACAGCCATCTGTAACTGCAGTTCCAGAGGCTCTGACATCCTCTTCTGACCTCAGGCACTGCAGGCTTGTGGTGCACAGACATACTTGAAGGTAAAACACCCCCACACATAAAACAAAAACAAAATCTAAAATAAATAAATAAATAAATAAGATGGTAATCGCTAACCTTCATCAAATACATCCAGTGGGCCAGGCACTTCAGTAAATATTTACCCCACTGAAACAACCCTTCCCTGGCCTCGTTTGCCAGGGAACTTGCTGACACAGAGAGGTGACGCAGCTAGTTGAAGTTTGCACAGCCATTGGCAACACAAGAACCTAATCTTACTCCAGTTCATAGTGATGGACGCTGGGGGATGAGTGAGGGGCCAGGCTAGAGGGAGGAACGACTGTGGGCCATGCTAGGGCGGTGGTAGAATATGGAGGGAAAGGGGCTGTGATGGGCTGGTTAGCCGTGAGGTGAGAAACACCGGACCACAGAGATGTCTGTTCTCACTGCACAGACGCTGATGTCCAAGGTCAGGATGCCGCTAAGACTGGGTCCTAATGAAGGCTCTGGCTTACATGTATGTGTCTACTGCTTGGTTTATTTTGCATGTCATTTTGGTGGTTTGGTTTGTCTCAGCCTCCAGAGTCGTAGGTTTATCATGTGTGGGATACAGCATGGCTACCTTCTCCTCTCTGTCTCTAAAAGACCCTGACCTTCCCCATCCAAGGCCCGCGTCTGCTACCTGACTGAATCCTCAGTGCTTCCTCAAAGCCCAGCCTCCAACTGCAGTGACTAGGGCTTCACCGCAGGAGCTGGGAAGCGACACACACGCTCAGTCCCTCGCCACAGCAGTCGTGGGAAATACTTGAGACAAATTGGCGACTGAGCTGGAGCGGCAGCGAGATGGAAGAGTGGAAGAGTTTAGGGGGACGGGTCCTCATAAAGAATGCAGAAGGAACATCTGCTGGCTGAGCAGCCGCAGCGATAGTAAACAGGAAGGAAGTGCATGGAAGCCTCCAGGAACCAATCGGTGGTGCCCATGAGGAGAGGGAGTGGCTTGTGGGACGAGGCTTGGCTGAAGCCACAGGTTGTATCCAATGCCTGAGGGAAGTATGGAAAGTGAAGAGAGGCAATTGGAACCCCAGTGAGAGACTTTAGAATAAACATACACCCTGAATCCCAAAAGAGAGCATCGCCACAGACTCTGCGTGTCCTGTGTGTCGGCTCATAGGTGGCAAGTAGCCTTCAGATGATGCTCGAAAGGCCCAGAGGTGGCTTTACAGTCTCCTCAGCAGCAAGCAAGGAAGCAGAAGCCCTGTGCTCCTTGTGACGCGTCCTTGCCTGGCAGAGAAAGGACAGACTCTGGGTCCTCAAGACTTTTGCCTTCAGTGGTTTTGACAGTTATAGCTAATAAAGGTGACTGTCTCGGGGTCTCATTTGTTCTTTGGTTTTGGTTTTTGGTTTTTTGAGACAGGGTTTCTCTGTGTTATTTTGGCCGTCCTGGACTCACTCTGTAGAGCAAGCTGGCCTCGAACTCACAGTGATCCACCTGCCTCTGCCTCCCGAGTACTGGGATTAAAGGCGTGCGCCACCACCGCCCGGCTCCATCTTGGTGTTTGAACCATGGTCCTTATTTGTTAAAAATTAAACAAACCACTGAAGGAGAAAACGGAGTGTCAGAATACATTTATATGTGTCTGGAGAGGAGTAGCAGAGAGTCATTGTGTTGGTTTTGACCAGTGACAAAAACAGAACTGCTGGAGGACACGGAGGCGGGATGCGCTCCGGGATGGGAAAGATGGAAATAGCAATGTTGTCAGGATTACCAGGATGCACCTTAAGGGGTTCTGTGGTAGGGTGAGACAGGGTCTCCTTACACAGCCTTGACTGTCCTGGACATCACAGTGTAGGCCAGGATAGCCTAGAACTCGCAGGATCTGCATGCCCTGCCTCCCGCTTCCAAGTGCTGGGACTAAAAAGGTAGGCGCTCCCACGTCCAGCATAATGCTGATTTTTTTTGTTTGTTTGTTTGTCTGTTTGCTTGTTTGTTTGAGACAGGGTTTCTCTATGTAGTCTTGGCTGTCCTGGACTCTGTGTAGACCAGGCTGGCCTCACACTCACAGAAATCTGTCTGCCTCTGCCTCCCAAGTGCTGGGATTAAATCATTGCCTGTCTTGCAGCACAATTTTCAAAACCCACATGCCTTTACTGCTCAGCCTGGAGAGGTAAAGGAGAATAAGATAGGGAAGTCGGGGGCTGGAGAGATGGCTCAGAGGTTAAGAGCACTGCCTGCTCCTCCAAAGGTCCTGCGTTCAGTTCCCAGCACCCACATGGTGACTCACACCCATCTCTAATGAGATCTGGTGCATACAAAAAGAACACTATATACATAATAAATAAAATCTTTAAAAAAAAAGAGATAGGGGAGTAGGTATGTGGAGAGGTAGGAAGTAAAAACGTGGGAAAAGAACTTTCTGTAAGACAAAGATTGCACACACACACACACACACACACACACACACACACACACACGTCTTTTTCAGACTCTCTTGTCTGTTGTTTTACCTTATATTTGGCCTGGAAGTGGTGCCGCACGCCTTTAATCCCAGCACTCGGGAGGCAGAGGCAGGCGGATCGCTGTGAGTTCGAGACCAGCCTGGTCTACAAAGTGAGTCCAGGACGGCCAAGGCTACACAGAGAAACCCTGTCTTGAAAAAAACCAAACCATACAAAAAAAAAGAACCTTATATTTGTATCCCGATTCCTAGCTTCGTCCATCGGAATTAGTGTCCGTGGAGCTCAGGGGCTGTGTGCCCGTCGAACTGCCCACACGTTAGGAAGAAACGTTCGTTAGTGGGGCCTGTGCTATTGTCAGCTCACTCGGCAGCTGTTTGCTGAGTGGCCTCTGTCCGTACGCACTGGGTGTGTGAAGTGAGGAGCTAGCCGGAAGAGCAGGAAGCTGTGGGGTAGGAGCGAATGAGACCGTGTAAAGACGAAGAGGTGTGCCGGTGCCGGGCGAGACGCTGAAAGATAGGTAGGAGAGCTACCTACACGCGCACGTGTCTACAAAAGCCCAATGTGCCATAGCACTTGGAAAAGAGATTCCAGTTGGAGGTGGTGGGTTCGGTTGGTTGGTTGGTTGGTTCCAGAGGGGAAACGGCCTGTGGTCCAGCTTTGAAGGCTATCATCACGCTGGGAAACAGCACGTGGTCCAGCTTCGAAGGCTATCATCACGCTAGGAAGCGGTACGTGGTCCAGCTTTCAAGGCTATCGCGCTGGCATGCGGTACGTGGAGCTTTGAAGGCTATGGCACCGGCTTCGGAAATTCACGTATCTCTTTGTATCTCCACTGTCTTCCCTTTCATCTCCAACTGGAAAGTCTGAAGATGTTGACAATGGTGACTGAGAGTGCTGACCACCACCCCAGAGCCACCTTTCTGGAATCTTCAATGGACCTCTTTCCTCTCCGGTGTTAATTTGGTGAATTTTGGTTTTCGTAGTGACGTTGTGACTAGTTCCCAGTTTCAGCGATTGCTAGCTTTGTGCATGGACCTTCCATAAGACGGCGTCTCGGTCTACAGCTCTCTTTCCATGCTGAGCATTTCCGTAAGAACCCCTGAGCCAGCCACAAGCCTAGTCACACACCTGAGTTTTGTTCAGTTAGATTCCAAAGGTCCCTATTTTGAAGCATTGTTTCACAGTGAATCCAACACGATTTCTGTTTTAGGCAGCACACTGAGAGCAACAGCATTAGTACACAGAGGAGCTATCTAGATGTGCAATCCTGGCCGTGTTTTTTTTTACTTTAAATAAAGCTGCTGTTCTGAGAATGAATCTCCTTGCTCTGCCCTTGTCTCTACACAACCCTACATCTTAGCACTGCTGTGGCGTCTCTAGACAGTAGTACGTTTCTGCGGCCGTTGGGAGGAGCCTGCATCACAGGGTACTGAAGTTAGTTGAGTCGGCTTGCAAAGAGCCTTCTCGGGCTGGGCGTGGTGGCGCATGCCTTTAATCCCAGCACTCGGGAGGCAGAGGCAGGCAGATCGCTGTGAGTTCAAGACCAGCCTGGTCTACAAAGCAAGTCTAGGACAGCCAAGGCTACACAGAGAAACCCTGTCTCGAAAAGCAAAAAAAAAAAAAAAAAAAAAAAGAGCCTTCTCGGACATTCAGAGAGCCCTCAGACTAGTCTTCACACTCTGTCCGATAAGAGCGAGTTAGCAGTCTGAGCTGCCACACCAGAAGACGGTTTCAGCTACCTTAGGGGTAGGACACACTCACACAGCTAAGCCAGGACTGTCCCAAAAAACAGAAAGTGAAAGTGCCAGCTGCCCCACCCCCGCATCTGGAAACATCAGGTTCCTTCACAGACAGCTCCCTCCTGGTAAGAGCAGGGCCTGCAAGGCTGCAGAGGCCGCCTGGTGAAGGTTTTATTATTATGTTTTGCTAGACTCTGGAAGGCACAACTGTGGTCTCTGGAAAGCTCTGCGGAGGCATATTCTTCAGTGTGGTCGTAGAGAGGACAGAGGTGTGAGAGGATAATCCATTCAGCTTTCCCAGCCTCCTTGCCAGACTGCCTAAGAATGAGGAAAGCTTGTTGATTCCTTCCTTCCTCAAGTTTTAGAGAGTACCGTAGGGGTGAAAGATAAAATAAAAAGCTAAAGGACTGCCAAGCCTGTGGTGCGCCTCTAATCCCCACACACAGGAGGCTGAGGCAGGAGGATTACAGGTTTTAAGCCAGTCTGGGCTACATCAGAAAGCTGTATTTCAAAACCACACAAACAGCCTCTCATGGCAGTGCATGCTTGCAATCCCAGCATGCCACACAAGGCTGAAACAGCCTATCATGACAGTGCAATCCCAGCATGCCACACATGGCTGAAACAGGAGGGAGCACGAGTTTGAGCCTATATAATAAGAGCTTGTCTCAGAAAACCAAAAATAAAAATGGAAGAAGTGAGAAAATGAGAGCCTTCTTCCCAGAGCTGGAGCAAAGCGTTCTTAACACAGTTCAAGGTCTTGGGTTCTACTTTTGCTGCCATCACGCTACGTAGATTCTTACTTTTTATTTTTTTAAAAAGATTTATTTATTTTATTTATTGCATATGAGTGCTTTATCTGCAGAAGAGGGCATCAGATTACATTATAGACGGTTGTGAGCCACCATGTGGTTGCTGGGAATTGAACGCAGGACCTCTGGAAGAGCAGGCGGTGCTCTTAACCACTGAGCTATCTCTCCAGCCCTGATTGTTACTTTTTTAAATGGTCCTGACAGACAGCCCAGTTTCTGTCAAGAAAGTGCAAGTCTGCGTTTAGAATCACTGTCACACTGAAGTGCTCTTTGCTACTGCACCACTAAACAGCTAACCGACCATGGGGACACGGCACCCCAGACGGTCTTGGCACCCTGCTGCAGTTCAGCTCTGCCACGTGGGACTTCCTAATCCAAAGTGTCTAGAACACCCACTCACCCCATAGGCAGACAGCACCATACTCGGTGACATTAGAGTCACCTTTGAAGTTTTAACACCCAGAATCCTGTCTGAAGCACCCAAGACTTATCCCTCCAATGCCCTCACCCCTTCTGTCTGGGTATATGTATCAACAGAGCAGTTGCAGGAGAGGTAGGCTCATGGCGAGGAGAGGCACAGCTCCCACTAGTTTGCACCTGTTTGTGTGTGTGTTTGTGCTGCTGGGCTATACCCAGTTCCTGGGGCACAAGCAGAGTGCCCTCAGCTGTATCCCCAGGTCTTTTAGTAGTTTTGGAGACAGGCATCTCATTAAGGTACCCAGGCTGCCCTTGAACTCACTCTGGACCCTGGGTGAACCTCAGCACCTCTCTCTCTCTCTCTCTCTCTCTCTCTCTCTCTCTCTCTCCTCTCTCTGCCCCCCCCCATAGAGCTGGGATTGCAGATGTGTGTCCACTTAAGCGTGTGTGCGTGGTACGCGCATGTATGTGTGTGTGTGCGTGCGTGCATGCACGAGTACTCGTGTGCGTGCATGCATGTGTGTATGTGTGTGTGTGTCGTGTGCGTGCATGCATGTGTGTATGTGTGTGTGTGTCCCTCAGGTTGTTCTTGCTACCCCAGGAGCTGTTTTTGTTCTTCTTTGACAGTCCTAATCTTCTGCAGATTTAGATAGATTGGAAGATTTTCATTAACCTCTCTGTGGTTTCAGAACCACTAGTCACCATGCCAGCTTCCAAGAGTGGATCTTTACCCGACGGCTGAATCGTCCAAAGAAGCGTCTTCTTGGCTTTCTGCTTTATCTGGCTTTGTTTATGATGTGGGAGAGTGCTTTCCCACATTTAAGTTGTCAGACTGCCTACATCTTTGACTTTTTTACATACGAAAATGAAAGGAAAATATTATACTGTGTACATAAGAAATTTCCTTATAATTATGTATTTGTACCTAAAATAAGGTTTTTAAAGGGAGCGAATATAGTCAAAATGCATTATGGACATATGTGAAAACTGCCCCAGTAATATTACATTATTGTATAGAATTAATATATGCTAATAGGATTTTCTAAATTCCAACTTAGAAGGAGACAAGGAGATGGATGGTCCAGTGGTTAGAGCACTGGCTGCTCTTGCAGAGGACCAGGGTTGGATTCCCAGCACCCACATGGCAGCTCACAACCAGCTGTATCTCCAATTCAGGGGATCCAATGCTCTCTTCTGTCTTTCAGGGGCACTGCACACACAAGGAACACTTATATACATGCAGACAAACACTCATATACTTAAAAATCTTTTTTCTTTTCTTTTCTTTCTTTCTTTCTTTTTTTTGGGGGGGTTTTTTTTTTTTTTGGTTTTTTTTTTTTTTTTTTTTTTTGGTTTTTTGTTTTGCTTTGTTGTTGTTGTTTTGGTTTGGTTTTTGGTTTTTCAAGACAGGGTTTCTCTGTATGTATCCTTGGGTGTCCTGGACTTGCTTTGTGGACCGGGCTGGCCTCGAACTCACAGCTATCCACCTGCCTCTGCCTCCTGAGTGCTGGGATTAAAGGCGTGCGCCACCACGCCCAGCTCTAAAATGGTCTGAGAGCTTTATGTATCCAGTGCATCATTAACAACCTGGTTAAGCTTTTTTATGAGCTGGCTTCCACTTTATAACAATGCCCTTTAATTTACAAGGCAATAAAAATTAAAAGATTAACTACAGACCTATCTCGATTTTTCAATAAAGAGCTTATTTTAAAGCCGAGTATGGTGTGGCTCGTAACTGCGATCCCAGCATTCAGGAGGGCAAGGCGGAAGCGTTGTCTTTAATTTGGAAGCAGCCTGGGTCGCCACAGTGAGCTGTAGACCTGCCTGAGCTATATACAGCAAGACACTGTCTCAACAAAACAGAATAAAATAAGGTTTATTTTAGTAACAGGTGTAATGTGGCCAGAATATTTTAGCTGTGGAAACTAATTAAGTTCAATTAAAACGTATATATTCTTAAAGAAAAAGTAGAGAAATGACCAGGCCAGTGCATGTCCACAAAGCTGGTCACTGTCTAGTGCTAGATCTTGGTAGGTTTCTGACAACTATGAGAGATCTTCTTTTCCCTGAGACATCCCTGTCACGGCCACTAGTGACAGTGCTCCCCAAAGTCGAATTTCTAAGGACCTATCAGCTACAGTCTTCAACTTTTGAAGCTGTGCTCGGAACCTTCTCATAGTCACGGCTGCCATTTCTCGGTGGACCCAGTGGTATAAACACTGTGTTCTGTGCTGCCTTGAGGCGGCAGAAACAGGAGGCAGGAATGGAAGTTGGGCGCCTAGGACTCTGTAATTCTATAAACAACACAGAGCGTTCGGGGAGCCGGCTGTAACAACCCCACTGCAGGATGAACTAAGGAACAGGCTGCACTTTGGTTAACTAAAGCACAAGGTCTCATGGCCTCCAAACAAACCAAACCCAGTGATGACAGCTGTAAGAACGCAGTTTGAGTCCTGCTGGGTGCTGGGGCATGCCTTGCATAGCTGTCCGCCATCTTTATATTAACAACCTTATTTTAGAGATGAGAAAAGCTAGGCCTGGAAGGCTGTCTGGATTTTCACTTGGAAGTCCTAGAGGTGAGCTTTCAATTTATGGCATTTATCTTAGGCCAATAACTCGCCTTCTCTCTTTAGATTAATCGCTAGGGGGCTGTGGAGATGGCTCAACAGTTAAGAGCATTGGCTGCTCTTCCAGAGGATCTTGGGTCAGTTCCCAGCACCCACATGGCAGCTCACAAATATCTGTGATTCCAGTTCCAGGGGATCTGATGCCCTCTTCTGGCTCCTGAGGGTACTGCATGCACACCGTGCCTCGACAGTAGCGGCAGGCAAGCACTCATACACATAAAATAGACATTAACACAAACCTCAAGAGGAAACCATTTCTGATGACATAATTGGCACATGCAGGTGGACATTTTACAAGTGAGCCACATGTGTGGGCCACGGTCTGCTGTCTGCCTGGGGTTCCGGGGCTGCCATCCGAAATGCTGTGACTGTGGAGATTTTTAATCTGACGACTTAAACAGGAAGAAGCTCTGAGAAGCAGACTTAAGCTAAGTGAGTAGGTGCTCAGGCAAATCCGTCACATATGTCAAAAAACACAACCTACGGTGTCTGAATATTTCCTTTCACTGCATAATACTGCCTAAAAAACAGACAATAGAGGACTTCATTTCAGTTTTTTCTCCTTTTCTCCCTTCCTTCCTTCCTTCCTTCCTTCTTTCCATTTGAGACAGGGTTTCTCTGTGTAGCCTTGGCTGTCCTGGACTCACTTTGTAGACCAGGCTGGCCTCGAACTCACAGCAATCTGCCTGCCTCTGCCTCCCGAGTGCTGGGATTAAAGGCGTGGGCCACCACCGCCTGGCAACATTTTAAGTTTTTTTTTTTTTTTGGACCACAAAATACTATCTGCCATAACTACTTACCTCTGCTGTGGAGGGGACAAAGTGGCCACAGACAACACTCAAGGGAAGGAGTGATGGCCCAATATAGCTTTCCTTATGAACCCTGAAATGTGCATTTGGTAAACCTCTCCACAATCAATTTGCTTATTTTCAGCCATGTAAAATGTTAAGAACCATTTTTAGCCTGTAGGCCACAGAGACTATAGGTGGCGGGTCGGGTTTGGCCAAGAGGCCACTGTAGGGTTCAGTTTCGTGGGCAACAGTGACTTGGTCCAGTTTATGCTTTGCTGTCATTTGAATGTGGCCTGTCCCTTCCCGCCTCGTGTGCTCAACCACTTGTTCCCAGCTGGGAGGGTTCCAAGGTTGCAGAACCTTTTGTCTCTGGAGGCCACCTTATGGCTGTGAGCCTCTGGGGTACAGGCTGGGCCTGCTTCCTGACACGCTATGTATTCAGATGCCAATTTTTATGCCCCGAGATCTGGTTACAGTCTGGATGTGGGCATCGCCCGGATCACTGATCGATGCTGTGTAAACATTGCTCCCCAATCATCTCTGATTGGTTAATAAAGAAGCCCGCGAGCAAGGTCCTTATGAAGAATAAGACAGAGGAGAGAGTGACAGAGAACCAGCGTGGACATGGCCAAGGGCGTCCAACAGTGTTCAGCAGCCCAGAGACATGCAGGAGATGTCTCCTCAGAATCGGGAGGGACCAGCCCAATTGGCACCTTGAGTTTGGACTTCTGGCCCTCAGGACATTAAAAAACTGGTATCTCTTGTATGAAGGCACCAAACATAGCTAGAAGCTATGGTGTACGCCTGTGATTCCAGCACTCGGGAGGCAGAGGCAGGCGGATCTCTATGAGTTCAAGGCCAGCCTGATCTACGAAGTGAGTTCAAGACAGCCAGAGCTACAGAGAGACCCTGTCTTGAGACCCCCCCCCTCCCACCTCCGCAAGACACCAAACATGTGTAATTCATTACAGCATTTAGGAACCTGTTACATGGTATGGACAAAGGAAAAAACAAACAAAAAACAAAAAAAACAGTTCAGCTCAGGCCATGGCCTTGTGTTAAGTAGCAAAAAGGAGGTTGATAAAGGTCTACAATTCTGAATTCAGCAAAAACAGTCGTGCCCTAGAAGGTATGTGATTATGGGGTGCTGGCACAGATACGTTTAAACACGGGCTCTATCCGCCAACTTTGTAGCGTTGCTAACTCCGTAATTAGAGGTTCTGTCCTGACACACGGGTCTTACTTCACACCTGGCCTTGCGCTGTGGGCATGCTAGGCAGTAACCTGGCACCTAAAACAGACCAATTTGGGTGGCGTCTACAGATGTTTGTGAGGTAGCTCTTAATCTGTGTTCACAGATGAGGGCCCTGAGAAAACGGTGGCACTGAGAGCCTGCCCTGCCTGGGTGCCAGGGGCTGGCCCTGAGCAGCCCTGCAAGGGCCCCTGACACCCCTGCTCTTACGGGGTACAGAGCCTTTCTCTACTTTGATGCAGGAAGAACAGAAAATACGGGTAACTAAGTCGGTGAAAACTGTAGGGGAGGAAAACATACGCGGAGGCTCTAAGAAACTGATGCTTTCCAGCCCGAATCAGTGCAGTGCTGAGGAGTCGCACCATCACGCCTTTTCGTTTCTATGAGTTGAGTTTTTTGTGTTCCCGTCTATGGCAGATCTGTAACCTGCCAAGAAGTCTGCAAACGCCTGGGCCTGATTATAAGGAAGAACAGATGATTAGCAAGCCAGCACGTCCCCCGAACGGGTCAACAGCCCTCTCTTTGTGTGCGAAGGACGATGGCGCACTGGTTCTCATGACTCACAGAGAGTGGGAGGGAGAAACCGGAGGAGCATCGCCTGCAAGCAACCCTTCAGCTTCCACGGACAATTAGAGCAACGAGCCAATGACTCAAACCCTCCTCGGCTAACACGTCACGAGATCAGGCGAGAACTGCGGGAACTGCTCGGGGCATAACTGGGGTTCCCCTTTACTTAGTCTCAGGTAACTTTCTCTCATTTTGCGATCACGAGCTTTCTGGAAGAAACTTCTGTGACTGCTAATCTAATCTGTACCCGCATCCAGACACTTGAGACCCGACTGTGTGTGGCATTCAAGCGGCTGGACCCCTCAAACCTTCCACCTTGGTCCTTGCTCCTGCACATCTTGTGTGCAGCCTTCTCTGTCACTACACTAAGCTTTTTATTTATTTTTTTATTTTATTTATTTATGTATTTATTTTTGCCTTTGGAACTTTCAGGGTCATGGAGACTGAAAGCATTCTTCTGCTCACTTCTTCACCTTGAATGGCTTTCATTTCTGGTCGCAGTGGCGCACGTCTGTAATCCCAGCACTCGGGAGACAGAGACAGGTGAATCTCACTCTCAAGTGAGTTCGAGGCCAGCCTGGTCTATAAGGCGAGTCCAGGACAGCCAGGGCTACACAGAGACACCCTGCCTCGAAGAAAACAAACAAAAAAACAAAGAAGGACGTTCATATCCTGGTTTCTAAACGGCATCCTTGTGTCACCGTCACCTTACTAGGCCTTTTCTGTAGATGCTTGCAAACAGACAAGGATCACAGTACAGAGATGATGGGTAATTATCCTACAGTTTCCAGGGAAATTCTACACTGATAGCGCTAAAACGAGGGTCCTACGTTATTTTGCCTCTGTGCCTAAATACAGAATTATAGAAAAATAAGAATAAGTCTGTTCACTTTGAAGTACTATAATGTGACAATCGAAAGAAAACGTTTCATTTATTACTAGCCAGGAATTATCCGTATTAGCCAGAGACACTCTTCCAGAAATTAAATTTGTGGGGATTTTCCACTGCTCTGTAAACAGAAAACGTCTAGATACCGCTATAAATACAAGAATTGGGCCGTGAAGCAGATCTTTTAATCTCGCACATAACTGCCCTTGGAACGCTCAGTAGCAGACTCCTTGCGGCTGCCGCCTGCGATGTCTGTTTATCTCCCGAACTGTACCGTCAGCATCTGGGATCCAGCTCCTGTGTGGCCTTGTCATGGCCACGCAATGCAGCCGTCTCTGCTTTGCGGAGCCAGTCCCTGTGGTTGCCTAGTCATGTGCTTTCTAACAACCTCTGCAGCTTTACCTGTGGGAGATGTAGTGGTGGAGGCGCCAACCCAGGAGGCCAAACGCTTCCTGCCTCATCCCCGAGCTCCAGGCCAAGCTCTGCTCTTCCAAGTATCCCTCACCCAGAACGCTGACTCACGCTTCGGTTTTATCCACTTATGTATTAGCAGGTGCTAGCGGTCAAACTGAGAGCCTCGCTCGCCTTAGGCAAGCCCTGCGCCCCTGCGCCCTGCACCCCTGCGCCCCTGCACTACACCTCTGCCCCCCCCACCCCCGTCATCTTTAAATGTGGTGGCTCTGTCCTCACCTCTCCAAGGATGCATATCTCGTGTCTCTTCCCAAAACCTTTCACAGATTTGGTTTGTTTTTCTTTCTCGATTTCCAGAAATCGGTCATTTATACTTCTTTAAAGTGCAACTGTACTTGGGAACCGGTTATGCCTACATATGTATGTACAAGGATTACTCTGATTTAGAAGTTTGTGTATAAGTCACTATAGCAACTCTTACAGAAGTTTAGGGTGGACATTTCTTTCTACAAATAGAGTATAAATCCCATCACTTAGGAGGCTAAGTCAGGAGGGTCATGAATGAGATCATATCTAAAAAAAGAAAAAAAGAAAAAAAAGAGAAAGAAAAGAAACATTTTTAAAAATCAGCAGTGTAAAAAAATATGATCTGGGCATTGGTGGCGCACATCTTTAATCCCAGTGCTCAGATAGCAGAGGCAGGAAGATCTCTCTCTGTGAGTTTGAGATCAGCCTGGTCTACATAGTGAGTTCTAGGACAGCCAGAGCTACATAGTGAGACCCTGTGTCAAAACAAAACAAGAGTGTAAACTCATACGCAGGTAACTTTATACTGGCACATACCTGACGCCGCGTCATCCCCTCGTCACACCTCTCTTCACTATGACGCTGGGAACCACCTACCAGTGTTTCACGCCAGCTAGTGACTACCACTCTGGGGAATTCAGTATCAGACGCGTGGATCCCAGGCTTCCCCCTGGGTTGCTGAGACCCATCAGCCTCGGCCGCCGTCTCCTTGAACACAAACCCTGCCCCTCTGCCCTCCTGTTTCTGGACCAACACGTTTAGCTATATGAACAGAGGCCAGCCGAGACTTAGAATCCTGGCTGCTCCTGCTTCCCAGGGAGAAAACGGAAGTGAGTGAGGGCAGCTATTCGCCAGGCCTCCGTACACTTGGATTTTCCCTCCGCAGGCTCCTGTCTTTCCTCCTCATTCTCCCTGCAGGGGAAGAAGTGAGCTTTTGCCTCACCCAGGCCCTTCCCAGCCCCTCCAGGAACCTGTTTTCACTTCTCGAGTGGCTCCATCTCTTCCGTTCCTGGGTGGGCTAACAACGTCTTGCGCCAGCATCTCCTTTCCAGCCATTGATTGGCCTGACTCGGCGGCACTTCAGACTCAAGCTCCGGGAAGGCTGCCGCCGCTGGCTGTCCCACTCCTCTTACTTCTTAGCAAGTGCGTTAGTTCATACGTGAGAAGGATAGATACATGTTGTTTACATTTTTCTTCTAAACCGAGGCCTGTCCCTGCTTCCTAGTCAATGCTTGTTTGATGACTCCGCCCACTGCGGATCACGCCTCCCCCGCCCCGCCCCAAGAGGGGGTTCTTGTCAATGCTTTGCCTTTCCACACACAAAAAGATCATGTTTTTATCACTTTCTTACTTTGGGTCTCAGTGTTGTGAGATCCTGAGGCCCACCAGGACACACTTTTACCGAGATAGAGTCTCTCCGTATAGCCTTGGCTGTCCTGGACTCGCTTTGTAGACCAGGCTGGCCGCGAATTCACAGCGATCCGCCTGCCTCTGCCTCCCGAGTGCTGGGAGTAAAGGCGTGCGCCACCGCACTGGGCTCACCGCGCATGTCTGTTGACTTCACAACCCCACTTCTTCCTGCCCCTTCTATTTACTGTATTTTAGCATTTTCCTGGAAAGCCTGGTTGGAGGTCCCACTTCCCTACTCATTCAAGAAATCCTTACTGATGTAGACCTTGGGGCTGCAGCGACAGGCACAGAGCACGCTGTGCCCTCCCAGAGCCCACAGGACCCAAGGAGAGAGAAGCAGATCACGGGAGAAAATGCTATACGTAATTGCTGTCTCTGACGAGAGCTGTGAGAGCCCCCCTCAAGGGAGGTGCTTCTAGTATTGATGGCAGGGACCACCTGACACCCAAATCACGCATCGGCCTGTGTGTCACACCACGCTGCCTTTCTGACTCTTTTCAATAAGCGATTTTGATGAATGACTGTGTATCTGTCTTACTCACACTCTCAGCTATTTAGTCATTGTCACTCACAAGCCCTTCTACAATCTGCCGCTTCCAAGTGGAGATATTTTTAGCCTTTTAATAATACAGTCTCCTTAGCTCCCAATTAGTATTTGAGTAGTGACTTGGGCTCTAATCCATATTTGCAGATGCTGAGCTCCCTTCTCAGACTGAAGCAGGCGCAGATGCTACAGGATCGCAGGTACCCATCTATTTGAGTCTGAACTTCACCCACTTTCTTAACACTCAGCTATCTACAGTCAGATGCCGTGCGTTCGTGTAGGCAGCCTACGCACAGCACGCCCATGAACACATCCCTTCCTGGTTCACCATATTGGTGCGATTTGGATACAGTGCGTGGTTGGGTTCCCATCACTCCACAGTTTCCACGAGTTGCTTAAATCCTCTCTCAGAGAAACAAAGCTAGTAAGTGGGCATGAAAACTCGGGGCATCTGATGAGACTTGGTAGCTAAACAGCCCATCGTCTGCACACGGGCCACCATGGAAGCGTGGCGAGCTCTCCCGTGGCCAGCTCCCATAGCTGTCCTCCAGGTACACAATGGTTGTCGGGAGCGATCTGAGGTTGTGATTCTCTACAGTACCCAGTTTTGTCCCCACCCCATCCTAGGATATCCGCCACTAGTTGGTGATGTTCTGATTCTCAGTACTGGGTTGGTGCATCCAGCACGTCATGACTAGAAGCTAGCTAGATGATGTGGGTTACAACGTGAGACCGTGCCACACACCAAGAACATAGGAGCCACTTCTTCCAGCCCAATGATGCAGACGTATGCCATGCAAACATAAATGGAATTGTAGGAAATTACCAAAGGATAGCAAACAGAGTCTAGAATATTTCGCCTGCTCGTTTTCTTCGGAAAAAATGCAGCTGGGCCGTCAGCATTCTAAGTCTCAAGGTGGCGGGAGCTGAGTCTCCAGACTTCCACGGTCGGGACTGACCAGAGATGCCTCTGTCCCACGTTCCCCTGGGAAGGCTCAGAAGGAAATGCAAGAAACAGCCATTCGAGTCCCGCTGGTCGCTCCCGTGCCCTTTAGGACCTGCCTCAGCTCAGGTTTGGGGGGCTGTACGGTGCTATTTTACGTATATATGTCATTACGGCTTTAGCATAGATCCTTCTTAGCGACACGCAAGATTCGGCGCACATGAAAAGGACTCAGCCAGCCCAGAAGCCCCACACAGGAGTGTGCCCAGATTGCCAACCCCAACGGTGACATTCACTTTTATCCTCTCCGACTCTCCCCAGCTTTTCCTCCCCTCTCCATGACACTTCAAGCCATTTGGTGAGAAACCGAAATGTAAGAAAGTGCGGGATGACAACAGCATGTGCCTGTGAAGGCGGCACCTGGAAGGCGGAGGCGAGACCCCCTGTTGGGGAAACCAAAACCAACAATCCTAGGGCATAAAGCGTGGTCTTTGCCATCAAAAGGCACTGTTGACTAGACATGCGTGCGCATAATAAGATCACAAAGTAATGTGCTGGGTGTTGTTTTTCTAGCTCTGGGAGTGGTTTTGATTGACTGGTGTGCAGTAGCCAAGGACGAGTCACGGACAGTTCATTTCCACCAGAACATTGCTTGAAGGAAAATAAAAACGAACACACAGCCCACGGGGCAGTGGTGGCGCACGCCTTCAATCCCAGCACTCGGGAGGCAGAGGCAGGTGGATCTCTCTGAGTTCCAGGCCAGCCTGGTCTACAAAGTTAGTTCAGTACAGCCAAGGCTACACAGAGGAACCCTGTCTCAAACAAAACAAAACAAAAAACCAATCACACGGAACCCAGTGCCAACTTTATTAATGTACAAACATATTATAGAATCACTGCTACTCTTTACAAAAGTACTTAAGATTATAAAAACCGCGATATCTGGAAACATTAGCATAAAGATAATTTGTTTTTAATTCAATGTGAGTAAATTAGTTTCGATGACTCGTAAACAAAACAGTGTATAGTCTTCGTGGGATGGTAATGCCATTTTAGCTTTTTTCCCATCCAAGGGTTCCAGATTTTTCCCCCTGAATTTTAGGATTAACATATTATATAAATGGAGGATGTCATTGCTACACCAAAGATGATTATCTTTAAAAATATTACAAAGCTGATCATGGAGGAGGAGCGTGCCTATGACCTCAGCATTCAGGAAGCTGAGGCAGGAGGATCACAAGTTCAGGGCCAGCCTGGACTACATATGGAGACCCTGGACCAAATAAAAGAAATACAATAAATCTACTCATTGTTGACGCCCTTATTGTAATGCCCAGTGCATTCCCTAGGCTTCAGTTGCTAATAGAAGCCGCTCACTAAAACTAGCCAACGGAAAAGGGATTCAGGTAGGAGGATAGCGCTGCTCTCAGCAAAGAAATCCCCAGGGCCTTGGGAAACAGGACAAAGACAGACCATGCTCCCTGTAGACTTCTGTGCTGTTCCATCCACATGTCAATACAGCCACTGTAAAGATCCCAAACATACGTGCTGTAAAACCAAAGTCACAGGAGAAAATAACTGCCTACGTTTTGTAAGAGGAAATTCTTGCTGTTAACAGTTGACAATGGCTAACCAAGAGCACCTAAGCTCAGCCCTAGGAAAATAAGAGGAGGGTATTCATCCTGTGAGAAATCCTTCCTCTGCGAGGACGGCTCCTGGTCTGAGGAGAAATGCAGTCACTCCCTCCTCCAGAAGCTTATGTGTATTCTGTGTGTGTGTACAGAAACGGAGACATCCTCATCAAAATCCTACAAAGTAGGTGTGGGCCTCCTCATGTGCTGAGGAGAGTGAAGCAGAGAGCAGCTAAATTATCTCTGCCAAAAGTCGTGGCTGGTGAGTGGCCCATCTTGAGCTCAGCTTTAGGCTGATGTCTTTGCAGTTGGTTTTAGATCAGGCTTTCCTGAAAGCTAGCAGAGGCAAGATGTGTGGGAGCACTGCCCCCCACCTCCAGAGCAGATCATGAGGGGGGGAAAGGAAAAAAAAAAAAAAAAAGGCCCTTGCAAAGGAGTCGAGGCAAGGCAACCATTACAGACATCTGCTCCTCGTGAGCCCCTGAGGGACTTGAAGAAGAGCGCCTCAGAACTGGGAACTGGGAACTGGGAACTCTGGGATCCAACTTCGGGTCATGTTCCTGTGGGCCCCTGTCCCTCAGTGCTGAGGGTGACCATTTCCAGCTTGTGCATGGCCAAGTGTCAGGTGCTTCCCTGGAACCCTGTGACAGTGGTCCTGGGGCTGGAAATGAGGTCCCCCGGGCCCAAAGCCGGGTGCCTGGCCAGCTGCATCTGCACCAGCCTGGGAGACGCCTGTGTCGGGCCTGGAACTCGGAGGTGGTTAACACTGAGAACGCAGGGTAGTAGTTCAAAACCCCAAAGAGACACACCCTGAGCAGCTGTAACCGGAAAGGAGAAAGAGGATTCAACATGGCCGCTCATTCACTCATCCGTCCGTCTGTCTGTCCAGTCACCAGCTAGTGCAAGGAGTTATAGATGGGGCCTGAGGACTCGAAATGAACCTTATTAGGCCACAGGTTTCAGATGCCATATAAAAGGAAGTGAACTAATAGAATAAATGCTCGGATGGCCTCGTTTTTATCGAAGATGCAGTGTGTGTGTGTGTGTGTGTGTGTGTGTGCTAAAAAGTCCCACTTTTTTCTGAGATTAGTCTTGATGTGGAAATAAAAGCGGACATTGACATTTAAATAGAATTCTGATATTTTGATATTGGCTCCCAGGATGTCTGCTCCCTGCTGCAGCTGTGTTGGAGCCGTCCTAGTTTTAGGAGGCAGATGCTGGGGAAACTCAGAGAAATGAGCCGTCGTGTCTGCAGTGCACTCACGTGACTCGGCAAAGGGCCTCCATCTGTATGGGACACTGACATGGCACGATGTCAGCAGGTGATTAGCAGTTCAAAGGTGTACAAATGTCTACAGGACAGTTTCCCCTTCGTATTCCAGGGACCCTCACAGTACCAAGATCCGAGGATGCTATTTGCATAAAGCAGACACATAGCTTCCTATTTTAAAATACCTTTGGGCCACTTAGCGTGCCCAATACAATACTATCTAAATATGGTCTTACTGTGTTGTTTACAGAATAAGACAGTTTTTTAAAATCTATACACGTTCAACACAAATGGAATTATTTTTCTGAGATCAGTTGAGTCTGAGGATGTGCAACCCAGGAATACAGAAGACCTGCTGTACTGATCTTAACTTTCTGAGCAATGTGTGTGTGTGTGTGCGTGTGTATTATGCATATATATGCAATCGGAAGTGGACAGAGCAGAACTATTGCAAGAAGATTACATCAAACAGGCATACAGGAGGAAAGCCAGAAACTCTGTCATCCTCCTGGAAAACTGTCAAATATAAAGAAGAAGACAGGATGGAAACTTCACAGGACAAAAGATCCAACCAGACCACTGAGTCACGCTCAGTCAGTCCCGTCCCTGGCCCTGCAGGCAGAATGAGTCTCTGAAGTTCCCAAGAAGACTGGAATGTATGTGGGACATAAGTCTCTCAAACCCAAACGGAAGAAGACCTGAAGAGGGATTTGAGGCACCGGACTTCTTGAGGGCTGCGTCCATGAATGAGGAAGGCTGTGGGATGTGGGACGAGTGTATTTCTCTCTCGGCTCTACGTCCCTTACAGCTGGCCCAACAGTAGGTCTTCAATACAAGTCCAGGCATGTGTTTTATAAATCACGGGACTAGATGGTAGATTCTTTCTTCTGTTGCCAATGCTCCTGGGAAGCATGCTGTGTGTTTGTTAGTGTCTTCCCTGAAGGCTGAGTGATCGGCGAACATCTGTCTGCTCACACCTGTTGGGCTGGCTTACACCCGCAGTCTGAAATGAACACATGCCAGAGTGATGGCGTTCGGCGTTCCTTCGCTTTCAACACCCCGTCGGAAGGATCCAGGACCATATATTTCTCCCAGCAAAGGAAGGGCAAGCATCTCTCTCTCTCTCTCTCTCTCTCTCTCCATTGAATGCATGCAACATGAATTTAATGAGCTTAAAAACTAGGAAAGCATTAATATTTCATACGACATGAGTTTCCAAACATTAAAGTTCCCTCGTGGGATCAAGTCCCCGGCTCAGGAGCAAGAACAAGAAGGAAACAGCCGGTTGTGGTGGCACTCGGTAGGATTTGCTGAAGGAGGCGGAAGCGGGAGGATCGTGAATTCGAGGCCAGCCTGGGCTACACATTTTGCATGTCACATTTTGCATGTCATAGTGCTACCCACCTGTAATCCCAGCACTCGGGGAGACAGAGGCAGACCGATCACTGTGAGTTTGAGGCCAACTAACCTGGTCTACAAAGCAAGTCCAAGACAGCCAGGGCTACACAGAGAAACCCTGTCTCAGGCAGGGGGGTGGGGTGGGGGGGCGGGGAGACAAAACAAAACCAAAAACAAACAGGGGAATAAACATCGTCCTGAAGCCAAGCCAGGCTCTCCCAGACGCTGCAAGCACTCAGGCAGAGGAAGGGTGGTGCAAGCAGTTCCTCTCTGGGTGGGCAGGTGAGTGACAGGCAGTCGTTGTGGAAAGAGAATCCTCGGCCTCCTTGCAGCATGTCAGGAAGACCTGATCCGCTCATCTCCCGTGGACCTCGTGGGAATAGGTTAGAACTGTCCGCTTTGCTGCCTGTCTTTCTGTTCCCCGCAGGTGGCACCGTGAAGACAGCCCTTGCTGGTCAGTGTTTACAGAGACAGATGAGCCTATGAAGCTCCCTGAAATGATCACAGCCCCCACCTCTACCCCGCGATTGTAACAGCAACCGTCTCTTCCCTGTTCTCTGTGTTGAATTTCAGCCTAATTTTTTTTTTTTTTTAAGAAATTGTGGGGAGGTTGGGGCAGGCCAGGGTGAGACAAGGTCTCACTATGTAATTCTGACTGGCCCGAAAAATTGCTATTGTAGACCAGGCTGGCCTCGAACTCACAGAAGAAATCCACCTGCCTCTGCCTCCTGAGTGTTGGAGTTAAAGATATGTCCTACCATGTCGAGAAAAATCATAGCTCAGGTTAGCAGAAGTCAACCCAGACAAGGAGGCTATGCCTCTCAAGAAGCTGGCTCCCAGTCAGATGGCATTTTTATTTTTAATTTATTTATAGCCTGCTGTTGGTGGTGGTGTTGTTATTCAAGACAGGGTTTCTCTGTGCAGTCCTGGTCACTCTGTAGACCAGGCTGTCCTTGAACTCACATCGATCCGCCTGCCTCTGCCTCCCGAGAGCATCCTGGCTCGCCTTTGCTTTTATGGGGTGCAGTGATACTTCAATATACGCACACAGAATATAATGATCATGTCTGGTGCTTAGCACTAATTATCACCTCGACGTTTATCATCACTTTGTGTTAGAAACATTCAAAGTCCACAACACCTATTATTTTGAAATAATTCCTTTCCTGCTGGGCTACCGAGCATTAGGGGTTTTCATCACATGGCACTACACCCGTGCTTGTTATTCTCCGGACCTTTTAAGGAGCAGACACACACTCTAACGTGCACATTTCAGCCTCAAGGATACGAATAGAAATAACATAACCTCACATGCTTTTGAGGCTCTGCTTATTACTAAGGTGGTGTTGTCAGATCTGCCGGTTACAAGGATGCAACTTTACTGTGGCCATGCCTGTGTTAGCACCCCGTCACTGGCAGGATACTTGTGATAACCAACTTTACATGGGAGCAAAGTTTGCCTTGCCATTTGAGGGGTTCCAATCCCTAGTGCTTTCATTCTGTGGTGGTAGGGTACATCCGGTTGGCTGAGGAGGCCTGTTTCCCTCGTGGCAGCCAAGAAGCAGAGGAAGGAAGTATGGCCCCAGATCTTCCCTTAGAGCACACCCCAAATGGCCCTACCTCCCCCACTAATCCCATTTCCTAAGGGTTCCGTTGGCCTGTGTCTTCACCACTTTTCTAAGCACTTAATGGGGGCCTTGCTGCCAGTTTCAGGGTTATTGGTTCATGGTCATCATGGTGTGGGGCATGGCGCTGGAGCAGTAGTTGAGAGCTCGCAGTTGATCCACAAGATGGAGGCAGAAGAAAGCCTGAGCCTCCACTCCCCAGTGACACACCTCGGGTTCCTTCCTAAACAGTCCTTGCACCAACCAGGAACTGAGCATTCAAACACAGGAGCCTTGGGAGCCAGTGTCATTCAAACCTGCACAACCAGAGGAGCTAAGGCCAGCTGCTTAACCTGGAACACATGGGCATTTGGAGGACATTTCAAACCTGAGTGATAACATCTTTTCTGACTCTTCTTATTCCATCAACACTAAAATTTTATACCACACAAGAATGCTTACAATGTCCCTTTATTGGATCAAGGACGTTTCCCCAACCCCCAGTGCTGCTAGGGATGGGGCCATGGCTTTTCACACGCTAGGCAAGTGCTGGCCTGCCGAGTTTCACGCAGCTCAAGGACGGTTAAGTGCTGACAGGGGCTGCTTCCTGCCCTACACAATGTTCTTTGCTTCCTAAGGTCAGCATTTCCAAGACAGCAGTCCATTTGACCTTGACACCCACACCAAGGACTTAGTATTCAATGTACAGCCAAGCTCTGTGGACACCTGCTTCCGTGAAGCGATGTTTGCAATGTCCCTCCGCAGAAGCTGCAGGCCCCCGTTGGCATTTTATCGTAACTCAATAGAAACGCTGTGATGCGAGCAAGCGTGAGTTTGGGGAAAGAAGGGCTTCTCTCACAAGCATTCTGGAAGCAATACACTCTCTTTTTACGGTGTTTACAATTTATCTTTTGGGAAAGAGGCACACAGATCTTGGCGTAACTGGTATAACAGTCTCAGCTTATTAGGACATAAAGAAAGCCACGTGGGGGATGTCAGAGCTGAGCAATATGTGTTAATTTCACTGTCTTCAAAACCAGGCTGGGGAAGACAGTTCAGCCAGGAAAACGCTCACCACACAGGTGCGAGGACCCGAGTTCCATCCCTGAAGCCACATTCAAAAGAAAGCAGATTTGTTGGCCTAGGCTTGAAATTCCAAGAGTACAGTGGAAGGCAGAAGCAGAAGGATCCTTGGGGCTCACTGGCCGGTTAGTCTAGCTTGATCAGGGAGTTCCAGGGCAATAAGTGACCTTGTCTGGAAAAGTAAGGTGGAAAGTTAAGTGTGGTGGCACATGCCTTTTAATCCCAGCACTTGGGAGGCAGAGGCAGGAGGATCTCTGTGAGTTTGAGGCCTGCATGGTCTACAAAGCAAGTCCAGGACACCTAAGGCTAACACAGAGAAGCCCTGACTTGAAAAAACAAAACATGGGAGATAGCATTGCAGATTGACCACTGGTCTCCATATGCACCTGGGCTCACACACACAATCAATGCCTGAAACCCTGGGACAGGGCTGGGCGTGTGGCTCAGGGGGACAGCCTCTGGGTTCCATGCCCCAGGTCTCCAGTTTGTTGCCTGACCCCAAAATAAAAACCCCAAACATCCTGAGATCAGGAGATATCTTCTGTCACCTGTGTCTACTGCCTGGTGGCTTGAGCTGCCACTTGAAATGTGGCCTGTGGGACTGAGGGCTTACATCTCTACTTTTCATTTGGGTGGCCACGTGTGACTCAAGACGACACTGTCCTGGACAGCGTAGTACTTGACTTCTTTTAGGACTTACTATTTAGGACTCAGGTAAGAGGATTTCTTTCTGAGCATGCTGACTGATCTTTTAAGGAGAGAGTGTATAAATGCAGCCATCTGGTCAACCTCTCAGAGAATGGCTGGTGCTTGGCCTCCCCATCCTAGACAGCATTTCCCCCAGTGCTCTCAGTCAGCACTGTAAACACTGCTATAGGTTGACTGTGCCCCCAGGAGTACATGAGTTGGAAAGAGAGCTTCCAAATCTTGTTACAGGCACTTGAGAACACAGCTCCCTGCCAAGATCTGTGGCTGAGTGAACACAGTTGCTCAGTTTTGCCATATGATGCCCTCTGACGTGGATTTGGTGTTTTCTTTGAGACAGGACCTCTTTTTGGAACCCTTGATTCTCCTGCTTCCATTTTCCTAGGATTGAAGGGGTGCCATGCTCAGCCCCTGCACCCCCTATTATGGTATTGGGTCCTCACCAGGTGCTCTCACTTTGATAACAGACTCCCCAGCTCTGGGACTACATCCTAAGTAAGTTACCTGGGCTGCAGTGTCTGACTCCAGCAAAAGAAAACTGGCCAAAACAAATGCCTAAGAGAGGGCACCAAAGCATAGCAGATGGCATGGGAGTGTCATTTAAAACTCACAGAGTGACGACGTGGCACCCACGAGACAATATAAGGGGGCCAGTTAAGGGGTTAAAGGTCAGACTCGGTTTTAACTCTCTAGACATTATAAATAGGGTCAACAAGGAAAGCCAGCAGAAGGACTGAAAGATGAAGTCAGAATGGTTCTAAAAGAAAAAGAGCATAAAAGCATGACGGGACGGAGAGAGGCGGTTCAGTTAAGAGCAATGATTGGTTCTGCAGAGGACCTGAGTTCAGTTCCCTGAACCTGAAACCATGTGTAACTTCTGGCCTGGGGATCTGATGCCCTCCACTGGCCCCCACAGGTACCAGGTGTGCAGATACGTACATACACATAGGCAAAGTAGTCATGCATACAAAATATTTTGTTCTGTTTTGGTTTATTTCTCAAGTCAGGGTTTCTCTGTATAGCCCTGGCTGTCCTGGAACTAGTTCTGTAGACCAGGTTAGTCTAGAAGTTACAGAGATGCTCCTGCTTCTGTCTCCTGAATGCTAGGATTAAAGGTGTATGCTACCACAACCTAGCGAAAATTAATATTTTTAAATGGATATTATATACTCAAGGTAGAATAATAGAAAATGGGCAACTTTTAAGAAAAGAGAATGAGCCCAGCATGGTGGCACACACCTTTAATCCCAGCACTCAGGAAGGCAGAGGCAGGAGGACGTCTGTGAGTTTGAGGCCAGCCTGGTCTATAAAGTGAGTCTCAGACAGCCAAGGCTACACAGAGAAACCCTGTCTTGAAAAACCAAAAAATAATAATAACAACAACAATAACAGTTAATTAATTAAAAAATAAAAATGTCTGCTGATGGGGCTAGAGAGATGCTCAGAGGTTAAGAGCACTGGCTGTTCTTCCAAAGGTCCTAAGTTCAACTCCCAGCAACCACAGGGTGGCTCATAACCATCTATAGTGAGATTTGGTGCCCTCTTCTGGAATACAGACAGAATACTGTATAAATAATTAATAAATAATTTTTTAAATTTTCTTTTCTTTTAAGATTTATTTATTTATTATGTATACAATGTTCTGTTGGCATGTGTGCTTACACTCCAGAAGAGGGCACCAGATCTCATTACAGATGGTTGGGAGCCACCATGTGGTTGCTGGGAATTGAACTCAGGACCTGTGGATGAGCAGCCAGTGCTCTTAACCTCTGAGCCAGCTCTCCAGCCCAATAAATAATTTTTAAATGCCTGTTAAAGGATGTAACTCAGTAAAAATGCTTACCTAGGAATGTGCACGGTCCCAGGGAGAGGAAGCGAGAAAGGATGAAAAAGAGAAAGAAGAAGGAGGAGGAGGAAGAAGAGGAGGAGGAGACTAAAAGTGTTCATTGATGGGCTGGAGGCTGGAGGTGTAGTTCAATGGTAGAGCCTGTTAGTAGCCTTGAGGCCCTGGGTCCAATCCCCAACATCAGATATAAAAATAAACACAAGGTTGGTCTCCGTGGCTCACACCTGTAATCCCAGAGCTCTGAGGCAGAGGCAGGTGGATCTCTATGAGTTCGGGGCTAGCCTGGTCTACAAAGCAGGACAGCCAGGGCTCTGTTAAACAGGGAAACAGTGTCTCTAAAAACAAAACAAAACAAAACAAAAATGGAGGGGGGTGGCGTGTCTTGGACTCTTCAGTGAAGTATTGAGGAGAGAAAAAAAAAAAGGGCCCCTGAACCCAGAAGTATTGCATACATTTATTCAAAGACCAGGTGCAAACGCATTTCTGCAGCCTGTCTGTACCAGCTAAAGCACGCTACAGTCAAAAGTCCATCAACACTAAAATTGGGCAATTAATCGTAGGGTGTTCATGTAAATGGATTGGGGAAATGGATGAATTGCTGTGCCCTGCGTGAATCTGACAGGCTTAATGGGAAACCAGAAACAAGAAGAAAAAGGCATATTTGCAATTCCATGTCCACCAAAATTCAAAAGCAGACCAGCCAATCCATAATGTTAGACATGACTGACAGTGGTTTCTGCTAGGGGGTGGGCAGTGGCTGCCACAGGCCTTCGGGAGTATTCAATTACATGATACATTCTCTTGGGTTTTTTGTTTTGTTTTGTTTTGGTTTTTTATAAAAATCCATCCGGTTGCTATTTATGACCTATGTTCTCTTTTGTAAGCACGTGCCTTTTCAATAAAAACTTAACACTTTCTAAAGTTCAACCCACGGTGGTAGAATTTAGAGCCAGTTACAAAGGAGACTAAAATCTGTGTAGTTGGATGGGGCAACTGAATAAAAGCATCTTGGTCGAATAAAGAAGAAGGGGGAGTAGAGAGAGGATGGATGGATGGATGGATGGATGGATGGATGAATGAATGAATGAATGAATGAATTTGAACTTCTTCAAAATGATATTGGAAACTAAAAGATGTAAGAGAAATACCTGTAACTTTTGGGAGCTTGGAGAGATATGCCTGACCTACCGGGGGACCAGTAATATAAGGGTATTTTGTACGAGACAGAAAATTTTACCACATTTTCTGGGGAAGTTTTTCAACGATATATCACGAAAATGAGAGGGTGTTTTTCGGTCTAGAAAACAGGAGAGGGAAGAGTTTCCGAGATGGTGGTAAGAGGCTTGCTAATGGAGCAGGAGGCCAGGGGTCTCCTGACAGGTGGCCCCAGAGTCTGCCGGAAGTGAAGATTCTTCTGTGGGGGAGGGGGTCTGTCGATGGATAGTGTGTAGAAATCTAAGCAAATGGAAACAAAAATAACAAAATTACTACTGATAAGAAAACACAGTCGGAACAGGAATTCCCGGGATTTATGAAAGCTATACACTTTCACTATAAAGCATTTTTGTTCTTTACAAAACAGAAGTCTAAATCCCTGATGAGCTGCCTTGTTTTTGTTTTTGGTTTTTGGTTTTTCAAGACAGGGCTTCTCTGTGTAGCCTTGGCTGTCCTGGACCCTCTGTGTAGATCAAGCTGGCCTCGAACTCACAGTTATCCGTCTGCCTCCGTCTCCCGAGTGCTGGGATTAAAGACAGGCGCCACCACCCTCAGTGAGCTGCCTAGTTTTATATCAACTGGACACATGCTGCAGTCATTTGAAAAGGAGAACTTTGTTAAGAAAGGTTCCCCGTGTTGACCTGTGGGTAAGCCTATGGGGAGTGGGGGTGTCTTTACTGATGATCCATGAGGGAGGGCCAGGTCCACTGTGGGTGGTGCCATCCCTACGCAGGAGGTCCTGGGTGGGATGAAGAGGCGAGGTGAAAGGCATGGGGAGCGAGCCCCCATGAGTCCCTTGACTTCCCTTGCTGAGGGAATGTGCTGTAAGCCTGTGGGGCTGGGACAAGCCCTTCCATCCCCAAGCTGCTGTTGATCGAACTTTCTTTTGCTTTTTCTTTTTCCTCCCATCATGGCAATAGAAACCCTAACTGTGGCCATCCTTAGGCCATTATACATAGCCTATGCAATGCTATAAAGATCAACAACTTTCAGCGAGTGTTGGCCAGCATACAGGTCTGTGCACCACATGTGCAGTGCCCACAGCGACCAGAAGAGGGCGTGAGATTCCCCTGGAACTGGAGTTAATAGTTGTGAGTCACCCAGGAGATATTAGAAACTGAAACCAGGTCCTCTGCAGGGGCAGCCAGCACTCTCCCCCGCTGAGTCATCTCTGCACCCACCTCACCTCAACCCCAACAACAAACGTTTAAACATACTAGCTTTACCTCACGGACTCACAACTGTAATCTGTCACGCAAATGTGCGGACTTTACAGTTCCCTGTTTCCACTTGTTTGTTTTTTGGAACAGGGTTTCTCTGTGTAGGCCTGTCTGCCCTGGACTCGCTTTGTAGACCAGGCTGGCCTCGAACTATAGTGATCTGCCTGCCTCTGCCTCCCGGATGCCCGGCTTTCACAAGCCTGTTCTGATCAGCCCCAGGCAGCAAGCATAACCTTACAAGAGCAACGCAGTTAAAATTGAGGAAACACAGCTGGGCATGGTGGTGGCGCATGCCTGTGATCCCAGCACTTGGGAGGTAGAGGCAGGAGGATTGCTGTGAGTTCGAGGCCTGCCTGGTCTACAAAGTGACTCCAGGACAGGCAAGGCTACACAGAGAAACCCTGTCTCAAAAGCGGGCGCGCACGAGAGAGAGAGAGAGAGAGAGAGAGAGAGAGAGAGAGAGAGAGAGAGAGAGAGAGAGAGAGAGAGGAAAGCAGCATCCTAGGCTAGTCCTTTGGTGGGTAAATATGGCTCCTCCCTCCCACACCTCATTATTTTATCGCCTTCCTAAGAAGGGAAGCCGTGGGCTGGGAGTGCCTCGCTGTGTTCCCAGTTCCATGGGAGAGCTCTCCTTGCTGCTGCCCCTCTGCGTTTTCTGGTTACTCAGTGGATGGCCCCGCAACACCCACCTCACAGCCATCTGCAGGAAGCCCCGGGCTTCTTCGTGGAGCGTTGGCGACAGCTGTTGGGTCAGAACCGTCTGCGCAAAGGCACCGCAGTCCACTCAGCCCCCAGCTCCCAGGGAACCTCTGCCGGGTGTTGTCTGTTCCCGATTCACGCAAGGTTACGGGAGCGCAGATGCCCGCCGATGATTTCCAACGGCTGTTCTCAGCTTTAAATAAAACTTTAAAAAGGATAAGCACACTATTGCTTTTCGGTTGTCGGTGGTGCGGGAGGAGCGGGTCGCCGGTTTGGAGCCTACAGAAGGCATCCATTGCTAGGGAACGAAGAACTCAAACCTCTTCTGTTTGTTTGTTTTGTTGTTTTTCCGAGGCAGGGTTTCTCTGTGTAACAGCTCCAGCTGACCTAGAACTCTCTCTGTAGACCAGGGCAGCCTCGAACTCGAACGCAAACTTTTGAAAGCAAGACACATTTGACTCCAAGCCTGACCAAGGGTCTGTGTGACCTTGAGAATGCTGACTCCTGGCTCTCAGTTTCTTTAAGGGATTAGGAAGGAGCCACCTTAAAGGGCTGGCTGTGATTTGCCATAACGGCTGTAAAAAAAAAGTCCAATCAGGATCAAAGTTTGAGAGTAACTTGGATTTAACAGCCAGCTCCAGGCCCAACTGGAGCCTCAAAACTTTAAAGGAGCAGGGGGGGGGGGGGCGGGGAGAGAGAAGGCAAGCCCTGTGAACTGCCAGGCCAGGCACTGTTTCCAAAGCTGCCTGGCTTCCTTCCGGTCACTTATATGTCACAGTGTATCACCGGAGCCTTCTAGTCCAACTGGGGCTCAGATCCGCCCAGATGTCATGGTGACACTGACTCTGGGGAAAGGTCAGGTACTTAAACAGTCCTGTTTATCAATCACCTCGCTCCCCACCCTGTCCCGTCCCACCCCCCCCCCCCCCCCCCCCCCCCCCCCTGCCAGGCACACAGCAGACCCCAGAGGCAGGCACTCCCTCCCTGGCCTAAGGCCACCTTGGGGTGGGGGCGTAGACAGCCTTTCCCTAGAGGAAACAAAAGGCAAAAAGTCCCTTCCTTGCTGGCTGGAGGCCAAGAAAAAAGAAGGTTAAGGGATCTGTCGGCCACCCCTCTGGCCATGCCTTCCCAACACCACCAGCCCAGTCTATTTTCTAACCGGCCCACCCCGCCCCATACTTCCTCCCCCTCCCCCCCCACTTTCTCTCTCTCTCTAGATCATGGAACCAAGAGACCCCAGGCCTGGGTCCCCCAGCTTCCCACCACCACCACCACCCCACAGAGGCTGCCCTCTCCTCTAGGCCCCACTACTCTCAAGCTTCCTCCCCCTACCTCCCTGGAGAAGAAGAAGGCACCAGATCCACAGCCACCTTGGTCCCTTCACCCAGTGAGGACCCTCGAGCATCCCACCATAGCCACGGGGCTACAGGTTAGAAAGGCCAGCTCTCGGCCCCAGTCAAAGGACAGGGGCACGTCCTGTTGCAAACACCCAGGCCAGATCTGAGGTACTGACATGACGAGGTGCCGGCTACTTCTAGATCTTTCCAAGAAGCGTGGAAACCGGCAAAGGAAATACAGATATTTCAGAAGGCAGGGTGCAGTGATGGATCACAGGATTGGGGTCAGAGGTCAGGAGCCCCTCTTTGTCTCTGGGCCAGCAGAATGGTGGCAATCCCTGCCTTTCTGGGACCAGATCTTGCTGTGGTCCAAACGATGCCGCCTTCTGTGAGGACATCATCTTCCAGCCGCCCTGTAGAGTCGTCTGTTATTCTCGTTTGTAGATGAAGGACTTGAGTTAACGGTGTGCCTACAGGGAACACAAATCTTATTTCTGATGAGTCCCAAAGCCTTCATTGCCTCTCTACAAAATGAAAATTAAAAAGAAGAAGGAGGAGGAGGAGGAAGAGGAGGAGGAGGAGAGGAAGAAGAAGAAGAAGAAGAAGAAGAAGAAGAAGAAGAAGAAGAAGAAGAAGAAGAAGAAGAAGAAGAAACACTTCTTTAAAAAATGAGGTTGGAGAGATGGCTCAGTGGTGACGAGCACTGGCTGCCCTTGCCGAGGGGCTGGGTTTAGTTTCCTGCACCCACATGGCATCTCACAGTCACCCACCCATGACTCCAGTTCCAGCAGCCTGACCTTGAGGATGTGGCAGTACACGGGACGCACAGACATGCACGTAGGCAAACACTAAAACACCTGCAATAGATCTAAAAATATTAAAAAAAAAAAAAAAAAATACTGTCTATCCAGGACAGCCAGGGCTATACAGAGAAACTCTGTCTCAAAAAACAAAACAAAACAAACGCCGGGCATGGTGGTGCACGCCTTTAATCCCAGCACTCGGGAGGCAGAGGCAGATGGATCGCTGTGAGTTTGAGGCCTGCCTGGTCTACAAAGCGAGTCCAGGACAGCCAAGGCTACACAGAGAAACCCTGTCTCAAAAAACCAAAAAAATAAATAAAAATTTAAAAAAAAATAATAAAATAAATAAATAAATACAAATAAACAAAGACCCTGCCTCAGACTGGGAATGTAGCTCAGTGGTGGGGCTCCTGCCTGGCTGGTACCGGACTCCAGGGTCAAGTCCTAGCACCACGGGAGAAAAGCTACTACCTTATGAAACTGGAAAAATAGTGACTCAATCCCACAAACACCAGTGGGTGTTCAGCAAACATAAAGGGGTCCTACAAGCAGTACAAAAGAAGAAAGGCTTGGAAGCCAGTGCAGTACTCAGTACTGTGACACCACGGACACCACCATGTGGCACTTAACGCCTGGGGATAGGTTCTGAGAAGTCCCTGGTTTGGTGACTTTGTTGTGTGACAATCACAGACTACGCTCACAGAAGCTAAGCCTGGCCACTGCAGTGGAGTCTCCTGTGGCAGCCGTCCTATTTGGTCCATTTTTGGCCAAGATGTTGTTGTGTACCGTGTGAACAGAAAGGTACAGAAATACACAACTATATGTTCCTAGGATGCCGTAGTGTGTGTGTGTGTGTGTGTGTGTGTGTGTGTGTGTGTCTGTCCCCTAGTGACTATTTCTCAGGCGAACCATAATATGATCTCCTGACCCAGGGAAAGATTTAGTAGATTATGACAAAATATTACTTAGCCATTACAACATTTCTGAAAATAAGTCAGAAGTATTTACAATATTACAATATTAGGTCAATAAAGCAAACATTAAAAATAGTGTATATGCTCAGATTACAACTGTATAGCGTGTAGACAGAAGACGAGGAAGCAAACTATAGAATGTAAAGCTTCCTAAATGCTGTGACGAGATCCGCGGAAGGTGTCTGGGGTGCAGGCCTTTCAGCCCCACCATCTCCTGTGGAGAGCCGCCTCCACGCCTCGCCCATGCTCAGAGGATGAGGCTTCAGGAGCTTGGCGCACGCCGATCGCTGCGGTTGGGATGTGGTTTCATCTACTCCCACAGGGATCCCCACGCTGAAACTTAATTCCCAGTGTGCGGTATTGAGTGAGTGACAAACTTAACCCAAATACAGGGTTCAGTGGTGCGGCCTTTGGAAAGGATTAGGTCTAATAAAGTCTTCAAAGCGGAGGTCTCTGAATAAATCCATTTGGTAAATGCACAACACACACACACACACACACACACACACACACACACACACACACACGACTGCCCATTAGCATGTGATCCTCTGAGCTGTTTCGAACTCTTGACAGCAAGAAAGCATCTCTAGCCAGCCCCAGTGGCGCGTGCCTTTAATCCCAGCACTCGGGAGGCAGAGGCAGGTGGATCACTGTGAGTTCAAGGCCAGCCTGGTCTACAAAGTGACTCTAGGACAGCCAAGGCTACACAGAGAAACCCTGTCTCGAAAAACCAATCAAACAAACAAAATAAATAAATAAATAAAATAAAAGCAGCATCTCTACATGTGAGCCCTTGAACCCCCAAAGCTAAATGAACCCCTTTTGTTTGCAAAGTCACCCAGCCTCGGGTATTTTATGATAGGAATGACAAACAGGCGGAAACACTCATCTATTTTACTCGCTAACACCAGCAAGGCTTCGTGGTTTAGCAGTTCAAAGCTGCCCTTCCAAGTGAGATGGAAGAGCTTGCTCGGCGGAGCAGCATTAGCCCTCGCTCAGCTGGTGCCTCGCACATGAAGATGGACCAGACCAGGGTTGTAGCACTTACTCTCCAGTGAGATTATTTCATACAATATTTATAACTTTTCCCCCACAGAAAGAAGATAGTTCATGAATAGAAAACGTACGAGCAAGAATTCTTAGTTCATAAATGTGAGGAGCAACAAATGAGTCTCTTTTCCAAAACAGGCCTGACTTCTACTGCACCCAGTGGGACAGGCGGGGAGCTAGGAAGCCATTCGCTCTGCCTTGGTGTTGCGATCCCAGGAACTGGTGTTCCAAGAAGCTAAACCGTGATGGTGCAGCCCAGCCATTTCCTGCAGACTGTGACAGAAATGAGCTGCAGGCTCCTTTTCTCCTCTTCCCCCCTCCTTCATCCTTCCTCTCCTTCCCTCCTCCTCTGTCCTCACCTCTGCCCCTCCCTAGCTTTGACTGCGGGTGTTAGCATATCACAGTGCCGCTGCAGGCCAGCATGTCCTCCGAGAGGCAGGAGGTACCGCTTTGAGAAGGAGGCAGCAAGGCCAACGCGCCAGAACCGGTGCTGCAGCTGTGTGTCCCTCTGGCAGCCCTGCACCAAGCCGCCACCTTCCCTCGAACTCACTGAGACCCGTGACCCGGACCCTGGCCTAGCAAGGTAGAGGAGGTCACCAGGCCCAGACTCTGAGGCCTTGTCATCTTCTCAATCCCGTTCTGTGCCTGACTGAGCTCTCTTGGGCAAGGCAGCAAGTTAGTCTTGATGTTTGCTTCCTGGAGGGACGATAAAAGATAGAAATACAAAGCCGGGCGTGGTGGCACACGCCTTTAATCCCAGCACTCGGGAGGCAGAGGCAGGCGGATCGCTGTGAGTTCCAGGCCAGCCTGGTCTACAAAGTGAGTTCAGGATGGCCAAGGCTACACAGAGAAACCCTGTCTCGGAAAACAACGTTATTTTTAGATTTATTTTTGTTGTATGTGTTTTGCTTGCATATATGTATGAATACAGTGCCCAGGAAGGCCAGAAGACAGGACCAGATTCCCTGCAGCTGGGGTAACGGGTTTGTGTGAGTCGCCAGGTGTGTACTGGGAAGCAACTCTGGGTCCTCTGCAGAGCAGCCAGGCTTCTCAAACGTACAGCCGTCTCTTCCGCCCCTGTATCCTTGTCCTGTTTAATACTCTTTGGTTATGCAAACAAATACATAGATTTGCTTTTGTTTTGGTTTTTTTCTTTTCTTTTCTTTTCTTTTTTTTTTTTTTTTTTTTTTTTTTTTTTTTTTTTGGTTTTTTTGAGACAGGGTTTCTCTGTGTAGCCTTGACTGCCCTTGACTCGCTTTGTAGACCAGGCTGGCCTCGAACTCACAGAGACCTGCCTGCCTCTGCCTCCTGAGCGCTGAGATCACAGGCGTGCGCCACTCATTGCAGGGAGCGAGTGAGGTCTGAGTGGACATGTATTGCTTGGCATGGGCATGGCTATGTCAAGGACCCCCGAATCCTCAGACCCCGGGGAGACTCAGAGGGAAGACATAGGTCTCCTCAAGTCTGGGTGTGGATGTTGACAGAGTGTCAGAACATGTCCCTCATACACTCTACCCCTCCCCCCTTCTACAGACACTACTCCTACTGGGATCTGCCAAGCCTTCGTCCCTGCTCAGGTGCCTCTAACAACTCCACCTGTTTATCTGTATGTAACAGGACAGCCTTTGTCCAGTGTAGGGAGGGATCCCACCTCCCTGCGCAACTGTTTATAATCAACACCTGTGCTTCCAGGCTGCAGCCGCTCCTCCATTACAAGCGAGCACAGACCACCCCACCCCAACCTAAAAATAACTTTAAATGAGAAAATTACACAAATGCTCATATATTCAACAACACTCATGAGCATTGGAAACATGATGCTATCAGCTGGGCGCCATGGTGCACACCTGTAATCCCAGCACTCAGGAGGCAGAGGCAGGCAGATCTGTGAGTTCAAGACCAGCCTGGTCTACAGAGTGAGTCCAGGACAGCCAAGGCTACACAGAGAAACCCTGTCTTGAAAGGAAGGAAGAGAAAACACGATGCTAACAAAGAAGGAGGAGGAGGAGGGGCCGAGAGGTTGGGAACTAGAACGGGTACCAGCTGCTCACATGCTTCAGGGTGGCAGTGTGCTCTGGTTGAGTGTACTGAACACTGAAGTTTAAATGGATACATTACAATCCAGAGCACAGCTTGGAACTGAAGATGTCTCTCAGTCTGTTGGCCAGGCCACAGTCATGACCAGCAGGGACACCAGTGTCCAAACTCAGAACTGCCTGAGACACCAGTGTCCAAACTCAGAACTGCCTGCTAATTGCTTGGAACGGTATGCCAGAAAGAAGAATGCAGTGCATCCTCGCGTGCGCACGTGCACATGCGTGTGCGTGCATGTGCATGTGTGTGCACATGCGTGTGTGCTTGCGTGCATGCACATGTGCATGTGTGTGTGTGTGTGTGTGTGTGCCCAAGAGCATGTGCCGCATACATGTGCACATGTGTGCCTCATGCACTTGTTCAGGCCATGAGTGTGCTGGGGCCCACAGAGTCCAGGACAGACCATGAGATCACAGAGCTGGGGTTACAGGCAGTCGTGAGCCACCTGACTTGGGTTCTGGGGACTGACTTGGGGTCCTCTGGGGGAGCAGTGTGTGCTCCCAAGGTCCCCAGCTCCTGGGGGCAGTCTTTTACTTCTGAGAAACAGGTGCATCTGGAGGAAGAGCTGTGGAGACTGATGGATGATCCCGTGCCTGGCAGCCGGCTTTTGCAAGGGAACAGGCCGACAGGAGCACGTGAGGGACTTGAGGGTACGCTTCAGACACCCTGGGCAACACAAAGGGTGAGTCAGCAGCAACAGCAGGAGCTCTGAGTCACGCAAGCGACTCAGAAGGAGGCAGGAAGGACTCTGAGTGTGAGGGACAGGTGAAGAACACAGCCTGCCTGCCTAGATCATCCTCTGCGTGTGTGCAGAGAGAGAAAGAGACAGAGAGAGAGAGAGAGAGAGAGAGAGAGAGAGAGAGAGAGAGAGAGAGAGGAGGGACACGCAAGAGTCAGCAGGAAGAACTGGAGGAAAACAGCAATGTCAGAAAGCAGGGACTGTAGGCTTCACCTTTGCCAAACCTACCTCCCTTCCAACCCCACTGGCCCTAGATAGGAGAGAAAAGAGAGTTGTGGAAACTGGGCAGGTAGACCTTTTTGGACTCAGTTCCTGGCATTGGTTGCCCTGGTGTAGTCGGCAGGATTTCCGCAGACCAGCAATTCCACCAGAGTTGCTGCTGGAACCTGCTGCTGAGCTATGACGTTCAGCTTATGAGTGCCAGCCCCGTCACATCTGGGTTTTACTTAGTAATTACTGAAGATAGTTTGTGAGGACCTACACACACCTTAGCCTCTGCAATATCTTAAAAAAAAAAAAAAAAAAAAAAAAAAAAGGAGGAGGAGGAAGAGAAGGAGGCAGCACCTTCAAGGCCTGACTGGGCAATTTATCAAAAACTGTGTCTCAAAATAAAGGGGATTGTAGACAACTCAGGAAAAGACTTTTCCTCTAGAGTATCCCAAGGCCCTAGGATGGCAGAGTGGGCCGTGTGGATGAGAGAAAGGCCAGATGCCCCCTGCTCTCATGTAGCCTCTTTCCTCCTCTTCTGTGTGTGCACACATGTGTGTGCGTGCGTGCATTCATGCGACAAGGTCTCTCTTTGAGCCCAAACTCCTGCCCCTCTTGCCTCCATAGCACTGTGCCGGGATCCTAAGCTCCACTTAGAGCGATGTGAAGGTGGCCTACTGAGTGGCCTCTCCCATCGCTTCTGAAGGAGGCTGATTCAAGTCCCAGCCCTGTCAGTTACTGCCTTAAGGACCTTGAGAAGGTTATTTAATGTTTTGTAGCTTCGGCCTGCAGAAGGCTCGGAGGTTAAGAAGGCTCAGCAAGGGGCTGCCGAGATGACTTGGTAGGTAAGAGCGCTGGCTGCTCTCAGAGGACCTCGGCTTGCTTCCCAGCACCCGCATGGCAGCTCACAACCATGAGTAACTCCAGTTCCCAGGGATCCAGCGCCCTCTTCTGGTCTCCTTGGGTACTGCATGCACGTGGTGCACAGACAAACATGCAGGCAAAACACCCAAGCACATTAAATAAATAAATAAATAAAAAATTTTTAAACATTGCAGAAGAAGGACTGGGACGACTAGCCGGGCGTGGTGGCGCAGGTCTTTAGTCCCAGCACTCGGGAGGTAGAGGCAGGCGGATCTCCTGAGTTCGAGTCCACGACAGCCGGGGCTGTTACACAGAGAAACCCTGTCTCGAAAAGCCAAAAAAAAAAAAAAAAAAAAAAGGGACTGAGGCTAAGATGTGTATAGGTCCACCCTCCTACACATATGTTTACTTATTTTATTTATTTGTTTGTTTGTTTATTTATTCTTAGAGAGGGTCTCTCTATGGTGTCACATGCCTTTAATCCCAGCACTAGGGAGGCAGAGGCAGGCGGATCGCTATGAGTTCAAGGCCAGCCTGGTCTACAAAGTGAGTCCAGGGCAGCCAGGGCTACACAGAGAAACCCTGTCTCGAAAAACCCAAAAACAACAAAAACAAAACAAAACAGAACAAAAAGAAAGAAAGAAAGAAAGAAAGAAAGAGTGCTACTCTCTTATTCTTCTTAAGATGTACTAAAGTTTTTTTGTTTTTTTTTTTTTTTCATAAACTTTATCAGGGACCAAGGACAGTGGTACAGTGCTGTCTCACAGGCAGGCGTGAGCCCTTGCCTTTAGTTTTCACCCCCGGTGGGTGGACCCAGTGCTCTTGTCAGCCTTAAGTGTGTTCTTTCTTTCTCTCTTGGTTGGGGTTGTTGTTGTTGCTGCTGCTGCTGCTGTTCTTCAGTTTGTTGTTTTTCAAGACAGGGTTTCTCTGTGTAGCCTTGGCTGTCCTGGACTGGCTTTGTAGACCAGGCTGGCCTCGAACTCACAGAGACTCTTTGCCACCACGCCCAGCTCCCTAAGTGTTTTCTTCCTTCAGCTGTGAAGCATTACTTGACAAAGCCACTTTATGTATTCATCTACCTGTCTCTCAACGATCAATTCGCACTTGGATGAATGGACCGGCTAAAGCTGGGGGTGCCTGGGATGTTCATTCTGCTGCGTGGTAGTTTGTAAAACTAATACAGCTGTCAAAAAAATCCTTTTTTTCAGTTTCCCTTGTTTAAACACCGAACAACAAGCTAGTGCAGCCAGAGATGGAAGAGGGAAGTGCGTCCCCAGCTCAATAACCTGACGCCCACCCGAGACACTCCCTTCCCTGCTAGCATTTTAATGGAGACCGTATTTGGGAGCGGAGAGCAGATTTGTTTAGGTCAGCATTTCCTAAATGGTTCTCTGGCAAAATGTCAAAAGTTGCTTCTCCAGGACAAGAGTCTGTGATAAATGTATCTGGGCAATGCTGCGTTAGGAACGTAAAGAGCGAATACTTACCTGGCAGGGAGACACCGCGATCACAAAGGTGGTTTTCCCAGGGCGAGGTGTACCCACGGCACCCCAGATGAGCCAACTGTGGCAATGCCCCCATATTCAGGAAACTCTGCTGCACAACTTGTGGTAGTGGGGGACTTGTTGCCCCTCTCCCCTCGATGCTTCTTTTCATTCATTTATTTATTAAATCTCTTTATAGCCTCATCCCAGCCCCCTCCCTCCTCTCCTCCCAGTCCCACACTCATGGCCCCACCTTGCACTATTCTCCTTCTCCTTCTCAGAGAAGGGAAGGCCCCCAAAGAGGTGACCTGGCACCTCAAGTCGCAGCAAGACTAAGTGTATCCTCTCCCACTGGGGCCTGACAAGGCAGCCCAGCTAGGGCCCTCAAATTTTTTTGTTTTGTTTTGTTTTGTTTTTTTCGAGACAGGGTCTCTCTGTGGTTAGCCTTGGCTGTCCTGGACTCGCTTTGTAGACCAGGCTGGCCTCGAACTCACAGCGATCCGCCAGCCTCTGCCTCCCAAGTGCTGGGATTAAAGGTGTGCGCCACCACATCCGGCAAATGTTTTTAATTAAAAAAAAAAAAAAGAGTCATAGCATGACATTTTCTAGGTTTCGATGTAGTCATATACCTGTGTATCTCTTGAGAGTCGGTATGTAAAACAGAGCATTTGTCAGGCTGTCTCTGTTACGTGTGTGGGTGTTTCGCCTGCGTGTATGTTTGTGCGCCCACACATACAGGGTCTGAGAATGCCAGAAGAGGATGTCAGATCCCCTGGAACTGGAGTTACAGACAGCTGTGAGCTGTTCCGTGAGGGCTAGGAACTGACCCTGGGTCCTCTGCGAGAGCAGCCTGTGCTCTTAACTGCTGAGCCATCTCTCTAGAACCTTGACTTTTTCTAATTTAAAACAAAAAAAAAAAAAAAAAGAAAGAAAGAAAGAAAATTGAGCCCAGGAGTGGTGGTGCGCACCTTTGATCTCTGTACTCAGGAGGCAGAGACACTCTTATGTCTGAGTTCAAGACCAGCCTAGTCTACAGAGCAAGATCCAGGACAGCCAGGGCTACACAGAGAAACCCGGTCTTGGGGGAGGCGGTGGGAGAAGGTGATTAGCAAAGCACTGTCTCTTTCCATGGAAATCTTTGGAAAAGACAAAACATTTATAGGATCTGAAAAGAAACCAGAGTGCAGGGGCTGGAGAGATGGCTCAGAGGTTAAGAACACTGACTGCTCTTCCAAAGGTCCTGAGTTCAATTCCCAGCAACCACTATAATGAGATGTGGTGCCCTCTTCTGGTAGGCCGGTGTATATGCAGGCAAAACAGTGTATAAAAAATAAATAAATCTTAAAAAAAAAAAAACCAGAGTGCACAGCATTGTAGTTTCAGCATTGACATGGAAACAGACGAGTTACATAGTATGCTTCTTGCAATGGTAGTTTATGAAAAGATGTTTTACCAATACATTCTTCTGACGATTAGGTTGTAAAATATCCCACTACCTGGTTTCCATGTCTACAGTGTAGCCCCCTGGACATGTGCAGTATATACGTGGTATATATACGGTGTGCAGCTAGGTGCATTTCTGCTTCAAATGATTCTTTTCCTGTCTTTTTTTTTTAATATTTTATTTAATTTTAATTTATGTCTGTTCCGTGTGGGAGTGTCAGATCTTGGAGTTACAGACCGTTGTGACCATGTGGGTGCTGGGGATTGAACCCGGGTCCTTTGGAAGAGCAGGCAGTGCTCTTAACCACTGAGCCATCTCTCCAGCCCTCTTTCCATGTCTTACAAAGACGCTGTTCCCGCAGTGAGGTGTTTTAGCAATTTAAAGGTAAACCGAGCACAACACAGGTATCAGTCAAGAGATGTTGGTGGCAGAGGCCAGTTGACAGTGACGCTTCACTGGTGGCCACAGGTAGTCATTTACTCGGCAAGGTTGGTTACCATGATGGAATATGACAGCTGTTCTGAGCAATAGAGGGGTTACTGGAGAGCCCTTCGTGGTCACGGATGTGTGTTCCCAGCATGAGGGAGGCTGAGGCAGGAAGATTTTGCAATGAGGGCCAGCCTGGACTACAGAGTAAGACCCTGTCTCAAAAGACCCCTGCCCCGCTCCCCAAAGGCACTGGAAAGGGTGTACCGACACTGCTGATCTGTACATAAGGGAAATGGCTACAGGGACTTGAGGTGAGGCTCCCCGGGGATGCACAGCTCTGTGGGGGTGACTGAGGTGACAGAGGCAGCGTGGGTGTGCGTGTCCCTGCGCTCAGGGCAGCTCCCAGGTTCCTCCAGCTTGTGTTGGCAGAAGCTGCCCCCTTCTGTTGTCTGCTGAAGGTCTCGCCCTCCACGCTTGTCAGCAGGATGGTACCACACTCCCGTCCTAGAAGCAGCCTGCAGCCCCCTCCTCCATAAAGGCCCGGAGCGTCTGTGTTCTCGTTTCTTCCTGTGGAGAAAGGACTCACGTCCACACTCTTGTTTGGGAAGGGTTTTATGCACCGAGCCTTCTCTCCAGGCCCCATTTTAAAGCTTTTTAACACACACACACACACACACACACACACACACACACACACACAATTTGTACCTACTGCCGGGCTGTGGTGGCAGTGGCGCACACTTGTAATCCCAGCACTCACAAGGATCCACCTGACTCTGCCTCCTGAGTGCTGAGATTAAAGACGTGCGCCACTGCCACCACTGCCTGACTCAGTTATCCCTTCTTATGAGGAAAAAATTTCAAAATCCTTTCTTCCAGCTTTTTGAACTGTACACTCTGCCATCATTAAATCACCCTTCATCACAGAGCCTGTTTCTCCCACGTAACTACACCTTACATCAGTCAATCTGCCTGTGAAACTCTGGGCTCTTAATTTTTGTTTTTTTGGGACAGGGTTTCTCTGCATAGGCTTGTCCGTCCTGGACTACCTTTGTAGACCTGGCTGGCCTTGAACTCACGAAGATGAGCCTGCCTCTGCTTCTGCTGGGATTACAGGCGTGTGCCACCACTTCCAGGCTGAAACTCTGGGTTCTTTTTTTTTTTTTTTTTTGGTTTTTCGAGACAGTGTCTCTCTGTGTAGCCTTGGCTGTTCGAGACTCGCTTTGTAGACCAGGCTGGCCTCGAACTCACAGCAATCCACCTGCCTCTGCCTCCCGAGTGCTGAGATTAAAGGCATGCACCACCACACCCAGCTGAAACTCTGGGTTCTTACTGAGGCCTGTGACTAAGTCAGACCCAGAGGGAAAGCCCCATCACCACCAGTCAATTGTGCTTCTCACATAACCTAGAGGTGGGCCTGATCTCTACAGTCGCTTGATGCCACCCTGCCACACCCTTCACAGCCCCCACCCTCCTCCACCCCCATCCCACGCTGGGTGGGGGCGGGGTGTGGAATTCTGCCTACGGTAAGACAGAAGACACTTTCTGGTCCTCAAAGTTTAAAAACGGAGAAATAGATGTACACAATTGACTAGAATATGAATTTAAAATGAACTTGACACCAGACGAAGGTGGACCGACTTCCGGCTTCAATCCCAGCACTCAGGAGGCAGAGGCAGGTGGATCCCTGTGAGTTGAAGATCACCTCAGTCTGCACAGTGAGTTCCAGGAGGGACGGACTCACAGAAGGAAGGGAGGAAGGAAGGACGGACGGACATTGACAGCGAATCAGCACCCACAGTGGTGTTTTAAAAGGGTGACATCCAAGGACACAGTTGGACCGAAGAGATCCGGTGGAGCCGAGGTGATCACAGCAGCCCGTGCGTGCCGGACGGTCGGCAGTCGTAGCCATGGCTGGCCTTTGCTGGGCTTTAACCCCCTTGGGACCGCAGGCCTCACAGGTTTTATTCCTGACGTTCTGTCCTCTATGCAAATGACCCGTCTCTCGCCCGTTTCATACATTACAGAACACGTTTGCAGACATGACAGTGCAACACTAGATAGCACAGCCAAGCTAGTGCACTTCTTGCCTAGTCCAACATGACAAACAGTTCTTAGGTCCCCAAGGAAAGACGAGAGCACTGCTCAGGGACATCACAGTGAGGACCAGGAAGAGAGCATTCGTCTAGAGTAAGGTTTCTTTTGTTTGTTTGTTTTGTTTTGTTTTGTTTTTCGAGACAGGGTCTCTCTGTGTAGCCTTGGCTGTCCTGGACTCCCTTTGTAGACCAGGCTGGCCTCGAACTCACAGCGATCCGCCTGCCTCTGCCTCCCGAGTGCTGGGATAAAAGGCGTGCGCCACCACGCCCGGCTCTAGGATACAGTTTCTTAAACTCTTTCCACACAAGGCCCTTCTTCACGTGTTTTGAAAGTTTTGCATGACTCCAGGTAGTACATAGGTTTACATAGACATACAGAGCAAACTTTTATTTATTTATTTAGGCTTTTCTAGACGATTTTCTTCTGTGTAGCCCAGGCTGTCCTGGATTTGCTATGTAGACCAGGCTGGCCTTGAACTCACAGCGATCCGCCTGCCTCTGCCTCCCTGAGTGCTGGGATTAAAGGAGTGCACCATCACACCTGGCTTAGATCAAGCATTTATAAATAATAAGTCCTAACGAAATATTTTTTAAAGAATTGGGCCTGGAGAGGCGGCTCAGAGGTTAAGGGCACTGCCTGCTCTTCCAGAGGTCCTGAGTTCAATTCCCAGCAACCATATGGTGGCTCACAACCATCTGCAATGAAATCTGATGCCCTCTTCTGGCCTGCAGGTGTACATGCAGGCAAAACATTGTATACATAAATAAATAAATACATCTTTTAAAAAAATTATGTATGCTTGTTTGACAGAAGAGAGCATCAAAGAGAAAAGAACATCAGATCTCATAGGTGGTTATGAGCCACCATGTGGTTGCTGGGAATTGAACTCAGGACCTCTGGAGGGGCAGCCAGGGCTCCTAATCACTGAGCCATCTCTCCAGCCCCTAAAGAAATTATATGTTATAAAAGAACTTCTATAACAGTTCTCTGGTGTGTGTGTGTGTGTGTGTGTGTGTGTGTGTGTGTGTGTGTGTCTAACATTTATTCAAGACAAAAGCTAATTTGCATACTAATGAAAAGGCTGTGCATCTTTTTTATGTAAAGAATTAAATCTTGGCTGCATATTTGATGCTGCAAGACACGGAAAGCTTCAACATTTTTCAAAGTGGATCAATATTTTGATTTTATAATCAGTAATGCTGAGAATATTGCTTCAAATAAATTCCTAATACAAAATAGCAGAAGTGTGTTTAGGGCAATTTCAGAAATTACTGGTCGTTCTGTCCTAATAACAAAAAAAAAATTTTTTTTTTTTTGGTTTTTTGTTTTGTTTTGTTTTTAGATTTTACTTATTTTTATCTTATGTGTATGGGTGTTTGTCTGCATGCTTGTGTACCCTGTGCACTCCTGGTGCCTCAGGAGGCCAGAAGGGGGCATCAGATCCCCCCGGACTTGGAGTTACAGATGGTTATGAGCTGCCGTGTTGGTGCTGGGAATTGAACCAGGATGTTCTGTAAGGGCAGCCAGAGCTCATGACCACTGAGCCATCTCTCTAGACTCTGATTGTTTTAGACTGAGTCTTGTTATATGGCCCAGGCTGGCCTCGAACTCTCCAACCTCCTCCTGCCTCAGCCTCACCAAAGAGGATATCACAGATGTTGTGTAGTTGAGCACTTGTTGCTAAGCCCTCCGGGGAATCTCTAAAGGAGGTCCAGCCCGCTCCGAACTGGACTCTCACGGTTGTTTCCCAGCGGCTGCCTTGTGTCCACCAAGCTCCCCGAGGCAGATTATGGCGTAGGCACACACCAAGCCCTTGGCCTGCAGAGAAGGCAGAGGAGTGCCTGGCTAGCTGGAGCCTGTGCCAAGGGAAGCTGTCCCGGTAGACTGACTGGAGCGAAGGCAGCTGTTGACAGTGTCAGCGTATGCCGCTGTCAGAGCCAGCACCATCCCCTGGATCCTCTAGGCCCAGGTAGACATCAGCTGGTTCACACGGGCTGTTATCTCAGTGTGTCTCACTGCATGGGTTCTCTTTAACTGATCTTCTAGTTACACGTCTCTTCTTTTCTTTTCTTAAGATTTCTTTATTTATTATGTATACAATATCCTGCCTGCAGGCCAGAACAGGACACCAGATCTCATTATAGATGCTTGTGAGCCACCATGTGGTTGCTGGGAACTGAACTCACGACCTTTGGAAGAGTAGTCGGTGCTCTTAACCTCTGAGCTGTCTCTCTAGCCCCTACATGTCTTTTCTAAGCCCGGTTCAGTGTGTGTTCCTTGCTCCATAAGCTACAAGCGTGTCTGAACCTCACTTCTGTGGTGCCCCTCCCAGGTTTTGGATAGAGTTTCCGGTACCCCACATTCTCCAGACCCTCGGTGACGGAGCTGATGTTCTTTTAGCACTCCTGTAGGTATGGCCCCTGTGTTCTCTGTGTCCATAGAACTCCTGTCTTAAAAGGCACACAGCACCACCGTCAGGGGATTAGCCTGGGAGAGCAGACGCACACTGAAATACCTGAATTACCCACTTGTGCTGGGTCTTGTGAGTGGAGGAAAGCCTGAGTGTTTGGGTCAGGTTAATCTGGGTGTGACGTTTAAATCAAGTAGCTCTTCAGATTTTTAAACAGTATTCTTACAGTCAATAACCTTGGGAAGTCTTTTTTCCCCCTTTTGCTATTATTTTAACAGTATATGCGTGAGAGCTTGGGTGTATGTATGTGTACCAGTTGGTTGCAGTACCAGCGAAGGCCAATAGAGGGAACCAGATCACCTGGAGCAGAAGTTAGAAACCGTAATTGGTGCACGGGAACAAACCGAGGTCCTCCGTGAGAGCAGCCAGGGCTCTTAAGGCGCTGGGCCATCTCTCCAGCCCCTCTTGTAGCTCTTTTTAAAAAAAAAATATTTTATTACTTTATTCATATTACATCTCAATTGTTATCCCATCCCTTGTATCCTCCCATTCCTCCCTCCCTCCCATTTTTCCCTTACTCTCCTCCCCTATGACTGTGCCCAAGTTGGCTTTGCTCCACCTGTGAGCGAGGCTACGCACGGCTTTGCCTCCGTGTGGTGCCTCCTTTCACTTAACACTACGCCGCCGCCGCCGGGTTCCATCTGTGTTGTCACACATTACATCACTTCTTTTCTACGGCCAGCAGACACTTACTAAGCACCCACCCTGTGCGTGGGGTCTCCCGGGGTGCGCTGGGAGCTACGAAAACTAAACAGACGCACCTTTTGCCTTGGTCTTCCTCATAGATGAGTCTCACTCCAAGAAATAACTGGAATGGGTGACATAAAAGGGTGTGATGAGGTGTCAGTAGGTACCGGGAGACCTGGTGGCTTTTCCTCCAGCAAATGAGGATGAGCATCTCCGAGCCTCGGCAGAGAAAACAAGAGTCAGGAAGACAGGAACATCAGAGCTGGAACAGAACGAGCCGCCTGGGCCTGGTACGTTCAGTCCAGATCCCTCGGGGATTCCTCCTTTCCTTTCTTCCTCCCTCTCCACCAGAAGTGTTTTTATGTCTATCCTAATCTCTCTGTAGCCCTGACAAAACCCAGCAAAAGGGGAGCAAGCATGGGCCAGAAAGGGAGAGAGGATTTGAGAGAGAGATTTATGATGTGGGACTTTATGAACAATTAATCTTCTGCTTAAGAGCGAGGGACGAGCTGAGGGCCACGGCTCCTGCTCGCTCCTTCGATCGCTTAAATCACTCCCACAGCCAATACCCGCAGAGGCTCTATTGTACGCCCTGCCTGTGATGGTGCCCTTGCCTGCTAGGCTTCCAGGCCGCCCGCTGGGGCCACCAGGCAGGTGGCGGTACCCTCGCCTGAAGCGGGAGACTGGCGAAGGAGGGTATGTGGTACAGGTGGTTGTTCAAATTTTGGGGCATTTGATTCCCACCCTTGGGACTCTGGGCTGGGGGATGGGGTGCCCAGGTGACCTTGACAAGTAAGTCGTTTTACAAAAACAAAATGTTTGTTTTTGTTTTCTAGGGCTTTGGATGTAGTTTAATGGTGGAATGTTTGCCTAGGTTAAAGGTTGTAGATTCAACTCCCAACTCTGAAAGGTAGATGGAGATGGATGATAGGTAGGTAGGTAAATAGATAAGCAGATAGATAGGCAGACAGATAATAGGTAGTTAAGTAGATAGAGAGACAGATGATAGGTAGATAAATAGAAGATAGAATAACAGGTCTTGGTGTGTTCCTGTAATCCCAGCACTTAGGAAGTAGAGGCAGAAAGATCAAGAGTTCAAGGCCAGCCTCAAGTACCTAGTAAGTTCTGAGCTAGCCTGGGCTAGCCTGGGCTACTTAAGACCCTATCTCGAAACAACAAACTCAATAAAAAAATGGCAGGTTGTTTGTTTATTTTTGTTTTGGTTTGTTTGGTTTTGTGTGGCGGGGGGGGGGGTTGTTTTTTTTGTTTTTGACACTTCTGTTTTATAGGAGTCTGAGGATAGAAACAGACTGTAACCTGTAGGTGAAAAAAACCCCAGAGGAGTCAGGGTATGCTTCAGAGGCAGAGCACCTGACCAGCATGCCCAGGGGCTGGGGCGTGAGCCCGGGGCCTACAAAAGGGTGGAGGAGGATCTTAGTGGTGCAGAATTTCATCTTCCTGGGAGATGAAGGCAGTATCTCCATGCCGTGGTTCTTTTTGTTTGTTTGTTTGTTTGTTTGTTTGTTTTCAAGACAGGATTTCTCTGTGTAGCCTTGGTTGTCCTGGGCTCACTTTGTAGACCAGGCTGGCCTCAAACTCACAGCAATCCACCTGCCTCTGCCTCCCGAGTGCTGGGATTAAAGGCGTGTGCCACCAAGCCCGGCTTCACCCTGGGGTTCTTTTGTTAGAGATATAGTCTTGATGGTGGGGGGGGGGGGGCGCAGGGGGTTTGCCAGGCTGGCCCAGAACATTCCATCCTTCCATCCTCCTGCTTCAGCCCCCAATGTGGAAGGATTACAGGCAAACAGAGCTGTGCCTCACGTGCGTCCAGCCCTGTCTCAGCCTCTGCGGAAAGGATAGGCCTTCGGTGCAGCTGCTTTAATATGATTTATTTATTTATTGTTTATATGTTTAATACTTTGTCCTTTGTTTCTTTTTTGAGACAGGGTTTCTCTGTGTAGCCCTGGCTGTCCTGCAACTCACTATGCAGACCAGGATGGCCTCGAACTCAGAGATCCACCTGCTTCCACCTCCCAAGTACTGGGATCAAAGGCATGCACCACCACATCCAGCATTATATACATTTGAAATACCCCCACTGTGCCCCTGAGGAGGCTCACTGTGGAAAAGCACTTATTTGGGTGTGCCTGCCTGATGGCCTGACTTCAGTCCTTTCAACACACACACACACACACACACACACACACACAGAGTTTATTGTTAGGCCTAGTGTTTAGGCCTATTATTATAATTATTATTATAATTATTATTATTATTATTATTCCTAGTATTTCTTTTCTATATTATTTATTAGACCCAGCACTTGAGAGTCAGGGGCCGGTGGTTCTCTGTAAACTCACAGCCAGCCTGCTCTACATTGCACAAGTGTGATATTTTAAATGTACATAATGACGGGCAGTGGTGATGCATGCCTTTAGTCCCAGCACTCTGGAGGTGGTGGCAGGTGGATCTCTGTGAGTTGGAGGCCAGCATTGTCTATATAGTCAGTTCCAGAGCAACCAGGGCTACATAGTGAGACCCTGTCTCAAAAAAAAGAAAAGAAAAGAAAAGAAAAAGAAAAAGTGAAGGAGAGCCAGGCATGGCATTACACATTTGTCACCCCAGCACTCAGGAGGCAGACAAAAAGTAGAAAGCCATCCTAAATTCATAAATAAAAAATGTAAACCACAATAACAAAAACAAAAAAACTAAATCTCAAGAGGAAAAAAAAAAACTAAAAGAAAAAGTGCAGAGGAAGATAAACTTAGAAAAACTTGAGAAAAAACATTGGGTTGTTTTAATCTGTTTTCTAGCTATGCTTGGGAAATTCCCTAATTGTCTGAATGAAGGACAGTGCGGGAGGAGCTAGAATTCTTTTGGACTAAAAGGATCAAAGCAAAACTGGAGGAGACTTAACAGTGGGATATGTGTGACAGATACTTTCAAAGTCCGCTGTTTTGTTTTTTTTTTTTTTTTTTAACTCTGTAAGAATGGGTAGTAAGAGGCCGGGCGTGGTGGCTCATGCCTTTAATTCCAGCAGTGGGGGAGGGGGGGAAGCCGAGGCAGGAGAATCGCTGTGAGTTCAAGGCCGACCTGGTCTACAAAGTGAGTCCAGGACAGCCAAGCCTACACAGAGAAACCTTGTCTCAAAAAACAAACAATCAAACAAAAAAGACAAAGTGGGGTGGTTTTAATTCTTGAGACTCCAGAATTTCATACCGCAGTACACAGACTGCAATGGCCGTGAAGTATGCATCCGTGTATTTGTATTTCTGGAGTGACAGCAGGGAAAGGACAAATATTTTATTCAGTCATCCATCAAAACACTTACGGAGGCGCTAAGACGCGCCGCACTGTGTTGACTGCTGACCGTGTGTGAGTGGAGAAACCTGACCTGCTTCTTGGACTCTCCCAAGCCAGTGGGGATGGCACCCCTGGAGTCCAGGCATCACCTCAGAATGCCTGTGGAGGGTGCTGAACTCCTGACTGCTGAAGCCCCAGGGTTCACCTCCAACTCTCAGTGACACTAAAACTGAGACTAGACAGCCCGGCCGGCCGTCAGCCAGTAAGTGGGCTTTAGACTAGGGTTGAAATGCCCAGAACTCAGCAGGGGTACAGATGAGTTTCCTGTGACTGTGAGGCTTGGGGTGCACACCCTGAGTAGGGCAGAATTGAAGGTGGAGGGGTGTTTAAGAAAGGCCTTCACAAAAAAAAAAAAAAAAAAAAAAAGGCCTTCACAGCTGGGCATGGTGGTGCACACCTTTAATCCCAGCACTCAGGAGGCAGAGGCAGGCGAATCACTGTGCGTTCCAGGCCAGCCTGGTCTACAGATTGAGTTCTAGGACAGCCAGGGCTATCTAGAGAAATCCTGTCTCAAAAAAACCAAACAAACAGCCAGGTGTGGTGGCACACGCCTTTAATCCCAGCACTTGGGAGGCAGAGGCAGGCAGATCGAGCTGAGTTCAAGGCCAGTCTGGTCTACAAAGCAAGTCCAGGACAGCCAAGGTTACACAGAGAAACCCTGTCTCGAAAAAGCAAAAAAACAAAACAAAAAAACCAAAACCCAACCAACCAACCAAACCAGAAAAAGAAAGAAAGAAAGAAAGAAAGAAAGAAAGAAAGAAAGAAAAGAAAAGAAAGGCTTCCATGCCTGGTAGTGATGGAGCATGCCTTTAATCCCAGGACTCGGGAGGCAGAGGCAGAGCCTGGCAGATCTTTGTGAGTTCCAGGCCAGCCTGGCCTGCAGAGCTAATTCAAGACAGCTAAAGCTACACAGAGAAACCATGTCTTGAAAAACTGAAAGAAAAGTTGGCTGGGCGAGGTGGCGCACTCCTGTGATCCTAGCACTCAGGAGGCAGAGGCAGGTGGGTCCCCGTGAGTTTGAGGCCAGCCTGGTCTACAAAAGTGAGACCAGGACAGCCAAGGCTACACAGAGAAACCATGTCTCGAAAAACAAAAACGCACAAACAAAAAGATGTGTTCAGGTAAAGAGTCACAGAAGATTAGGCAAACCACCGACATGTCCAAAGTAACTCAAGTCTATGGAGACTTATATTATAATGGGGCTGAAAATTTCCTATTACTTGAGTACTTTTTTTCTTTTGTTTTGGTTACTCTGTGTAGCCCTGGCTGTCCTGGACTCGCTTTTTAGACCAGGCTGGCCTCGAACTCACAACGATCCGGCTGCCTCTGCTGTGATTAAAGGCGAGCTCCACCACACCCGGCTACCTGAGTACTTTTTATGGGGGCATTTTCCTACACTGAATTGTATATTAAGAGGGCCTCAGGTACAACAGGCTGCACTTCCCGGATGGCAGAGGTGCCCTCAAGCATTTGCACAAAGATTAAAAAAAAAAGTAAACCCTTTCTGGGATCCTACCCGATCCTAAGCCCCGCCCCTCGCCGAGGGATGGGTTGGGGGGGGTGCAGGAGCCTCGCCTGGCTTCTCTCCCCTCCCTTTGCTCGGTACTCGGGTGCTCCTGTTGGTGCTTTTCCCTCCTCTCACGTCTGCCTCCTTAAGGTTTTCAGGCTTCCCGAGAAGTGGAGGGGGTGGGGGAGGGGGGAAGGGGGGAGTTGCGAAGGGTGAGCCAGAGCGCTCTCCTGACAGGGTGACTGCGGAGCTCTTCTGAGCAGTGCGGGAGATGGGGAGCCAGGAGGTGTCATCGCACCTAAGTGTGACTCCTCTCTGCATCTGCATGTGTCTTCCTTAGGAAAAAGTTGAGGGGAAAATGAAGGTATTTGGGGCTGAGGAAGAACTCTTGGGTACCATGGAAGAAGACCTGCGTTTCACGTCTAGAAAGCAGGGGTGAGCGCAGGCTATTATTTTGTTTTCTTTTATTTAATTTATTCAGATTACAACTCAATGGCTATTATTTTTTTAAGCTGTGAGTTTTCCTCAATGCATTGGGTTGTTTTTTTGCCAGTTAATGAAATAAGCATATATTATTTGCCACAGTAAAACGAAGCAAGAATACATAGCATCTCTGGTTTTTCCTCCTCTCCCTCCAGCTCCCAGCTTGGTTAAGTATCTTCTGGAATTTCCTGGCTTTAACCAGTGACTTTATAACTTCATGACCTTTCTCTGTTCAGCTAAGCTTTGTTCTGCTCCCAGCTCCTGACTTGGGGGAGAAAGAGAGAGAGAGAGAGTGTGTGTGTGTCTGTGCATATTCTCTCACTTGTAAATGATCCCCTTGGTGCCCTATTAAAGAGGTGGGGGCCTGGAGTGGCGTTCCTAAGCGTTTTGAAAAGAAGTAGCTACAAGGTTGCTAGGAAAGATGCGGAGTAAGGTTAAGTAGAAAAAGCAGGTTTCAGATGGAAAAGGTGATCCCGAGCCGCCAGACCACTCGGTGACGGGGAAGTAACGAACTTTATTAGTCAAAAGATAAGCCAGTTAGCTGCCAGGACAGCAGGCGTCCAAGGGTGGAGCTTGATTGGCCCCGGGCTGGGGCTGGGAACGACTGTGTTGTAGCGGTCCTTCCCCTCTGGCCTGCCCATTCCCTGCAGGGATGGATCTTAAATTCCTCCTGCTCTGCTTTGCCCAGGGGCCTCTACCTGGAAGCTCGCCCCGCCCCGCCCCGCCCTTCTCCCTGGCCGGCTGCTTGGATTCTTCACCGGGCTGATTTCTTGCCTCCAGAGCCTTCCAGTGCATGGAGTCTCAGGTCCCTCGTGACCTCCTTGCTACAGCCTGGGTAGTGCCTGGTTTTACCACCTAGGCGACTCCTAGGCAGGGTTAATTGCCCTGCAGGATTGCAGCCCCAAATGAAGCTAGCTAGCTAAAGCCAAGTGACACACTGGTAAGCCTAGCACTTGGGAGGCTGAGGCAGGAGGATGGTGCGTTAAAGGCCAGGGATATATTTACTATTGATGAGTATATTTCTGTTGCGTGCTTACTTAAGCCACCGTGGTACCGAGCTTTTATTTTATTTTATTTTTTATTTTCATTGTATGGCTGCTTTCCTTGCATGTATGTTTGTGCACCACAGGTATCAGTCCCCCTACAGACCAGAAGAGAATGCTGGATCCCCCAGAATTAGAACCAGAGGTGGTTGTGAGCCAACATGCCAGTGCTAGGAATCCTACCCAGGTTTTCTGGACTAGCAGGAGACTGGATAGTTTTACCTCAACTTGACACAAGTTAGAGTCACCAGGGAGGAGGGAGCCTCAGTTGAAGAAACGTCTCCAATGAGGTCCAGTTGTAGGGCATTTTCTTAATTAGTGATTGATGGGGGAAGGCCCAGCCCATGTGGGCGGTGTCATCCTTGGGCTGGTGGTTCTGGGTTCTATAAGAAAGCTGACCTTCAGGCGTGGTGGCGCATGCCTGTAATCCCAGCACTCCGGGAAGCAGAGGCCAGCCTGGTCTACAAAGTGAGTCCAGGACAGCCAAGGCTAACACAGAGAGACCTGTCGAAAAACCAAAAAAAAAAAAAAAAAAAAAAAAAAAGCTGGACTTGCCGCCTTTAACCTTTAATCCCAGCACTTGGGAGGCAGAGGCAGGGGGATCGCTGTGAGTTCAAGACCAGCCTCGGCTACAAAGGGAGTCCAGGACAGTCAAGGCTAACACAGAGAGACCCTGACTTGAAAAATCAAAAAAAAAAAAAAAAAAAAAAGAAAAAAAAGAAAGAAAGAAAGAAAGAAAGCAGGCTGAGCAAGCCATGGGGAGCAAGCCAGTGAGCAGCACCCTCCATGGCCTCTGCATCAGCTCCTGCCTGCCTGCAGGGTCCTGCCCTGCTTGCTTGAGTTCCTGTCCTGAATTCCTTCAGTGATGGACTACAGTGTGGAAGTGTCAGCCGAATTAACCCTTTCCTCCCAATGCGCTTTTAGACATGATGTTTCATCGCAGGATGGAAACCCCAAGACAAGCATCCAGCGCTCCTGCCCACTGAGCTCCACACTAAGCTCTCTGCTACTTCGGCACTTAACTGCGCTTTGCACTATTTATTTTGTGACCCCCTGCTCCTCCACTCACCCTACGTCCTGTCGAATCAGTAGAGGATGGACCCCAAAGTGCGTCTCTCTGAATGTAAAGCCCCAGCCCAAGCTGTTTCCACACCCCACCCACCCACCCCTGCAGCCCTCTCCTGGGTGGATCCCCTGACTTTGGGCCTTAAATGGGCTCTGTCGCAGGAAACCCCTCATGGAGTTGTGAAAATAAAAGAGTCCCTACATATGTCCAGGGTCACAGCTGCCACTAGCAAAGGTCACAGAACTTCTAGCTGTTAGTGTTGTTTCAAGATAACGCAGGAACCCTCTTTCCAAGTGTGTGCCTCTGCATGTGTAAATTTTGCCTCTGTTTCTGAGGTAGCATCGGCATGAGCTCACAGACCCTGCCTCAGCCTCCCAGATGCTAGGATGACAAGACACGCTCGCCACACCCGGCTGGATTTTTAAGCATTTTTCTCTAATTTTTTTTTTTTTAACCCCCCAGTTGATTTTGTGAACTTTTTTGCTTGTTTGTTTGTTGTTTTGTTTTTCGAGACAGGATTTCTCTGCGTTACCCTTGGCTGTCCTGGACTCGCTTTGTAGACCACTGGCCTTGAACTCACAGCGATCTGCCTGCCTCTGCCTCCCAAGTGCTGGGACTAAAGGTGTGCGCCACCACCGCCCAGCTTCTTTTGTTTTTCGAGACAGGTTTTCTCTGCGTTAGCCTTGGATGTCCTGGACTTGCTTTGTAGACCAGGCTGGCCTTGAACTCACAGTGATCATGCCGAGTGCTGGGATTAAAGGCGTCCACTACCACGTCCGCCTGGATTTTGTGAACTCTTGAGGCTTGCTCTAAGTGAACCCTGAAATCTTTTTTTGGCCTTTGAAATCCAGGATCGCCATAAACTGCCTACCCGGAGTGGTTGTGCAGTGTGCTTTCGCTGAGAACAAATTGTTTCCCTTTTCAGAAGTAAACAAAGTCTTTTTTCTGCTGAACTGGAGATAGCCACCATGTCAAACAAAAGTCTGGCAGCCAGCATCACCAATACCTGTAACAGTCCTGGCTCTCTCAGCACGTCTCGCCCCACCCCCACCCTCATCCTCTCTAACCCCTGAGCTTCACTTACCCCAGCTGCTCTCCCCTATAACAACCTCAGGCATTTAGGCTACGGTCCCTTGGCCTCTCAGCTCCTGTTCTGCGCCCCCCCCCCTGTACCCCCACACCCACACCCCTGCCTCTCCCCACTCCTGGATTGGTTCAGTTTGGACCCTCCTGGATGCCTACAACACACCTCAGCCATACCCAGGAGCAGTCATGTCCTCACTGTTGTTGTTTTTCCATTCAGTGACACCTGAGGTGGGACAGGCTTGGATGAGCACGAAGGGGCACAGCTATAATCCAGCAGACCCAGCCGGAGGATTGCTGAGTTCCTGTGGCCCCTCCCACACACAAGGAAACCGTTTTTTTGTTTGTTTGTTTGTTTGTTTTTTTTGGTTTTTTGAGACAGGGTTTCTCTGTGTAGCCTTGGCCATCCTGGACTCACTTTGTAGACCAAGCTGGCCTCGAACTCACAGCGATCCGCCTGCCTCTGCCTCCCGAGTGCTGGGATTAAAGGTGTGCGCCACCACGCCCAGCTCGGAAACCGTTTTTTTAAATGAGAAGTGTTGAGCGACTGTTCAATAGGCAAAGCCATGTGTCGCACAAACATAAGGCCCTGAATTCATCGTCCTCTGACCAACATAAAGCTGGTATGGCTGTGGCCTCCATGCTCTTAAGTGGCCTGGCAGTGGGAGACTGGACGACCCGAGAGACCCTGTGTCAGGGTGGAAAACTAGGGCCAACACCTGCGGTCATCTTCTGGCCACAGCATGTGCAAACTGTTCCCGATGATGCACAGACACACCCACACACATATTGGCACACAGGCACACATATAGACACACATATATACCGACACAGACACACAGAGATGCACACACATCGACACACACCAACACGGACACACATACATACCAACACACAGACACATTCACTCACATACCAACACACAGATACACACTCACGTACTGACACACAGACATAGACACACAGACAGATACTGACACACAGACACACATAAATACGCGCGCACACATACCAGCACACAGAAGCACACACACATACTGACATGGAGACACACACCGAGATGCGCGCGCACACACGAAAAACAGCAGCACAAGCTGGTCTTAGGCTGTGTGTTTCTCTATCTGAATGGGCCCAGTGCTGCTTACACTGTATTTTTGATCCGGTCTTGTTCATTGCTGGGTTCCCAGCTCTTAGACCAGTACCTGCCGTGGCAGACCTAAGGTACATTGATGAAATGCGTAAGTCAATTGTACTTTTTGTGGACTATATTTTAAACATGGCACACAAATGGGTTGGGTTGTTCTAGGCTGACTCTACCTTCCTCTTGGTTTTAAAATCCATTTCGGGGAGAGCGTGCGGAAGTGACGCTTTCCAGCAATTTGAGAACTATTCTTGGAATGCTCTGAATGGATCCTGGCTTTCAAGGCTCACGATCAGATTCTGATTTTTTGGCTGCAGAATTTGGATATAAAAGGAGCTCCCACAGTCTGTCTTCTAATCCGGCTGCTAAAAAGCATGGGCAGTAGCTTCTTTTTCTTATATATGAAAATGAGGGGGCTGGAGAGATGGCTCAGAGGTTAAGAGTACTGACTGCTCTTCCAAAGGTCCTGAGTTCAATTCCCAGCACCCACATGGTGGCTCACAACCATCTATAATGAGATCTGGTGCCCTCTTCTGTAGGTGTGCATGCAGGCAGAGCACTATATACATAATAATAATAATAATGAAATAAACCTTTTTTAAAATGAGGTGCTGGGCCGGGCAGTGGTGGTGCACACCTTTAATCCCAGCACTCGGGAGGCAGAGGCAGGTGGGATCTCTGTGAGTTTGAGGCCAGCCTGGTCTACAAAGCGAGTCCAGGACAGCCAGGGCTACACAGAGAAACCCTGTCTCGAAAAACCAAAAAAAAAAAAATAATAATAATAATAATAAAAAATTTTTAAAAATGAGGTGCTGGAACTGAAGCACCATGCTCACTAAGAGCTTGGCTCATATTTATCATCCTTTTTAAATCACCTAACTGAAAGTTTTCCTAGACAGTGGTGAAGGCCATTCTATTGGCGGTTTGCAACCCTAGTTCAAAATCTGTCTGAACACTCCCATCAGCTTCCTGTGCATATTACTGTTAAATACCCATGAGGATAAATATGTGTTGCTCATCTTAGTGACTGAATCTGGTCACTAAACATGTGATGATCATTTATAATCTGACATGCTATCCATAAGTAAATGAAGAGTATTTACTATTATTATTTAATATGCTTATAAATATATAAAATATCTTTTAAACGCTTTTAATTTTATTGAGTGCCAATGTATTCGTGTGTGATATGTATTCGTGTGTGATAATATGTGTGTGTGCCATATCAGCAGGTATGTAAAGATCAGGGATCAATGTTTTCTTTTCGTGTGTGTGTGTGTGTGTGTGTGTGTGTGTGTGTGTGTGTGTGTGTGTTGAGACAGGGTCCCTCTGTCTCACCCTGGCAGGTGAACTGGATGGAACTCACGCCGGAGACCAGGCTGGCCTCAAACTCAGAGATCTGCCTGTCTCTGTAAAGAAAAAGGAAAGGTATCTTTGGTCCCAGGGTTTCACAGCTGCATGGTCCGCTGCACCCTGCTGCTGGGCTAGTGACAAGGCAGGCCCCACCTAGTGGCAGGAGGAGCAGGTATAGTGGCACCCAGAGAAGACCATGGGCACTAGACAGAGAGGGGGACATAGCCAGCCCTCTTCAAGGGGGCACACACAGGCACCTAAGAGCCTCCATCTAGGCTCCACCTCCTAGAAGTGTCACCCTGGGAAGCAAGCTTACCCCACATGGGTCTTGGGGGATGCTGAAGAGCCCAGCGCTCTCCAGTGCCGCAGTAGCACTCGCTTCCTACAATTCCGCCCACTCTTCCCAGATTCCAGCAGAAGCGCGAGGATGGGAGACTGAGTCAGGGGGCTGCTCAGCAGATGGAGCCTGGCAACCTGAGTTCACTACCTAGAGCCTGCGCAAAGGTGGAACCGACCGCAGACTTGACCTCTGACCTCCTTATCGCCCTGGGCTACAAGCACCCATCCACACATCCTACATACACAATAATAAATATATTAAATAAATAAATGAGGTCGGGCAGTGGTGGCACACACTTTTAATCCCAGCACTTGGGAGGCAGAGGCAGGCGGATTGCTGTGAGTTCCAGGACAGCCTGGTCTACAAAGTGAGTCCAGGATAGTCAAGGCTACACAGAGAAACCCTATCTCAAAAAAACCAAAAATAAGTAAATAAATAAATAAATGGGTTTTTTGCTTTGTTGTTTTGGTTTTTTCGAGACAAAGTTTCTCTATGTAGTCTTGGCTGTCCTGGAACTCACTCTGTAGACCAGGCTGGCCTCAAACTCACAGCGATCCACCTGCTTCTGCCTCCCTGAGTGCTGGGATTACAAGTGTGCGCCACTGCATCTGGCATAAATGTATGTTTAAATAAATATGTGGGGGTTGGAAAGGTAGCTCAGTGGTGAAGAGCTGGTACTGCTATTACAGAAGACCTGAGTTCAGTTCCCCACACCCACCCTGGGTAGCTTACAACCAACCGCATTCAACTGCAGCCCACGGGGATCTGCCACCTTCCTGACTCCAAGAATTGCCACACAGACACACACATACATGTGTAGTTAGTAATAAACCATTATTTATTTATTTAGGTTTTTTGAGACAGGGTTTCTCTGTGTAGCCTTGGCTATCCTAGACTCTCTCTGTAGACCAGGCTGGCCTCGAACTCTGCCTTTGCCTCCTCGAGCGCTGAAATTACAGGTATCCACCACCAGCCCTGGCATTAGCTTTTTTTTTTTTTTTAAAGCATGTAAGGACAACTTTTAAAGATGATCAGATTTGCCAAAAAAAATTCTAAATTGGCCTTAGAAGAGTATATATATATATTTCATTTTAATGAAAATAAAGACCCCAATATGAGACCCTGTCTTGAAAAACAAAAACAAGACCCCAATATGTGGTACCTTCCTGTAATGCAAGCACTTTGAAGGCTGAGGCAGAAGGATAGCAACTTTGGGGCTATCTGGGGCTACATAGCAAGATCCTGTCTCTAAAGAGGGCACTGAGGAGATGGGTCAGCCAAAGACCCTCTTGTCACTGGCTCCTGTGTATCTGCATCTGGGCCTCAGGGTGTTTACAAGTTTGCTTCTCTGCCCATTCTTAACTACCGCCAATGCCCACAGGGCTGACTGAGCAGGAGGTGGCCCGCTGTCACAGTGACACACTGTGCCCAGGCTGACAGGTGGAAAGCCCATTAATAATTTTGAAATATAGCCTTAAATATAGCCTTTGGGGAGCAGCACATAGGAAAGTCTGAAGGGAGGTAGTATAGCCTGACCCTCCTGCCAGGAGTGACAGTCACTGAACCCACAGGCATACTACTAAAGAAGACGTCACCTGGCAGGGTGGCACATGCCTGTAATCCCAGCACTCTGGAGGCAGAGGCAGGAGGATCTCTGTGATTTCAAGGTGATCCTGGTCTACAAAGCAAGTTTAGGACAGCCAAGGCTACACAGAGAAACCCTGTCTCAAAAAAAAAAAAAAAAAAACAAAAAAAAAAAACCCAGAAACAAACAAACAAAAAAAACCCCACAAACAAACAAGGATTGTACCACTTTCCTAAGTATTAGCGGTGCACTTTCCTCAGAGAGAGAAGTGCTGACATCCCTCAAGCTATCAAGTCTGGAGTGTGTGTGTGTGTGTGGGAGGTGTGAGTGAGAGAGATTGGTATGTGTGATGTGTGGTATGTGTGATGTGTGTGTGTGTTTGCGTGTGTGGTATGTGCACATATTGTACATATCCATATGTACCCCCTCCAACACTCCACTTTGTGGGTTTTTTTTTTTTCAGGACAGGGTTTCTCTGTGTAGCCTTGGGTGTCCGGGACCTGCTCTGTAGACCTGGAACTCACAGAGATCGGCCTGCCTCTGCCTCCCGAGTGCTGGGATTATATTTTGAGGCTCAGTGCTTTGGGCTGGCTGAGATCAGTGAGTTTAGAGAGACCTCCTGTCTTGTCTCCTGTGCTGGGAGCGCAGGCCTGTGCCCCATGCCCAGCTCTTCACACAGGTGATGGGATCCGAACTCAAGTCCTCATGGTTGTACAGTGAGCACTTTAACAACTGAACCATCCTCCGGCACTCCCTGGGGCTTCTTAGTGAGATGCTTTATGGGTCCCTCCCAAAAAGGAGAGAGAGGTGAATGACCTTTTTTCCCTCCTGCCTCCCCCTTTTTTTCAAAAGCTGCTATATTTTTGATTTTATGATTAAAAGAGGTTGTGTGGCATTTGGTACTCCCTACCCAAAGGGAAAGTAAAAACAAATATTTATTTACTTTTTTTTGTAATTACTTTATTTTTAATACACTGATGTTTTGCCTGTGTACGTCTATGTAAGGGTGTCATATCTTTACAAACTGTTGTGAGCTGCCATGTAGGTGCTGGGAATTGAACCCAGGTCCTCTGGAAGAGCAGTCGGTGCTCTTAACCACTAAGCCATCTCTCCGGCCCCAAAACAATTATTTAAAAAATAAAGAAGTGTTTCTTGCTCGGAAAATGAGACAAACAAATTCTTAAGAATGGGAAACCGTTAGCTACCGTGGCGAAGGGGAAGTATTTTGCCAAATTTAGAACCCACTTGAAAATCACGGGTTCTAAGTTTAGAGATGATCTGAAAAACTCGAGCTCACATTGCATTTGGCATTGGCTTTAAAAAAAAAAAAACTAAGCTACTAATTAAAGGGGAAAAATTATACTCTCTGGAGTTCTAGAAGCTGTGAATTATTTCCAAACAAACTCTTTATCGGCTCAATGGATGGGCCTCACATAGAAAAGAAACATTTTTGTTAATCAAATTTTCATACAAACAATAATTTAAAATCTAATGAAGAATGTTTTTGCCAAAGCCTTGTTTATAACCTCCTTTAGATGCAACCACATGAACCGGTTTGTCTACAGAAATGTATATACCAGATGGTTTATATACCAAATGTGTCCAACATGGCCGTCATCCATTATGTCCTGCTAATACAATCATGTAAAAGCAATAATATGAGACACTTTAAAAAACAAAAATATGTTTATTACCACTCGTTTTTCCTTTCTAATTTGGATATCATTTACTCCAGCATAAAATATAGACCAGAATTGCTATAATGATAATTTTAAAATGAATAATTAGGAACAAATGATCCAAAAAGCACTAGTGAGCAGGTGTGCTGATGCACACCTTTAATCCCAGCACTCAGGAGCAGAGGCAGGTGGATCTCTGTGAGTTCAAGGCCAGCCTGGTCTACAAAGTGAGTCCAGGACAGCCAGGACTACACAGAGAAAGGGAAGGAGGGAGGGAGGGAGGGAGGAGGACAGGGAGGGGGGGGGAGAGGAAGAGAGAGAGAGAGAGAGAGAGAGAGAGAGAGAGAGAGAGAGAGAGAGAGAACACAAATGTTTGGATTGTACAGTGAATAGCCTCTGCCCAGGACTAGGGAAGTCAGGGTACAGGGCAGGGTATGCCAGCCATGCCCTGCAGCAACAGGTAGGGACCCTGGGATGCCTGAAACCAAACAGGAAGAAGGCAAACATTGTATATCGACACTCAGGGAGCTGAGGCAGGAGGATGGCAAAATCCTGCTGAAAACTCTAAAGTACAAAAACATTGGTGTGGACGACAGGGTGACCAGGGTTTCCTTGCCTCAAGAAGCATTAGTAAAATACACACACACACACACACACACACACACACACACACACACACACACACACACTCACACCCCGCCCTCAGCAGTGGCATCAGAGAAACTTCCTTTTCTTCCAGTAACCGTGTTTGTTTGTTTCCTTGCCTGCTTGCCTGCTTAGAGACAGACTCTATGTAGACCAGGCTGGACTCGAACTCACAGACATCTGCCTGCCTCTGCTTCTGGAGTGCTGTGAGCAAAACTGCGCCACCACGCCCAGTATAACTGTGTTCCTTGAAGCGGACGGTAATTCCCTCCTCCCCTTTCCCCTACTCCATTCCCAGAAAAACCACGGCTCAAGTCTGCACTCACTGCTGCGTTCCTGGGAGGTCTTGTCAAACAAGCCTCTGGTCCCTTCGCCCTGGTGCCACCCTCCCCGTGGGAAAGGAAGGGCCCGTTAAGCTGCTCCTGGTAGCGGGAGGCCTGCAGCAAATGCAAGCCGCCTGGCCCTTCCTGTCCAACAGGTTAGGGGAACTCCTGCTGGTTCTTGAGCCTCTATAATGGCAAGAGGCAGGAAGAGAATGTTTGGGGTAAGCCCACACCCCGCCTTCCTGGGAGTTTAGCAGCCGGAGGATGGGGACCGTGGGAGGATGTCCTAGGATTTCCCAGGGCCCACACCACTTCCAGGAGCAGCTGCTCTCCTCACCCAACGGTCGCTGCAGGATTCCATGGCCCTCAGCATTCCTGGAGTGGCTGGAGTTGGCCTGACTAGTCAGTGTGGAAGGAATGCAGCGAGTGAGGCTGGCCATGAGTCACTCGAGCTCCGAGGGACTAGACGGTCGGAGGAAGAAACCCAAGTGAGTTCGGGTGAGCCGGTCTGCAGAACCCCGGGGTAGGTCCTGCTGCAGGGCGTGGCCGGCTTGGCCCGCCCTCCACCTAGGGGCGGGGCTTCCCCTCTTCTCAGAGACTCAGTGTATAAGCCGAAGTGTCTCAACACGCAGTGTTGCAGTGTTACTGGCCTACCTTACCTTGATAGTGGCCTGGAGAAATGTAAAGCTTCTACTGGCTGTTGCAGAGACCTCAAGTTCGGGTCGGAAGACACACACCAGGCAGCTAACATCCATCTGCCTTTAACTCCAGCTCCAGGGAATCTGTAATGAACTGGCATCTGCTTTCTCTCTGATAGAACGCTGGCCTTGTGTTCCAACGTTTCACAGCGTTCTTAAACTACTACTTAATAGTATAAGAAAAAGAAAATAGTATTTTCTGTCAAAGAGTGGCGCATGCCTTTAATCCCAGCACTCGGGAGGCAGAGGCAGGCGGATCGATGTGAGTTTGAGGTCAGCCTGGTCTACAAAGCGAGTCCAGGAGAGCCAAGGCTACACAAAGAAACCCTTGTCTCAAAAAAAAAAAAAAAAAAAAAAAAAAAAAAAAGTATTTCTTTTAATTTTAATTATGTGTGTCTGCGCATACCTCGACAGCCCCAACAAACAGTATCTTTGTTTGTTTGTTTTTGTTTTTTGAGACAGGGTTTCACTGTGTAGCCTTGGCTGTCCTGGACTCACTTTGTAGACCAGGGTGGCCTCAAACTCACAGAGATCCACCTGCCTCTGCCTCCCAAGTGCTGGGATTAAAGGCGTGTGCCACCACGCCCAGCCAAACAGTATTTTTTTAAATGTTGGTGTGACTCAGTGGGAGAGCACTTGCCTGGATTCTATCTCCAATCCTTAAAAACAAAATAAACAAATGAAGGAACAGAACTGTTGTGGGATACAGGATGGCAGTTTCCATACAAGTTCCCTCCAGTTGCTTAGACCAAGCGCTAAGGAGCTGTGCTACCTGAGGGTTCATGGGTGCGCCCTGCTGTGTACCTGCCCTACAGCTCTCCTGTCCTCCTCACCTCCGCCCATCCTGGCTCCTTTGTTAATCTGCCTATACTTAGAGAGTTGCTGTGTTCCAGATCATAATTGGCCCCGTATCTAGGGAGACCCTAGCTCTGGGGAAAGTGGTATTCGTGGTGGGACAGCGGGGCTCCTGCCTACTGCCTATTCATGCCCCCACTGCCTAGTGGCTCTCAGGTGACAGCAACAGCCTGAATTGCCGAACCCAACATATCTCAGAAAGCCTCTCAAGAATTGTGACCAGGAGTTTGAATTCTGTCCTCCTCTAGGTGCCTTTAACTGTTTTTCCCAGGTCCTCTGCTCTTTGCTACGTGAAGTTTGTCTGGTCATAGTGAAGTCCCTTGAGGCATGGGGGCTGGGACAGGTGGGACCTGGGCCAGAGCTCCACATCACTGAACACCTCAGACACCCAACACTGACAACAGTTTTAAGAGACCTTTTTGACTAATTACTGTGTTGTCTCCTGGAAGAAAAACCATCTACAAAACTAAAGGCTAAGCAGTGAATTTCCATCTTTGTGTTTGTTTTTAACTTGTTTTAAAAGATATTGCCCATAAGTACATACAGTGTGTGTGTGTGTGTGTGTGTATGGTTTTTTGAAACAGTGTTTCTCTGTGTAGCCTTGGCTGTCCTGGAACCCACTCTGTAAACCAGGCTGGCCTGGAACACACAGAGATTCACCTGCCTCTACTTCCCCAGTGCTGGGATTATAGATGTGTGTCACCACCACCCAGCTAAGTACACACAATTCCAATGTGTTGAAAACAAACAAGAAGGTGGCCGGCCGGGCGTGGTGGCACACGCCTTTAATCCCAGCACTTGGGTGGCAGAGACAGGCATATCTCTGTGAGTTCAAGGCCAGCCTGGTCTACAAAGCGACAACCAGAACTACAAGAGAACCTGTCTCCAAAAATGGGGAAAAAAACAAAAAACAAAAAACAAAAAAAAAACAGATAGAAGCTGGAGAGATGGCTCAGTAGTTAAGAGCACTGGCTGCTCTTCTAGAGGTCCTGAGTTCAATTCCCAGCAACCACATGGTGGCTCATAACCATCTGTAATGGGATCTGATGCCCTCTTCTGTGTGTGTGTGTGTGTGTGTGTGTGTGTGTGAAGACAGAGTACTCATATACATTAATACACACACACACACACACACACACACACACACACACACACACACATATATATATATATATATATTTTTTTTTTTTTTTTTTAACAAAACAAAACAAGACAGGTCTTGGGCTGGAGCTCAGAGGTAAGGTCCTAGCCTAGCATGCTACTTCCCTGGGCTTGACCTTAGCACAGCAATCAAACAAATGTTGGCCAAACTCTTAGATAGGTCCTGGTCCCTGGGAGAGACTAACAGCAGGGAACAGGAGATGACAAACGTCTGTGTAAGAGATGAGAAACTCTGAGTCTGACCTTCCTATGAGCTTGATTCTGCAGTTTCCTTCCCCTCCTCGCTTATTTATTTTTTTTAACATGTGATAATTGTACATACTCATTGCGTGCCCCGCGTCACCTCAGCAAAGGCACACAGCATCTGTGGAGGAACGAGCCATGAGGAGCGGGGGTAGTAGGGAGCAAGGTCGAGGTGAAACTCTCACCTCATCAATACCGTCTCTGCTTATGATGTTTAAACGTTTACTCATGGATCAAGCAACTCTTGTAGGCCAGGTGGCAGGCTCGATGTAGAATGGCAAGCAGACACAATCGGAAGGCCGCAGCAAACACGGAGGCAGTGGCTTCAGAGTGTCTGGCACAGTGGGGAAGGTTGTCCCCAGAGCCTGCCGCTGAGCGCAGATGCCAGGTGGAAAAAGCGGGACGGGTGGGAAAATGGTTGTCTTCAGGAACTGAAGGCACAAAGGAATGGACAGATAGGACATCCCACCCCACCCCACCCCACCCCACCCCACCCCACCCCACCCCACCCCCAGTGGCTGCTGGGAGCTGACCCTGGGTCTGGGAGCACAGCAGACCTGTGCATGCAGAGCCTGCTACCTGTGCTAAGGAGTTTGAACTGTCATGAGGGGCACAGGGAGACAGGTTGAAACCCTTGAGGAAGCAGGAACGTGATCTGTCGTTGTCACTGTCACCTGGATGTGGAAAGTCGCTTGCTGTCCTGGAACTCACTCTGTAGACCAGGCTGGCCTCGAACTCCATAGAGATCTGCCTGCCTCTGCCTCCGGCCATGGTTGCTCTTTTTAAAAGATAGGCGGAGTCTGTAGGGGGAAAACCTCACCCAAATCTCTTCTTCTGCTTGAGATATGATTATTGATTTTCTTAGTTGTTCTTTTCCCCCTAGAGTGGTGAAAGAAATGCCTTTTGGTGCTTGGACTTGAGAGGGAGGAAAAAAATATTCCCCAAACACTTCAGTTCCCGTAATTCCAAGAACATGGACACTTTGGGCTCCATGAATACAAAGCAGGAGCCAGTCCTGGGGGTGAGGGTGGCAAGCTGCAGCCTGGTCCCTCAACTCTGAGAGCCAGCAGGGTTTGGAAGCAGATGACACTGGACAGCAGATTCCTTCTGAACTCTGAAGGTGACTACTCTTCCTGTCTTCCACCAGGTCCAGCCTGGGAGCCAACAGGCTGGGAAGTGTTCATGCAAGTCTAAACTGGTTTTATCTGAATCCAAACCCTAGATAGGATTCTTTGAATCCAAGAACACATTTTAAATTCAAAGTGAATATTCTGCCCAAGAAAAGCAATGCATGCAGAGAGTTTATTTTATTTTATTTTAAATATCTGGTATGTAGGGGGGAAAAAAGGTATTTTAACCTGAAAAAGCATTTTTGTTGCTACACATACGATATCATTGGAAAGCTATTGTGGGGCATGCTGTAATCCCAGAATTCTAGGCCAGCCTCAGCGGCATACAGGCCTCAGAACCAGCTGAGGCTGTAAGGGAGGCCCTGTCTCAAAACACTGAGGGCCTGGAGAGATGGCTCAGCTGTTCAGGACACTTGTTACTTTTCCAGAGGACCCAGGTTCAATTCCCAGCACCACATGGTGACTCACAAGCACCTGCAACTCCAGTTCCACGGACCCAGTGTCCCTTTCTGGTTTCGTTGCGTACCAGGCAGGCATGGGGTATGCAGACAGACAGAGACATGCCAGCAAATGCTCATACACATAAAAATAAATAAATCTGATTGGTTTTTTTTTTCCTTTTGAGACAGGGTTTCTGCTGTCCCGGACTCGTTTTGTAGACCAGGTTGGCCTCGAACTCACAGCAATCCGCCTGCCTCTGCCTCCTGAGTGCTGGGATTAAAGGCATACACCACCACTGCCCGGCTTCTGATTGGTTTTTTTTTGTGTGTGTGTGTATGTGTGTGTGTTTTGTTTTTAGGTGTGGGGAGATCTTGTTGCTCTTGTGGAGGACATGGGTCCCATTCCCAGAAACCACATGGCACTCACAACCGTGTGTGACAGCCCCAGAAGGTCTGATGCCTTTTTTACCTCCAAGACAGGGTTTCTCTGTGTAGCCTTGGTTGTCCTAGAACTCATTCTGTAGACCAGGCTGGCCTCAAACTTACAGAGATCCTCCTGCCTCTGCCTCTGGAATCCTGGGATTAAAGGTGTGTGCCACCACCACTACCTGGCTGTAGACATAATTTTTAAAAATATTTTTATTTAGTTTTAATGTATGTGCATTGGTGTGAGGGCGTCAGATCTTGGAGTTACAGACAGTCGCCAGCTGCCATGTGCATGCTCGGAATTGAACCCGGGTCCTTTGGAAGAGCAGGCAGTGCTCTTAACCACTGAGCCATCTCTCCAGCCTTAGACATAATTTTTAAATTTTGTTTCACTGCATACTTGTTTGTGCCTGGTTATCTGTGTGTGCACTATATGCATGCAGGTGCCTCAGGAGGCCAGAAGAGGGCCTCCGATCCCCCGGAACTGGAGTCATGGGTGATTGTAAACTGCCTCGTGGGTGCTAGGAACTGGACTCAGGTTCTATAAAGATCACTGGATCGTCTTAACCTGTGAGCTGCCTCTCTAGCTCCTAGACATAATTTTTAAATTGAATAGCATGCCTTTAATGCCAGTATTAAGGAGGCAGAGGCAGGTGGATCTTTGTGTAGACCAGCCTGGTCTACAAAGCAAGTCCAGGACAGCCAAAGCTACACAGAGAAACCCTGTTTTAAAAAAAAAAAAAAAAACAAACCCAAAACAAAATAAAACATATTTTATATCAAACAATGCAATGGGTATGTCACAAAAAATTAAAATCACCTTTACAATCATTAGCAGCTATTGTAAAGAGTGTCACACTTGCTGGGAGTGGTGTCACATGCCTTTAGTCCCAGCACTTGGGAGGCAGAGGAAGGTAGATCTCTGTGAGTTCAAGGCCAATCTGGTCTAAAAAGAGAGTCCAGGACAGCCAGGGCTACACAGAGAAACCCTGTCTTGAAAACAAAAACAAACAAACAAAACAAAAAAGGGTGCCAGGCTTAGTGACATATGCCTTTTTTTTTTTTTTTTTTTAACCTTGGTTTCTCTGTGTAGCCCTGGATGGCTAGACTCACTTTGTAGACTAGGCTGACCTCCAACTCACATTGATCGGCCTGCCTCTGCCTCCCGAGTGCTGGGATTAAAGGAGTGCGCCACCACGCCTGGCATATCCTTTTAATCTCAGCACAGGGAAGACCGAGGCAGGTAGATTCTCTCTGTGAGTTCAAGACCAGCCTCCAGGGCTTCACAATAAAACCCTGTCTCAAAAACAAAGAAAAAAGAAAAAAGAAAGAAAGAGAGAGTGAGAAACATGATCAGAGCGAGGAACATAAGATATTAATATAGTTAAAATGTATGCAATGGTAAATTGTTATTATAACACCCTTAGGGCCCTTAGAGAAATCCAACCAACCAACCAACCAACCAAACAATCAAACAAACAACCACAACCACAACAAAAAACCCAGGAAATTCAAAACTAAGGAAAGCTTACTGAGTTGACAATTATAAAGGTCAGGGGGTCAAAGGTCAGACTGTACTTCTGCAGCCCCAGGATGGGGAAAGGACATTTATAGTCCAAAGAAACGGCTTGTCCAGGAACCAAAGGCAGGAAAGTACAAGGGTTACACTGGCGGAGGCTGAAGAGGGTGAGGGGGCAAGACAGGGAATGGGAGGGAACAAGGGAGGGAGTGCGCTGTCAGAGAGAACTCTGACAGTCTGAGGAGAGTTTCCTAGATCGTTTAGAAGCAAATAGTGCAATAAAACAAGTTCTAAAGCAGAAAGAGTTCTGTGCAGCAGTAAAAAAAAAAAAAAAAAAAAAAAAAAAAGAAAGAAAGAAAGAAAAGAAAAGAAAAAAACATTTAAAAAAAACTGTTGACTTTTGTGTCTGTTTCCTCATTTGTTTGTTTGTTTATTTTTATTTTTTCGACAAGGTCTCACTGTATCCAGGATAGCCTGGAACTCATTGTATGTAGCCCAGGCTAGCTTCTAACTCTGGAAATCCTCCTGCCTTGGCCTCATGAGCACTGAATTCCAGGAGAGCTGGGGAAGGAACACATGCCTCCTTACACGTTGCAAGGGGTGGCAGGGCCAGGGAAGCCTTGGTCCCAGGGTTCGAAGCTGCGAGGGTCTAGTTCCCGGAACTCTCTGCCCTGGACTGCAGAGCACCCAGTGAGTCAGCCTGGAATGCCCAGACACTCAACCAAGGACTTACAGCTTGTCTGCCCTGGGGGTTTTCCTTTAAATGCTAATAAAATTGTCAAGCCTTAAAAAATTAAATTAAATTAAATTAAGAAGGATCAAAGGGCTAGAAGTATGGTTGAGTGGTAGAAAACTAGCTTGAGGCCTTGGGTTCAGGCCTCAGTACACACACACACACACACACACACACACACACACACACGCACGCACGCACAAAGTGGGGCCTCTCTACTCCCCACAGCGTTTCCCTGTGTAGCCTTGGCTGTCCTGGAGCTCACTCTGCAGACCACGCTGGCCTTGAACTCAGAGATTCACTTGGCTCTGCCTCCCACATGCTGGGATTAAAGGCGTGCGCCACCACAGCCCAGCTCTTTTTTAAAAGATAACTTCATTTTACTTTGTTTTGAGGCAAGGTCATATGCAACCTAGGCTGGCTTCACTATGCAATAGAAAATACCCTTGAACTCCTGGGCCACACAGTGAATTCAGTGCCAGCCTGGGGGATGGGGGGAGGAAGGGGAGACCTTGTCTCAAATATATAGGAAGGCCAGGGAGATGGTTTGTTCATCTTCCTGCAAGATGTGGTTGTGGTGGTGGGCATGGTGGGCATCTGAAGTCCTGGCATTCCTAAACTGACCCGGAAGATAGAGACAAGAAAAAAAAAACCCACCTCAAAAATGTGGAGAGTAAAAATAAATAATAAACAATAAATAAATAAAAATGTGGAGAGTTATCTCCCCCACCCCTGGCACACACATATCCATAGTGGGACCCTGGAGAGCCTGCAGCTGGCCCCATCTCCCAGAACTCAGAAGGCTCTAGCGGCAGAGCCATGGATCACAAGCAGCACAGCAACAGGTTCACATATTAAGGCGGAGTGTATGTGTGCAGGGGGCGGGGGTGGGGGACCAAAATTACCGATACTTTTCTGAGTGCTTCCCAGACACAAACTCAACGGCAGCGGGTCTGTAGGTGATGAGCCGTTTGCCGGGTGTGTTCCCACCAGAGCATCGAGCCGAGTGCGCCGAGCCTTGCTACTTCCTCATTTCCGTTCTTGGAAGTCAAAAGGAAACCTCAGAACTGGATGTGCAGCAGTGTTTTACAAAAGGCAGGCGAGCTTTGTTGTGATTTTTTTTTTTCTTTCCCTCCACACTAACACCGTTATAAACAGCCAGGACCCGGTTGGTTGCCCGTTTCCTCCCCGCCCCTCCGGGAGCCACTTTGGGCCCTGCCATAGTTCGGGGTTGCTTTACTGCTCTCGTTTGTTTTCTGCAGTGCTGGGCCAGTGCAAACTATGTTCTGAGGCTTTTTGTCTGTTTGTTTGGTATCTGTGGGGTGGGTTGCTTGTTTGTTTGTTTGTTCCTTAGGGATGTGTGTTTTGTTTCAGTTTGTGATCTCCTAACTAGGTAGTTCAGGCTGACCTTAAACTCCATTGGCCGCCTGTTCTTTAGGGCTGGGGGTGTTCAATTTACTAAAAGCCTGGGTACCTTGCATGATGAGGCCGTTGAACCACTAGCCAAGACTCTGCTGACCAGTGAGTTTGGCTGTCTGCAAGTCCAAGCTGGGAAATGCACGGCGGCGTGAGCTGGGAGTTCTCTGGCTGCTGGGGCAGTGAGTGGGGTCTTCTCATAGCCCTGAAAGCCTAGCAGGCCTGCTGTGGTCAGCCTCCTTGGTACATGGAGGCAAGGCCCCCTCCCACCTTCACAGTTTTCCCCTGCCTCAGGAGCAACCTACAGCAGCCTCAGGTGATGTGCTCTGAAGCTCGGCCAGTGGGCCTAGGTACTACTGAGCAGCTTCCTGTCCTCTGTCACTGCCCCATCCCATAGCCCTCGGCTGATCCTACCCCGAGCCAGGAAGCAAGGCTTTCCTACCACTGTAATCCAGCATTTGGCAAAGCGCACAGCCCTTTGGTGGTGAGGAGGTAAATGTGAATGTTAGCAGGGGGGAGAATCAGCCCGTTGGGGTTGGGTAAGAGACTGGCTGGGTGTATGGCAGGCACAGTCCCAGAACCCAACATGGCAGCCAGGACCATCTGAAACTCCTTGTTGTAGGGTATCTGATGCCCTCTTCTGGCCTCTGCCTGCAGCAGGCACATAAGTGGTGCACAGACATACAGGCAGACAAAACAGCCACACAAGCAAAACAGCAAACAACCAGCTCTATAGAACTAACAGTCCATGCTGTTTTTAGGGTTGTTTTGCAAACTATATGGGTCACGTTGAAAAGTCACAAAGCCCAAAGCTGCGTCTCTCGTATTCACACGTGCACATCCTATGAAGAGACGAGGTTTGTATTTGGGTAGGAAAGTGCAGTGCATTACTTATGTCAGCGAGGCTAACAATTGTGAGGTCACATGGAGAAGGCATGGAAACGTTAGCTTTGTAGCCAGTACCAGGAACATGCCGCCACAACACCCGGCTTGTTTACTTGTTTTGAGACAAGGTTTTTCTGTGTAGCCATGGCTGTCCTGGACCAGGTGTGTGGCACTGTACCCAGCCCAGAGATGTTTTTTTTTTCTAGACAGGGTCTCTCTGTGTAGCCCTGACTATCCTGGACTCACTTTGTAGACCAGGCTGGCCTCGAACTCACAGCGATCCGCCTGCCTCTGCCTCCTGAGCGCTGGGATTAAAGGAGTGCACCATCACACCCAGCTCAGAGACGATATTTTTAAAATTATGTGAGTGTGTGTGTGAGTGTGTGTGAGAGTGTGTGTGTGAGTGTGTGTATGTATATGTGTATGTGTGTGTGAGTGTGTGTGAGAGTGTGTGTGAGTGTGTGTGAGTGTATGTGTGTGAGTGTGTGTGAGTGTGTGTGTGTGAAACTGTGTGTGAGAGTGTGTGTATGAGTGTGTGTGAGTGTGTGTGAGTGTGTGTGAGAGTGTGTGAGTGTGAGAGAGTGTGTGAGAGTGTGTGTGTGTGTGAGAGTGTGTGTGTGTGAGAGTGTGTGTGAGTGTGAGTATGTGTGAGTGTGTGTGTGTGTGAGTGTGTGTGTGAGAGTGTGTGTGAGTGTGTGTGTGAGCGTGTGTGAGTGTGTGTGTTCTTGTTTATGTACATCACACGCATTAAGTACCGTCAAAGACCGGGAAAGGGCGCCGTTGGGGACTGAGACCCAAACAAAGGTCCTCTGCCTGGCCAGCAATACCTCTTAACCACTGAGCCGTCTCTCCTGCTCCAAATTTCAACTTTAAAAACGCCTATAATCCCAGCACTCTGAGCAGAGTGGTCTACAAAGCAAGTCCAGGACAGCCAAGGCTACACAGAGAAACCCTGTCTGTAGAAACCGAAACCAAACCAAACCAACAACAAAAACCAAACCACATTTAATCAAATAAGGCACAAAGGAGGGTACACGTCTGTACTGTCTCTGCTGACCCTTAGTCACTTAACTTTCCTCTTGGGGTTGCCCCAGCTCTCATGGAAAACCTCCCAAAGTGCCCCTGATACGGGCGCCTCTGGGGACTACTGCTTTGTAGCAAATATATGGATTACGCACAGAGCTCCAAGCGCCAATCGTAGGTGAAATCTGTACCCAGTGTTTTTCACACAGTGTCAAGTACCAGGACAGCAGGGTTTTTGTTTGTTTGTTTGGTTGGTTGGTTTTGTTTTGTTTTATTTGGGGAGTTTGTTTGTTTGTTGGAAAACTGGCAATTGGGGATCTTGATGGCCCCCCGCTTTGACTGCATGCTTAAACAGAACTGCTCAGGAGACACTCATTCCTTTTTAAGAAACAGCTTCCTTGAGATGTAATTCACGGGACGTACAATTTACCCACTTAGAGTGCACAAGTCTGCGGTCTGGGGCATGGTCATGGGCTATGCAGCCATTACTACAGTCTAATTTTAGAACTCTTGTAGAAGTCGCCCTGAAGAGAGCCTCATACTCAGTCCAGGGTCTCCCCTTCCCCCAAACCCCAGGTTTCCTACTCTGGCTAACACAACTAAAGGCGACCACGTGGTTTGTGTCCTTTTTGTGTCTGCTTTTTTCACACAACAAAACCTTTTATCCTTCTGGCTTATATTAGACTTTACTCCTCTGTGTATGTGTGCCCGTGTGTGTGTGTGCCCGTGTGTGTGTGTGTGTGTGTGTGTGTGTGTGTGTGTGCCCTCGTGTGTATGTGTGTCCTCATGTGTGTGTGTATCTGTGCCCTAGTGCGTGTGTATGTGTGCCCTCCTGTGTGTGTGTGTATGTGTACCCTCGTGTGGGTATGTGTGCCCTAGTGTGTATGTATGTGTGTGTGCCCTCCTGTGTGTATTGTGTGTATGTGCCCTCGTGTGTGTGTGTGTGCCCCAATGTGTGTGTATGTGTACCCTAGTATGTGGTGTGTGTATGTGTGCCCTCGTGTGTGTGTGTGTGTGTGTGTGTGTGTGTGTGTTGTGTATCTATGATTGTTTGGTTTTTGCTTCGTGCCACCACACCTGGCTTGTGTATGTATGAATGTGTGTGTGTATACACACGTTCACAAGCACAGAGAGGTCAGAGGTCACCCTTGGGTGTTCGCCAGAAGCGTCCTTGTTTTGGGGAGTTTCTCACTAGCCTGGGGCTTGCTGATTAGGTTGGTGGGTTAATCTTCTCACAGTCCCAGTGAACCTCCTGCTCCCAGCATTGCAATTACAAACACACTCCACCAGTCCAGCTTTTTACGCGAGTGAGCTGTGGCCTTCACTGTTGTAGGCCAAGACCTTACAGATTGAGCCATCTCCTCAGCCCTCGCTGCCCTTGACTGACTGTGGTAAACCTTATGGTAGAGGCTTATAATCCCAGCTTCTTAAACAGGCGAGCTAGGTGGTTTATAAATTCATGGCCAGCCTTCATAACCTCCTGTGAGAGACCTTGTCTTAAAAAACTAATTTTTGCTCGAGAGGAGAGGCAATTTGAAATGGGGTTTCATTGAGCCTTTTTCTCACTCTCTTAAAACTGTTAAGACAAATAGGTGTGGTGACACCTGCCTTTAATCCCAGCACTCAAGAGACAGAGGCAAGGGGATCTCTGTGAGTCTGAGGCCAGCCTGGTCTACACAGTGAGCTACAGGCCAATCAGGCCTCCCTGAAGGCCCCATCTCAAAAAATCAAAAATAGGGGCTAGAGTGTTTTAAGAACACCTGTTGAGCAGGGCGGTGGTGGTGCACACCTTTAATCCCAGCACTTGGGAGCCAGAGGCAGGCGATCACTGTGAGTTCAAGGCCAGCCTGGTCTACAAAGCAAGTCCAGAACAGCCAAGGCTACACAGAGAAACCCTGTCTCAAAAACAAAACAAAAACAAAAAAAGAATACCTGTTGAGCCAGGTGTGGTGGCTCGCACTTTATAATCCCAGCAGTAGGGGAGGCTGAGGCAAGCTGATCTCTGTGAATTCAAGGCCAGCCTGGTCTACAAATCACACCCAGGCAGCCAAGGCTACACAGAGAAACCCTTTCTTTTCTTTTCTTTTTTTTTTTCTTTTTTTCTTTTTTCTTTTTTTTTTGGTTTTTGAGACAGGGTTTCTCTGTGTAGCCTTGGTTGTCCTGGACTCACTTTGTAAACCAGGTTGGCCTTGAACTCAAAGTGATTCACCTGCCTGTGCCTCCCAAGTGCTGGGATTAAAGGCATGTGCCACCACTGCCCGGCCCGAGAAACCCTTTCTTGAAAAGGCAAACGAAGAAGAAGAAGAAGAAGAAGAAGAAGAAGAAGAAGAAGAAGAAGAAGAAGAAGAAGAAGAAGAAGAAGAAGAAGAAGAAGAAGAAGAGAGAAGAAGCTGGGCTTGGTGGCGCACACCTTTAATCCCAGCACTCGGGAGGCAGAAGCAGGTGGATCACTGTGAATTCGAGGCCAGCCTGGTCTACAAAGCGAGTCCAGGATGGCCAAGGCTACATAGAGAAACCCTCTCTCGAACAACCAAGAAAAAAGAAAAAAAGAGAAAGAAAGAAAGAAAAAAGAGTACATGCTGTTCTTACAGAGGACCTGGCATCCACATGCTGGCTCACAACCATCTGCAACTCTAGTTCCAGGGGACCCAATGCCCTCTTCTGGGTCTGAGGGTACCAGGTACTCATGTGGTATACAGACATACATGCAGGTAAAACACCTGGACACATACAAAAAAAAAAAAAAAAGCCTGGCAGCGGTGGCGCACGCCTTTAATCCCAGCACTCAGGGAGGCAGAGGCAGGTGGATCGCTGTGAGTTCGAGGCCAGCCTGGTCTACAAAGCCAGTCTAGGACAGCCAAGGCTACACAGAGAAACCCTGTCTTGAAAAACAAAACAAAACAAAAAAAGATAGGGGTGCCTACATGCAAAAGTTAAATCTGCTGAGAAAACCCCCAAATGTATGAATATACCACATTTATCAACTCATTAGCTGATGTACAATTGAGCTATATTCACCTTGGGGTATATAAAAACAACAACAAAAACTGCAGTGAGCCGGGCGTGGTGGCGCACGCCTTTAATCCCAGCACTCGGGAGACAGAGGCAGGCAGATCGCTGTGAGTTCGAGGCCAGCCTGGTCTACAAAGCGAGTCCAGGACAGCCGAGGTTACACAGAGAAACCTTGCCTCAAAAAAAAAAAAAAAAAAAAAAAGAAAGAAAGAAATCAGAAACCTGCAGTGAGTGTTTGTGTTCAAGTTTGTGCGTGGACATGTGTATTTCTCTCAAGTACAGGCCTGGGAGCAGAGGTGCCAGGGTCTGTGCTAACTCTGTGTGTTGAGCTTTCTGAGGTCCAGCTCTGGCGCTTTCCCAAAGTCCCCTCCGTCATTTTCTCTTCCCGTCAGCGGTGTATCCGTATTCTAACTCCTGCACACGCTCGCCCTCACTTGTCTGTGTCTCTATTTTATTACAGCTACCTTTGTACGTAAGCAGACATGTCTTCTCAAAACGTGCAGCCCTGGGTTTGTGATGTCGTGACTAAAGCACATGGCAGGAACAAGGGCAGAGGCCTTTGCTGTGACTTTCCTCAGAGAGGGACCTCTGAGTTCCTGGCTGGAGAAACTGAGGCAGAAGCTGGCCGCATCCCGAGACACTGATCACAGAGAGCATGCTGGGGTGGGGACCCTTCAAAGGTTGGCACCTCAGTGCCGAGTCCCACTGGCTCGCACGCGCCTGCTCACAGGCATGCTGGCGTAAGAGTGTGCACATATATGCGTGGATCAGAGGACAACTTTCTGGTCCGTGCTTCCTTCCACTGGGGGTTCTGGGGACTGAAGTCAGAGTCAGGCTTGCACGAGGTGTGTTTTTTTTGCTCCCTGAGCTAACTCGCGAGCCCCTTCCTGAGCCTAGATTACTCTTTTGTGAGGACTTTTGCTGAGGTCTGTCTCGAAATCTTCATGGCCACTGGGCTTGGACTGTTAGAAATCACTCACTCACACACACACACACACACACACACACACACACACATACACACACACACACACACACACACCTCTCTTATCTCAAGAAGGAAAGACCAGAGGCCTACAAGATGGCTTGTGGGTACAGGTGCTGGCTGCCAAGCCTGATGACGTAAGTGCCATCCTTGGGACCCACAGGAAGAAGGAGGACTGACCTTACAAGCTGATCTTGGACCTCCACCTGTGTGTGTACACACACACACATAAACATAAATAAGTGTAATAAAAACTTTTTTTTCCTTCAACTTAAGACCCTTACTAACTGGTCCAGGGTTCTACTTTAGGGAAAGTAATGGCATGAATAGCTTCAGTAGCCTTGGTGCTGCCATAGCTGATGGCACAGAGCTTCTGGGGTGGCTACGGAGGGCTCCAGGGCTCCCCACAGCTGACCCTCAGCCACTCAGCGTTGCTTCTCCCATGTCTGTCTCTGAATCCACCTAATGGAGCATCCTTTCATGTTCTATGTGGTGGCAGTCCCCTGCGGGAGAGGCTGGGCAAAGGCCTCAGTAGCAACTAGTGTCCAGTATGGCGGGAGGGGTTGGGGGTGTGTGGTAGTGTTGGAAGTTAGGGTGATTGCTTCTAGGCAGGATTCCACAAACTATTGTTTTAATCTTTTTCTTCTAGTGTTCTTAACCACTGAGCCATCTCTCCAGTCCATGTAGGTTTGCTTGTTTGTTTGCTTGGGGGGGTTGTTTTGAGACAAGGTTTCTCTGTAGCCTTGGCTGTCCTGGACTCACTTAGTAGGCTAGGCTAGCCTTGAATTCACAGGCTGGTCTCTATCTGCCTGCCTGTGCCTCCCAGAGTGCTGGGATTATAGGCGTCTGCTACTACGCCGGGCTCTAATCTTTTTCTCCCATCTTTGGAGCTAAGAACTTGAATGTGTCTAAATCAGAAAGAGTTCAAAATAAATGTTAAAACTAGGTATGGTGGCCAGGCGTAGTGGCACATGCCTTTAATCCCAGCCCTTGGAGGCAGAGGCAGGAGGATCTCTGTGAGTTTGAAGCCAGCCTGGTCTGCAGAGCGAGTCCAGAACAGCCAGGGTACACAGAGAGACCCTGTCTTGGTGGGGGGGGGGAGGAAAAAAGAAAAAGAGAAAGAAAGAAAGAGCCGGGCATGGTGGCGCATGCCTTTAATCCCAGCACTTGGGAGGCAGAGGCAGGAGGATCGCTGTGAGTTCGAAGCCAGCCTGGACTACAAAGTGAGTCCAGGATGGCCAAGGCTACACAGAGAAACCCTGTCTCGAAAAACCAAAAAAAAAAAAAAGAAAGAAAAGAAAAGAAAACTGGGTATGATGGCCAACACCTCTAACCCTAATGGGGTAGGGAGGGGCGGATTGCAAGTGTGAGCTAGCCTAGGCTACATAATTGTGTCTCACAGAAATGAAGATGAAGGGAATTCAGGAAATAAATGGTGACAAACCATGTTAGATGCTAGCTGTATATAGTTTGCTTGTGGTTTTTGTTCTTTCTTTCTTTTTTTCAAGACAGGGTTTCTCTGTGTATCCCTGGCATTACTGGACTTGCTCTGTAGACTAGGCTGGCCTTGAACTTGGATCCTCCTGCTTCTGCCTCCTGAATGCTAGGATTAAAGGTGACTGCCACCATCACCACCCAGCTTGTAGCTACTTTTTTTTTAAATTTGTTTTTGCTTTGTTTTGTTTTGTTTTGAGACAGGGTTTCTCAGTGTAGCCCTGGCTTTCCTGGACTCACTTTTGTAGATGAGGCTGGCCTCAAACTCACATTGATCTGCCTGCCTCTGCCTCCCGAGTTGCTGGGATTAAAGGTGTGTGTGACACCACACCCGCATACCTACTATTTTTAACCTAACATGTTTCCGGGTAGAGAGACGGCTTAGTGGTTAAGAGTCCTTACTGCTCTTGTATAGGACACTGAAGCTGGGCTCACAGGCATTTGATTCCAATCCCAGGACCCAACATCCTCCCCAGGCCCCATGAGGGCACAAGTCATGCATGCGGCACACAGACATACCTGCACTCAAATACGCATAAAAATAAAAATAAGTAGAACTTTCTTTAAAAGAGTATATAAAGGGGCTGGAGAGGTGGCTCAGTGGTTAGGAGCACTAAGCTGCTCTTCCAGAGGACTTTGGTTCAATTCCCAGCACCCACATCGTGGTTCACAACTGTTTGTATAACTCCGGTTCCAGGGGGTCTACTGGGCACCAGGCACCCATGTAGTACACAGACACACATTCCGTCAGAACACTCATTCACAGAGGGGGGTGGATCTCTGAGTTCGAAGCCAGCCTGGTCTCTAGAGGGAGTTCCAGGACAGCCAGAACCACACAGAGAGACCCTGTCTCAGAAAAGAAAGAGAAACCTTGTCTCAAAAAACCAAAAGAAGGAAAAAGAAAAGAAAAAGAAAGTAAGAAAGGAAAAGAAAAAGAAGAAAGAGCATAAAAATCTTCACTTGGAAAAAAAAATCTTCACTTGGCCAGGCAAGGTACAGATGTTTATAATCCTAGCACCCCTGCCCCCCTCCCCATAGACAAATCTCCATATATAAGCTTTTGTTTGTTTGTTTGTTTGTTTGTTTGTTTGTTGAGACAGGGTCTCTCTGTGTAGCCCTGGCTGTCCTGGAACTCACTCTGTAGACCAGGCTGGACTCAAACTCAGATCCTCCTGCCTCTGTCTGAGTGTTGGGATTAAAGGCACCATGGCTCAGCTTCATTTTGATTGTTGCTTTGTTTTTTCAATGATACAGACAGCAAAGGAGAAAAAAAAAAGTCCTACAACTTCTTGCCCTTAGTTGTTAGTTTTACTCTTCCATCATGTCTTCTTTATTTTTGACCTTCTCATTTTTCTTTTCCTGTTTGTGTGATCTTTTGGCTTTCCGGCCTCCCCCCCCTTCCCCCCCCCCCCCCCCCCCCAGTTTTTGGAGTAATGTCTGTAATAGTTTCACACTTGGGACCCTCCTGCCTAAGCCTCCCCAGAGGGGGGGGGTGGCTGGTCGATGTGTATCCCACGCCCCAGGGCATCTTCAGTGTGCTTGCCCTAGTGGTGCGCTCAGCATCACTGGTCACCTGCTTTCAGAAACGACAAGGAAAGCAAGGGCTCCCTGACCGCTCTGGGACCCTCTCCTTCTGAGACTCTGCCCTTCAGCTAAGGCCGCTTAGCTCTGTGGCAGAATTTTGCCGTTTCCTCTCTTCTGACTATTATGCTTCCAAGAGCTGTTTTTTTTTGTTTTTTTTTTTTTAAAGATTTATTTATTTATTTATTATGTATACAGTGTTCTGCTTGCATGTACACACCTGCATATTGGAAGAGGGCACCAGATCACATTATAGATGGCTGTGAGCCACCATGTGGCTGTTGGGAATTGAACTCAGGACCTTTGGAAGAGCAGGCAGTGATCTTAACCTCTGAGCCATCTCTCCAGCCCAAGAGCTGTTTTTGTTTGTTTGTTTGTTTGTTTTTTTGAGACAGGGTTTCTCTGTGTAGTCTTGGCTCTCCGAGACTCCCTCCGTAGATCAGGGTGGCCTCGAACTCACAGAGATCCACCTGCCTCTGCCTCCCTGAGTGCTGGGGTTGAAGGGCATGCTACCACGCTGTACTTGGAAACTACTTGCAAGCATGCACATTCATTTCCCTATGATAAATGCTTATTTGGTCTACCGTAGTTCACTACGGTAAAGGCACTCACAGCATAAGTCTGCCTACCCAAGTTCCATCCCGGAGCCCCTGGTGAAGGGGAGAATCTACTCTAGCAAAGTCCTCAGCCAGCAGGGTGGTGGGGGTGCGTGCTTGTAAACCCAGCACTTGGGAGGCAGAGGTAGCTGGGTCTCCGAGTTCAAGACCAATCTGGTCTACAGAGCAAGTTCTGGGACAGCGAGGGATGCACAGAGAAACCCTGTCTTGACAAAAACAAAAACAAAACAAACAAGAGAGAAAGAGAGGCCGCCACCTAGCTTCCATGATATAGGCTGTCACACATGCACTCACATACACACAATAATAGTAAATAAAAATAAATCCAAACTAAACAATATTATATATCCATTTATATTGGGGAAACACACACCTCCTGTTTGCCTTTTCTCTTTTATTATCATTTAATTTTAAAAAATTTTATGTGTATGGGTGTTTTGCTGGCATGGATGTCTGTGTCCCACGTGCAGGCCTGGTACCCTGGCTGGCCAGAGGAAGATGCTGGATCCTCTGGAACTGGACTTAGAGGTGATAATGAGCTGCCAGGTGGATGCTGGGAGCAAAGCCAGAGGTCTCAACCACTGAGCCATCTCTCCAGCCCTTGCCCGTTCTTATTCATTCATTCATTCATTTTTTGGTTTTTCTTTTCTTTCTTTTTTTTTTTTTTTTTTTTTTTTTTTTTTTTTTGTTTTTCGAGACAGGGTTTCTCTGTGTAGCCTTGGCTGTCCTGGACTCCCTTTGTAGGCCAGGCTGGCCTTGAACTCACAGAGATCCGCCTGCCTCTGCCTCCCGAGTGCTGGGATTAAAGGCGTGCACCACCACGCCCAGCTTCATTTATTCATTTTTGAGAGAGAGGGTGGGTCTCAATGTGTAGCCTTGGCTAGCCTGGAGCTCTCTAAGCAGGCTGGCCTCAAACGCAGAGAGACCAGCCTGCCTTGGCCTCCTGAGAGCTAAGATTAAAGATGCGCACCCTGACCTCCAGCCCTCATTTAGAAATACGCAATGTAATTTAGATTAGGCGTAAATTACATTACACCTATGCTCTGAGAATAACAACATGTTATTATTCTATTCTTTCTCGTCTTCTGATTTTAAAAGGCGTAAGAATTAGACCCAAAGATGGAAAAGAAAAACTAAAATAAATGCACAGTAAGCACGCATTCTGCTAATAATTTGTTGTTCAAGACACTTCATTTGAGCGTCTGCTACATGCCATACAGGACGGGTAGTGTGGTAGGTGCCTGGGATCCGAAGGTGAGCCCCAGCCCATAGCAGGCAGGCAATGCACGGGTGGGAAGTAATGACTGCGCAGTTACAGTCAGGAGCGCAGGAACTCACTCGTAAGCAGAATATTATGGGATTGTGAAGGAGGAAAGGCACTTCACTTACCCAGGAATACCAAAGACGGGAATAGAACGCGGGCTCCTGAAGGACACCTGCAACCCCATCCTGCAGGAGGCAGAGGCAGGAGGACAGACGGCTCTAGGTCAGCCTGGGCTGCACAGTGAGAACTTTCCCAGTTTGATAATGTCACTTGGAATAAACCACGCAAGAACTAAGTAAAGAGCTGGCGGCAGTGGCGCACACGTTTAACCCCAGCACTCGGGAGGCAGAGGCAGGCAGATCTCTGTGAGTTCGAGGCCAGCCTGGTCTACTAAGCGAGTCCAGGACAGCCAGAGAAACCCTGTCTCGAAAACAAACAAAAAACAAAAACAAACAAACAAACAAAACCAGATTGATTTATTTATTACTTATACTTATTTATTACTTATACAGTGTTCTGTTTGAATGTAGGCCTGCAGACCAGAAGAGGGCACCTGATCTCACTATAGAGGGTTGTGAGCCACCATGTGGTTGCTGGGAATTGAACTCAGGACCTTTGGAAGAACAGACAGTGCTCTTAACCTCTGAGCCACCTCTCACTTTGTAATTTTATTTTTTTAAAGATTTATTTGTTATGCATACAGTGCTCTGCCTCATGTACACCTGCCAGATTGTAATTTTAAATGTGTTTAATTTTAAAACTTTTGGACTGGGCAGTGGTGGCACACATCTTTATCCCAGTACTCAGAGGCAGAGGGAGGTGGATCTCTATGAGTTTGAGGCTAGCCTGGTCTACATAGCTAATTCCAGAACAGCCAGGGACGGACAGACAGACAGACAGACAGACAGACAGACAGACACACAGACACACACACACACACACACACAAACCCTGTTTTAAAAAAGCAAAAACCAAAACAAAACAAAAGTACACATTAAAGTGTGAGAGGACAGCAAGATTGAGACTAGCTCGGGCTACAAAGCAAGACTCTATATCCAAAAAATAAAATGTAACCCTCACAATAAGCCTTCAGCATCCCTTTTAAGGATGAGGACATGGACAGTAGATTTGAACCTATGGCTGTTTAATTACTTCCCACTCTGCCCAAATGGAAGTCTCACTTGGGCCCATTTCTCTCTTGTGGGTAACTAGAGTAAGCCTAGTCTAAAAAATTGGTAGAGTGGGCAGATGGGCTAGGACCAGTGCTAGAAAATATTGACAGTGCCACACTAAAATGGAAGCCATACTTTGCTAGTGGGATGCTAGGAAAACATCTTTCCCCCTCGCCCCACAGATGGGGTTTGTGTAGCCTTGGCTGTCCTAGACTAGCTTTGTAGACCAGGCTGGCCTCTAACTCACAGAGATCTGCCTGCCTCTGCCTCCCTGAGTGCTGGGAATAAAAGGTGCCCGGCTGTTTTGTTTTTGTTTTTGAGACGAGGGTCTCACTGTGGAAGCCTGGAGAGGCCTGGAGCTCATGGAGATTCTTCTGCCTCTGTCTCCTGAATGTTGGGACTAAAGGTATGTGTGTGTGTACTCTCCACTCAGACCAATAATATTCCTGAGACCAAGGATAAAAACTAGAGCTCAGGAAAGTTTATCTAAAGCTATTCTCAACAACCATAGTAAATTGGAGCAAATCCACTATATAATGGAGCCTTGGAGGTGGTACGGAAACCTAACCCAACCCAGTATGGTCTGTTTTCACTTGGGCCAATTGCATTTAGGAGGAATTCTTTGTTCCGCCGAGAAGTGTCTAAGATGTCAGAGGGTGGGAAAAGGGGGGGACATCTGTTGTTAACTAGAGGTGTGCTGTGGCATCCAGAGGGGAAGCAATAGTAGATTCGTCAAGGCTTAGCGTAAGCCTTTGCCACTGGCCTGAGGATTTTCTCTGCAGACCCAAGTGTGAGCAGGAAGCTGAGTGGGAGAAAGCAAGAGGAGTTTGGGGGTCCCCCCCGCCCCCCCCCCCGGCGGAGCACTCTCCGCCAGCATCTAACCCTGCAGGTAACAGGAGCCCCGAACGTCTGGTAACCCTAGGGCAGGTACATGTATGCACTAAGTGGTGAGATGGGGGGGGAAGATAGCAACCACAAAGATTCGTTTGATTCCCACAGTAATGCACACCGAGCGGCAGAAAGCAGCCCGTGTGTGTGTGTGCGTGCGTGCAGGGGTGGGGGAGGTGCCATTCTAGCCGGGCCCTCCCAAACATTTCCCGAGAGCAGCCCGGTAGGTATCACAACCCGGGGGCTGGACTTCGGCTCCCCCGCAACAAGGCTGCGGTGTCCCGGAGGCTCAAAACACTGCTTTGTGCCTGACCAGAATGGGGGTGAGGGGGGAGACGGGACAGAATTAAGACCTGGGGAGAGGGGTGCAGCCGGGAGCCTGCGCGCCCGTGCCGACGACCATCCATCCTCCCGCGGGCGTGCTGGACACGGCGGCCCCGGGGACGGGGTGTCGCGTGCTGGGCCGCGGTCGTACCGCAGTCCCGGGGCTTGGAGGAGGCCTGGTCGCCGAGCACGGGCCGTGCGGGAGCGGGAGGGGGGCCGAGGCCGCGGCAGGGTCCGCGCGCGTGGGGCCGGCCCGGGCGCACCGACTCCACGGAGCTCGGCTCTCCCTCCCGCAGCCGCACACACATCGGCATCCGCCGCCGCCACCGCCGCCGCCGCCTCCTCTCCCGCCTCGGCCGCTCGGCCCGGCGCACACGCACAATTCAGATTTGCGCGCTGTTTCGAGGCTCGGTGACGTGTCCCCGCGGCGGGCCAATGGCGCGCGGGCTCTGGTCAGGACAATGGGAGGGAACGGGCCAATGGGCGCGCGCCGTGAGTTGGCGGTAGCCAATAGGAGGCGCGCTGGCTGGAGAGTAATGTTACAGAGCGGAGAGAGTGAGGAGGCTGCGTCTGGCTCCCGCTCTCACAGCCATTGCAGTACATTGAGCTCCATAGAGACAGCGCCGGGGCAAGCGCGAGCCGGACGGGCAACCGGGCGACTCTGAGCCTCGCGGACGGTGAGTGCGGGGCGGCGCGGGCCGGCGGGGAAGGCGCCGCGGACGGCTGCGGAGCCCGCGCGCACGGCGGACGGCTCCCCGCGGCCCGGAGCCGGCGGGTCAGGCTCCACACAAAGGCAAATGAGGGGGGGGACGACCGCGGGGGGAGCCGGGCGCACGGAGCGAGGCTCGCCGGCCACCGCGGACGCTGCCCCGTGCGGAGGGCGCCGCGGGCCTCGGCCGGGGGACGCCACCGCCGCCGCGGCACACCGGAGGGCGGACGCCGCTGGCGAAAAAAAAAAAAAAAATTTTTTTTTTGTTCCGGATTATTTTTTTAAAAAATTAAAAAAAAAAAAAACGTGTCCGTGGCCCCCGCGGGCGGAAGGCGTGCGCGGAGCGGCGGCGCTTTCCCCGGCTGCATGGGCGGCGGGGAGCGCGGGGCCCCGCCGGGTGAGCGGGGCGGGCACGGGGGGCCGGGGGCGGCTCGGGCCGCCGGGCGAGGCGGCGGCGGCGGGCGAGCGAGCAGGCGGGCGGGCGAACGAGCGAGGCGGGCGGCAGGCAGAGGGGGGGAGCGGCGCCGCTGCGCTCGCTGGAACATGGCTGACTCGGCCCGGCGCTGGCTGCTGGCTGGAGAGAAAACAAGGCGGGCGGGCGCGCGTGCGGGCGGGGGAGGCTGGGCGCAGCAGTTCTGAGGCAACTTTTTTTTTCCTCCTCTCCCCCCCTTCCTCGCGCTCGCTCTCTCTCCTGCTCTCCACGGCCCGGCGTTCTCCGTGCGGGGGCGGCGGGGCGCGCGGAGGGAGACGGCGCGGGGGGGGGAGGGGAGGGAGGGGAACCGCGCGCCCCCGCCCCTCCCCCGCCGCCATGGCGAGCGCGCCAGCGCCCCGCCCGCCTGCTCGCTCGCCCGCCGCGCGCCTCGGTCTCCTCACACGCCCGCTCACACACACCCCACACACACACACACACATACAAACGCGCGCGCGCACACAAAGGGAAGGAGCCATGTTCGCGCTCGCCCTCGCGGCGGCGGCGGCGCAGGCGGGGAAGACGCTCAGCGGCCATTCCGTGCGCCGGCCGCCAGGGCCGCGGGCGGAGCCAGCCCCCATTTCGAGCGGGGCTTCTCGCGCTCGCTCTCTTTGCTCTCTCTCTCTCTCTCTCCCTGCGCCGCCGCGCCGACAAAATGGGGGCGGCGGCGGGAGCCTGCGGCCTTCCGGGCGCACGTGGCGGCCCCGGCCCCCCCTTCCCCTTCCAACCCCCCCAGCCTCGGGCCAAGTTCGGAGGGCGGGGAGCCTTGCCCTCGCGCCCCAACTTTCCACGGGCCCGGTTTATGAAAGGGGGGAAAAAGACACCCCGTGTTGGCGGGGAGGGGGGTGGCGGCAGGAGTGGCTTTTGTCCCTCATTCTTGTTTACTCGGAGAAACTTCAGACCGGACGTGTTTAGTCAGAGCTGAAACGCATCTCCGGGCCAAAGCGATAGGAAACCTCCCGGCCCTGCGCCGCCTCCGCCCTCCCGAGCAAAGTTTGGTGCGAAGACGGGGTGTTCCTAAAGCCGGGTAAACTTTACGCGCACGAGGGGGACTTGGTGTGTCGGCTCAGGCCTCCCCCCGCTGCTTTTCTAGGCCCGTAATTCTCAAAGGTCCCTCATGCTCGCTCCCTGCAGAATCCACAAATGGACACGGTGGGGTTTCCTTTCTTAAAATGTTTGTATTTTGTCGGTTAAAAAAAAATTTTTTTTTATCAAACATGGTTTTAATGAACAGTTAGGCAGCCATTCAGAGCAGACACAGGCAAAAATAGTGAATGCTTCAGTGTATCTGTGCCTACACTTTGGTCACACTTGGGGACCTATTTTGCTCCACCAACCCCTGTGTCCCATGCCCCTCTTCTGTGGCTTAGCCACTTCTAGGAATTGCCTATCGTTTGCAATGTTCTGCCTGGCTTTTTATGGGCGATTGCCATCACGGCCGTGTTAAATAACAAACTTTGGTTCGCCTTGCCACTCTTTGGTCGAAGCTTGTCGTTGCACACCTTACTAACATCGGATGCTTCAGTTTAGAAAATCAACTAAACATGGGCAAAGGAGATCCTAAGAAGCCGAGAGGCAAAATGTCTTCATACGCATTCTTTGTGCAAACGTGCCGGGAGGAGCACAAGAAGAAGCACCCGGATGCTTCTGTCAACTTCTCAGAGTTCTCCAAGAAGTGCTCAGAGAGGTGGAAGGTAAGGGGCCCAGCTGGCTGTTCCCACAGCCGGCTTCCCTACTAGATGCCCGAGGGCATTTTTCTGTTAAAGTGCTTTAGGGTGACATACTGAGTATTTCTGTTTTAAGTTTACAAATAACTCTTGTAGACCATGTCTGCTAAGGAAAAGGGGAAATTTGAAGACATGGCAAAGGCTGACAAGGCTCGTTACGAAAGAGAAATGAAAACCTACATCCCCCCCAAAGGGGAGACCAAAAAGAAGTTCAAGGACCCCAATGCACCCAAGAGGCCTCCGTAAGTATCCAGCTTTTATTTTGAGGTGGTTCGGAGTAGATAAAAGTTGGTTGAGCCACCTTGAGTGTGTTTGGTTTCTTGGTTGAGAATGGCTCAGGTCCTGTATTTAAGGGGTCATAAATGTGACAGTGCTGGTTGGGAGTGTCCAGGCCTTTGGAGTGTAAGGTACTTGATTACTGCTCACAGTATATCCCTTGCTGTGATTCTTGGCCCTTTCTGTCTTTAGAAATTGATCAAAACTAGAGCCAATAATCTGCATGCACATTATGTGACTAAATATGTACACCCTAGGTACTTACTGTGCAAAGCACACATCCTAAAACTAAACTTTTGTTTTTAGTTCGGCCTTCTTCTTGTTCTGTTCTGAGTACCGCCCCAAAATCAAGGGAGAGCACCCCGGCTTATCCATTGGTGACGTTGCAAAGAAGCTAGGAGAGATGTGGAACAACACGGCTGCAGACGACAAGCAGCCCTATGAGAAGAAGGCGGCCAAGCTGAAGGAGAAGTACGAGAAGGTACGGAGTGTGGGCTCGCGCCTCAGTGGATGAGGGGCAGCCAGGCGTTAGGGCTGCACTGACAGCTCAGCCCGGCTGTTCACTCGTTTTGTTTTGCTTATAGGAAAGACCTCATAACATGGCCCTATCTTTAAACTGTTGTACTTTTACTTCTTAATATATTCAGATTTGGGGAGAATTTGGTAGTGGTTTTGGTGAAAATGATTTTTAAGTGGTTAAGCATACCGTATAAAAATAGGTTGGGCAAACTACATAACTCCTATCTATATACAAATGTTTATTGACATGTTTACTTTGGATTAAAATAAAGTCACTTGAGTTTCATCAAGCCTTCCAAGGTAACCTTCATTAGAATGAAGGGAAATTGTAAGTCCTAGTCATTAATTTAAGTAGTTACAGCTAATTCTAAGTTGTTCTGAAAATATTCATTTCTAGATATTAATGAAACTGCATGCTTACTAGTAAGACACCCACCCCTGTGTCCTATGGGTTAGGTCTAGCTGTGAACCTGTGGAATGCTGGTTTGTGTTCAGAAGGTGGCAGTATTACCCTTTGATCAGTCTGACTTCCAGTTGTTACACACTAGAATTAGGATGTGGTACATAATTGTACCTCAGTGAGGCGTAACAATACAAATATCAGGCTGCCATTCCAGGAGTTGTGGGTTGCTAATTAGTCATTTGATGACCTTTTTGTCGTGGAAAGTATGTGGAGGTGTGTCGATAACTTTATGATTTTTTTGTGTTTATGTTTTTTGTCTTATTTCTTCCTCCCTTTCTTTTGAAAGGATATTGCTGCCTACAGAGCTAAAGGGAAGCCTGATGCAGCGAAAAAGGGGGTGGTCAAGGCTGAAAAGAGCAAGAAAAAGAAGGAAGAGGAAGATGACGAGGAGGATGAAGAAGATGAGGAAGAGGAGGATGAGGATGAGGAAGAAGATGATGATGATGAATAAGTTGGTTCTAGCGCAGTTTTTTTTCTTGTCTATAAAGCATTTAACCCCCCTGTACACAACTCACTCCTTTTAAAGAAAAAAAATTGAAATGTAAGGCTGTGTAAGATTTGTTTTTAAACTGTACAGTGTCTTTTTTTGTATAGTTAACACACTACCGAATGTGTCTTTAGCTAGCCCTGTCCTGGTGGTATTTTCAATGGCCACTGACCTTGCCTGGTACAGTCTGGGGGTTGTAAATTGGCATGGAAATTTAAAGCAGGTTCTTGGTGCACAGCACAAATTAGTTATATATGGGGACGGTAGGTTTTGTTTTGTTTCTTTTTTCTTTTCTTTTTTTCTCCCCCCCCCCCTTTTTTTTTTTTTTTTTTGTTTTTTTTTTTTTTTCCCCATCTTCAGTTGTCTGTGATGCAGCTTATACGAAGATAATTGTTGTTCTGTTAACTGAATACCACTCTGTAATTGCAAAAAAAAATTGCGGCTGTTTTGTTGACATTCTGAATGCTTCTAAGTAAATACAATTTTTTTTATTAGTATTGTTGTCCTTTTCATAGGTCTGAATTTTCTCAAGGGGAAGCTACTAGTCTTTTGCTTCTGCCCTTTTTGGGTCACATGGATTGTTGCAGTGTTTCTTCTCTTTTCATATAGTTAGCTGGAAAAAAAAGCTTTTGTCAACACACCCTGCATACTGTGATGGGGTAACATTTTCATCCATAGTTGAACCTCCAAAATGATGAGCTGGATAAGAGATGTGGCTGCACAGCCCGCCTGGCAGAGCGATGAGCCTGTCACACCATGGATTACCGAGTAAAGAGTCAGCATCTGTCCTTGAAGGACTAGCGGGAATGTTCTAACCCTTGCACAGGACTCCTCTAACTGCCACTACCGTGTAATGGCAGTTATGTTTTGCAGTTCCCCTACTAAAGAAGACCTGAGAATGTATCCCCAAAAGCGTGAGCTTAAAATACAAGACTGCCATACTAAACTTTCTGTTAACACTAGTCCTGGCAAAGGCTATGATAAGAAGGCTGGCTAATATGCCTTTGCCTCTACATATGGATTGCTCAGGAAACTTGACTGTTTTAAAAGTATTTTCAATTAGTTGAGTCAGCTTTTCTTAAAATTATGCCACATTTAAAAAATTAAAACAAGGATATATTTTCCTATATTGTGACTTGTCCCTTTATAAATCAGATACAAGGCGATAAGCTTTTTGCATATTAGTACAAGTTGTCCAATCCATTTGGTTTTCCTTTATAAAGCCCAAACTCATTAACCATGTTTAATCTGCTTAGTTTAGGGAACAGTTTGGCAATTTGTGGGGTTTTTGAGATTATCGTTCTCTTAAAGTGCCAGTGTTTTAAAGTAGCGTTCTTGTAATTTTACACGCTTTTGTGATGGAGTGCTGTTATATAATTATGCCTTGGGTTCTTTACATTTGCGTTTGTTTATGTAATTTGAGGAGGAATACTGAACATGAGTCCTGGATGATACTAATAAACTAATAATTGCAGAGGTTTTAAATAATAGTTAAATGACTTTCACTTAAGAATTGAAGCTTTTTGTCACGTCTACAGCAGTGCCTTGTAGTAGTAACAACGAAGGCTTTTCCCCATTAGCAGCACTTGATGCTGGAGTTAGTGAGATAGCAGTGGGTAAAAAGCAGTTGCTGTCGAGCCCTGATAACCTATGGTGGAAGAAGGGAGCCACCTTCCAGAGAGCTCTGGCCATGCACAAAGTTTAAAATGCTATAAATAGGCTAAGGGGCTGAAAAGAGACTTGTCAAACATCCCAAATATACATATAGAAGTGAACCATGTTGAGAATGTTAAGATTAATTTGAAACTCCCAGGTGAGGTTGGATTCAAAGGTTGCACATCAGGTCTCTGCAGCTCTGTGGACCTCGGCAGGCTGTAGTGGTGTGACTTGGAAGTCTGGCGCTTTAGCACCACCGATGTGGACGTCTGTTCAAGTGGTCCCTTTAAAAGTGAGCTCTGCCTTAAGGGAACTGCTTTGTAACTCTAGTGGGTGTGTCGTGACAGCTACCCTTTTAAAGATCTTCGGATGGCGACAGTTTGCCTTGCTTAACCAGCTTCAGATCTCAACATCAAGAAATGAAACAACAAAAAACTTGAATTTGAGAATTAATGGTCTCTGTTCAGTGTCCAAGCGGTACCCCATGCAACTATGTTTTGGCTCTCAGATTTTAAGCTGATGAAAGTGAGCGAAAATTACTCAGATGGTGCAGTATGAGACTTTTATGAACATTCATGGGAAGGTGTGGGAAATATTTTGGAGCTTGAGAAGGTTACAGCGCAATAGAAGCAAAAGATGTTACTTGCAGGTGTAGCCCAGGCTTGCTTGTAGCCCAGGATAGGCCAGGTTGCATCTCTGTTTCCCTAGTGCTGGGATTCTGCCGGGGCCACCATTGCCTAGTAAAATGACACCATTTCTGACTCCTTAGATGTGTGCCTATATACACAACATTTCAAGAAAATCACTGGCATTCTTCAGGGTTGAGGCGCTAGCCTGGTTTCAAACTCTGTCTTGTCTAGCTTTTGGCTTCCCGACTACTGGGAAGTGGGTCCTCAAACCTGTAGGGTTTGTTTAAGAGTTGAGATCTGGGCCGGGTGTGGTGGTGTGTGCCTTTAATTACAGCGCCGGGAGAAAGGGATCTGAGTACATAGTGAACACTACAGAGGTGGCCACTCAGCTGTTGCTTCCTAGGTACTTGGTGAATCACGTAGCTCGCATGGTACAGTGCCTTGAGCTACCCAGGAGAGGGGGCCATTCGAGCACAGCGTGTCAGTGTTCCCATTGCTGCAGATGTGCGCAGCTGAAGTGCAAACCGTTAAAGTGACTGGTGAGGATTGATAAGGGGCTGTGACAAGTTCCTTGAGCTTTTCCATTTATACCACTGTCTGTGCCCCTTGAGAAGGCTCTTAGTACTAGGTAGAAGAAGGGAGTTAGGATAGCCAGCTTATCAAAGAGGCAAGGTGTTTTGTTTTCATATCCCTCAGCAAAGCAGCGCTAACAATTTTGGGAAATGCCCTGGGTTTCAGCCAAGTTACTTCCCTGAGTAAAGAGAATGTTGCTGTGCTCCTGGTAATGCAGTTTCAGGGTACGCTATGGCACAGAAGTGCAAGTCAGACACAACAGTGTGCCGCGCCGAAAAAAATTTCTGCCTGGAAGAAACCATCCCATTCAGCTTTAGGATTCGGACCCCAAGTAGTGGAGTTTATTGGACATCAACAGAAAAGGAAGTAATGATAAACAGAGAACAAGGAAATGTACCTCGGCATAGTGGGTTTGGTGCGCAGAAACTGGAATCCGGGATTAGGGCAGCAGGAAGGGGTGCTTAGAGTTTGGGTTTCTAGTGCCCCACCCTCCAGCCCCCCCAAAAGGGAAGGGGTTAGAGTGAGGTCATTATAAAGGTGTTTGGTACAGTTTTCCCCACTCAAAACTTTGAGACAGGCTGACCTCAAACTCACAGAGATCTGCATGTTTCTGCCTCCCCAGTGCTGGGATTAAAGGTGTGCACCACCAAGCCTCCCTACTTATTTATTCACTGTTTTTTGAGACAGGGTTTCATCTGTATAGCCTTGGCTGTCCTGGACTCCTTTTGTAGACCAGGCTAGCCTCACAAGCAATCCACCTGCCTCTGCCTCTGGAGTGCTGGGATTAAAGAGGTGTGCCAGCACACCCAGCTAAACCTCACTATTAAAAACAAAACAAAAAAATGTGAGCTAGACAGTGGTGGCACACGCCTTTAATCCCAGCACTCGGGAGGCAGAGGCAGGCGGATCGCTGTGAGTTCAAGGCCAGCCTGGTCTACAAAGTGAGTCCAGGACAGCCAAGGCTACACAGAGAAACCCTGTCTCGAAAAACCAAAACAAGTGTGTATGGGTGTTTTGCCTCTGTGTGTGTGTGTGTGTGTGTGTGTGTGTGTGTGTGTGTGTCTGTGTGTGATCTGGAACTGGAGATACCTGACTGTGAGCTGCCTCCGGAGATCTGACGCCCTCTTCTGACCTCCAGAGGCAACAGGCGGCATGCAAGTGGTGCACAAACATGCTCACAAGTGCTCATTTGCATAATAATTTTTAAATTAAAAAAGTAATCATATACAAATGACCTCTCACATGTAACACCCCCTGATTTGTGTGCTCCCTTCATGCCAGATACTTGCTGTCTGCTGTGTCCTGATATTTATTTATTATTTAATTTTATTTATTTATTTGATTTTTTTTTGAGACAGGGTTTCTCTGTGTAGCCTTGGCTGTCCTAGACTCCATTTATAGACCAGGATGGCCTTGAATTCACAGATATTCTCCTGCCTCTGCCTTCTGAGTGCTGGGATTAACGGCGTGTGCCACCACTTCCTGGTTTATTGTTAAGTTTTTGTTTTGTTTTTAAAGACTTGTTTGTTTGTTTATTATGTATACAGTGCTCTGCCCGGATGTACACCTGTAGGCCAGAAGAGGGCATCAGATTACATTATAGATGGTTGTGAGCCACCATGTGGTTGTTGACAATTGGACTCAGGATCTCTGGAGGAGCAGTCAGTGCTCTTAACCTCTGAGCCATCTCTCCAGCCCCTTTGTTTTGTTTTTTTAAGACAGGGTCTTGCTGTGTTGTTCTGACTGTCCTGGAGCTCTTTATATAGCCTTGAACACAGAGATCTCCCTGCCATGATTCCTGAGTGCTGATATTAAAGACATGAGGCACAACACCAGCCAGAAACCTTTATTTTATTTTATTATTTTTTTAAATAATTATTTATTATGTAGACAATGCCTGCAGGTATGCCTGCATGACAGGAAAGGGCACCCGATCCCATTATAGATAGTTGTGAGCCACCATGTGGTTGCAGGGAATTGAACTCAGGACCTCTGGAAGAGCAGCCTGTGCTCTTAACCTTTCTCTGAGCCATCTCTCCCGCCCAGAAACCTTTATATTTTAAAAATAAAATATTAAAATACAGTTGTCAAACAGGCATAGTGGCACATGCATGTTATCCCAGCACTCAGGGAAGAAAAGGCAGGGAGATGTATATATATAATATATTATATATATATTATATAATATATCTGCCCAGAGTTCCCCAAGGACACAATCAGAAACACAGGCAGAATCAGATGGTTCTGGCAACTTGCTGTAAGTTTCCACCATAGCTACGTCATCGCATGAGACTGATGGTGCTTCCCACGTTCACATCATTGATCTGTTTTTGGTTTTGTTTTGTTTTTTTGAGACATGGTTTCTCTGTGTAGCCTTGCCTGTCCTGGACTCACTCTGTAAACCGAGCTGGCCTTGAACTCAAGAGATCTGCCTGCCTTCGCCTCTGGAGCGCTGGGATTAAAGGCATGCGCCACCACCGCCCGGCCCAAGGTCCTCTTCTAAAAGCATTCTGAACATACAGCAAGGGCATACGAAAGCGAAGTAAATTATTTACTGGATGTGAGCGTTTAAGGAAAAGATACTCGGGTCCTGCTGTGCGGAACCCTGGGAGCCTGAAAGGGCAAGCTCTTAGAGGCTCCTGAGAGCAGATGCTGCTCTGTTGGCACCTGACTGCAGGGGAGCCCGGCCGCGTTCCACCACATGTCTTATGGGCTTGCCTGTGTGTGGCCTTGGCATAGGGGACAAGCTAGGCACGTGAAAGCTAAGGGGCAGAAGACTGGACGGCCTCTTTTGACAAGGGGAGGTGGGAAGGGGAGGGGGTCCCTTCTTTGGAGTCTCGGGTCATGGCATGCTACAGGAAAGAGGCTGTAGAGTAAGTAGGTGGAGTGTAATCCGTACTTTATTACACCGTAGCAGAGACCCGTGGAGATCTGGAGGGCAACTCTCTGCTGCTCCTGTCTCAATCACACATGAAATATGGGGGGCCCCCTCCCCTTTCCTTTCCCCTCCCTGCCTCCCACCTTGCCCTCCCTTCCTGTCTTCCGCCTTGCCCTCCTCTCCCTCCCTGCCTCCCACCTTGCCCTCCCGCACTGCTATGCCCTCAACCATCGTTAAAAAATATATGTATGAGCATTGTACTTGCACGCAGGGATGTGTCCTTTAAAACACAGGCTCCCACACTATTTTCCCGTCCGCTGTGTGCTTACAAGTCTGTCTAGTTTTGAGGTGTTGGGTATGGCCAACCAAACGCCTCACACATGCTGGGCCGGCATTCTACCACTGAGCCCTGGCTCAGAATTCACTGTATACCATTGGTCTATAATGCATCATATCTACTGCCTTTGTGACAGCCCTCACTGAAGGAGCTGAAAAAAATCAGCTCTCGCCTCAGGAAGGGTAACAAAGATGGGTAACCGACCTGGGTGCCCCCCACAAGTTCCAAGTTCCTGTCAGGTCAGAAATTCATGATGCTTTTCTAGAACTAGAACAAAGACAGTTGTAAGTCAAGACATGTCTTATTTTGAGACAGAGTCTCACTGTGTATCCCCAGCTGGCCTGAAACTCGCTGTGTACACCAGGCTAGCCTTGCTCTCACAGAGACCTGCCACCTCTGCCTTCTGAATGCTGAGATTAAGGGAATGGGCCACCATTCCTGGCTAGATCAAGACACCCTTTGTTTTGTTGTTTTGTTTTCCTGAGACAGGCTTTCTCCGTGTAGCCCTGGCTGTCCCGAAACTCACTCTTGTAGACCAGGCTGGCCTCGAACTCACAGAGATCCACCTGCCTCTGCCTCCTTAGTTTGCAGGCCTGCCACTACACCTGTCTGTCATTGAAATGCTAATCAATTAATCAGCTTTGTGAAAGCTGCATTTTTTTCTAGGAACTTTCACTCACAGATTTACTCAGTCCTGTGCTATTAAACATTAGATAGTTTGTGATTTTTTTTTTTTTAAACAAAGAGGCTCCAATGCCTCGTTATGCCTTATACAACTATATATGATTTTTTTTTTTTTTTTTTTTTTTTTTTTGGTCTCAATATGTTTAAAACAGTAGAATCGTTGAATCAGAGCCTGTGATGATGCTGGCACTGTCAATTGAGGGACTCCGGCATCACCTAGGAGACTCATTTCTGCACACATCTGTTACCAGAAGCTGTAGGCTAAAGAGGGAAAGACTGAATGTGGGCAGTGCCTTCCGTGGACTGGGACTGAGGAACCTGAGGAAAGCAGCGGTGCACCTATGTGCATAGCTCCCCGCTTCCTGACTGCAGGCTCCCGCTCCATCCATCACGGCTGGACCCTCCTCATCACTGCGGTCCTTATCCGCCGTGATGGGCAGAACCCGGAACCACAGCAACCCTTTCGTGACTTTTCTCCTATATTTTGTCAAATCAGCAAGAAAAACAGCTAAAGCAAAAGAAGAGCGGCATTGGGTGAATTTTACCAAAGCGCTCTTCAAAAATGTACCCAAGTTTAACCTTTCAAAAAGCCATTCAGAGTCAGCAGTCGTGGCGCACACCTTTAACCCCAGCGCTCAGGGAGGCAGAGCCAGGAGGATCTCTGTGAGTTCGAGGCCAGCCCGGTCTGTAACACGAGTCCAGACCAGCCAAGGCTACACAGAGAAGCCCTGCCTGTCTAAAAAAAAAAGAAAAAAAAAAAGAAAGAAAGAAGAAAAAAAAAAAAAAAAAAAGAAAAAAGAAAAAGAAAGAAAGAAAGAAAAGCAAGGAGGAGCTATTCAGATAATTTTACATGCAAAGAATAGGGAAGGTCTTGTTTTTTTAGGATTCTGTAATGGTTCAAAGCCACAGCTGAGGAAAGCATGGAGCGTCAACTCTTCGACTGCAGCAGATAAAAGCACGAAGCACTAAGGGAACCCTGGGGTTGAAGTGGCCATTCCTCTTTATCCATCACTATTTTGTGTACTACCTTCCAGGTTGAAGATTAACTTGAAGAAAAACCTTGGCTTTTTTTTTTTTTTTTTTTTTTTTTTTTTTTTAATATTCAGTTAACTGCAGAGTTGTAGTCCAAACCAGTTGAGACCGGTCAGTTTGAAATGGTAGAAAAACATATTTTGCACAGGCAACTTTATTATTCTTTTTTTGGTTTTTCAAGACAGAGTTTCTCTGTGTAGCCCTGGCTGTCTTGGACTCACTTTGTAGACCAGGCTGGCCTTGAACTGACAGTGATCCTCCTGCCTTTGCCTCTCAAGTGCTGGGACTACAGGCATGTGCCACCATGTGTGGCCTAACTTTATTATTCTTTTGTTGTTGTTTTGGTTTGGTTTTTGGTTTTTGGAGACAGGGTTTCTCTGTGTTAGCCCTGGCTGTCCTGGACTCACTTTGTAGACCAGGCTGGCCTTGAACTCACAGCAATCCGCCTGCCTCTCCCTCCCAAGTGCTGGGATTAAAGGCATGCACCACTGTGCCTGGCCTAACTTTATTATTCTTGATTGGCTTGTGTTGGCATTCTTTATAATCTACATAATATCTAAAATTTACTATTCAAGAATTGTGTCAGAATTTTTTTCTTTGGAGACTGGAGAGATGGCTCAGCACTTAAGAGCACTGGCTGCTCTTACAGAGGACCTGGGTTCGATTCCGAGAACCTACATGTTGGTTCACAACTGCCTAAAACTCTAAGTCTAGGGGATCTGGACCCCTTCTTCGGGCCTCTGCAGGTATTGCACCCACATAATGCACAGACACAAATGCAGGCAAAGTCATACACAAAATATGAAAAAAAAAAAGCCTAAAGGTAAATAAATAAGACATGTGCTTTAAATAACAGTAAATAATATTTCATTTATTTTTACTGTCATTTTATGTGCATGGGTGTTTTGGCTACTGTATGTATGTGCACCGTGCCCATGTCTGGTGGCAAGGAGACCAGAAGAGGGCATCAGATCCCTTGGAACTGGAAATACAAACAGTGTGAGGCACCACATGGCTACCAGGAACAGAACCCGGGTCCTCTGCAAGAGCAGCCAGTGCTCTTAACTGCCAAGCCATCTCTCCACCCTCTATTTTAAATTAAAAAAAAAAAAGGGGGGGGGGCATTTTAAATGGACAGCCAGTGTGATACTGCACCATTGGCTGTGTGGTACCATTTGTTGGGCATATGTCTTCTTTTTGTTGTTGTTGTCTGTTTGTTTTTTATTAATTCATTCATATTACATCTCAATTGTTATCCCATCCCTTGTATCCTCCCATTCGTCCCTCCCTCCCGCTTTCACCATATTCCCTCCCCTATGACTGTGACTGAGGGGGACCTCCTCCCCTTGTATATGCTCATAGGGTATCAAGTCTCTTCTTGGTGTTTGTTTGGTTTTTGAGACAGGGTTTCACTGTGTAGCCTTGGCTGTCATGGACTCACTCTGTAGATCAGGCTGGTTTTGAACTCACAGAGATCCACCTGCCTCTGCCTCCCTAGTGCTGGGAGTGTCTCACCCAGGACCCAGGTGCCCTGCACTTCCTCAGAGGTCAAAACCAGGGCTGGGGTACCATGTGCCACGGAGGGGAGCAGGGTGTGATGCTGAGGCCTGCATGTGGCTATTTCTTCTCCCTTTTCCCACACATTCTTTCTCTTCTAGTTTCCAAACTCTGTAGGGTCATGGGGGGTCAGGCGCTCCATGCCCCATTTCCAGGCACACACTACTTTCAGACAAGGCCCCCCAAGCCCAGGCTTCAACTTTCCACTTACTATTAAACCAACAACAATGGAGTCTGTGCTGGTTAGATTTTTGTCTACTTGGCACAAACTGGAGACACCTGGGAAGAAGGAAGGCTCAGCTGAAGAACTGCCTTTGTCAGGCTGGCCTGTGGGCCTGTCTGCAGGTGATGCCACTCCTGGGCAGCTGGTCCTGGGTGCCCTGTCTGCGGGTGATGCCACTCCTGGGCAGCTGGTCCTGGGTGCCCTGTCTGCGGGTGAAGCCACTCCTGGGTAGCTGGTCCTGGGTGCCCTGTCTGCGGGTGATGCCACTCCTGGGCAGCTGGTCCTGGGTGCCCTGTCTGCGGGTGATGCCACTCCTGGGCAGTTGGTCCTGGGTGCTCTAAGAAAGGGAGTTGCCCCTGAGCTAGTAGCAAGCCAGCAAACAGTTTTCCTGCCTCTACATTCCAACTTTGAACCCTGCCCTGACTTTCCTCAGTGAGAGGCTATAAGGTGTAAGGTAAAACTCAACCCTTTCCTTCCCACGTTGGTTTGGGCAGCATTTTATCCCAGTGCTAAAAGCAGACTAAGGCAGAGTCCCAAGCAACTCACTCTGCTTGAAGGATGGGTTATCCTTTTTCTAGGCTTGTCAGTCTCAGAAGCGGCAGGAATCCCAGCTGTTGGCAGCTGTACCACCTGTGGTGGGGTATGTCTGCAATGCCAGCACTTGGGATGCTGAGGCAGGAGGATGGTGAGTTTGAGGCCAGCCTGGCCTCACAGGCAAACTGTGCCATGAAAAGGGAGGAGATGACGGAGGAAGGGAGGGGGGGGGGCGGGAGGGAGGGAGGGAGACAAAACTAGGATATTCATGAAAAAGTTGATTTTCTACACAGAGAAGAAACTGTATTCCAACAGTTAGCCTAATGCTGAATGGGGGGGGGGGCATACACACCATTTCTATAACCTGAAGTTCCCATACTCTGTGACCCAGATACCCAGAAGGATTTGATATGCTACCAAGAAATATTGACATGAAATTGTAATTATAGAGGGGTAGGACCTTGCGGGAAAATGGACACTGCTTTGTCCAGTGTCTCCAACTGTGGACATCAGCACCAGGAATCATAGTCACGTTGGACAGTCCTTGTCTGTTTTGGATGAATCTTTAAACTTAAATATGAAATGTTTAATGTTCAGAGACCTTTTCCCTTTTCTTTCTTGGTGGTGCTAGGAATCAAACCCAGGCCACACACACACACACACACACACACACACACACACACACACACACACACACACGCTGTCTAGGCAAGCACTGCACTGCTGAGGTGTCCCTGGAATGGGATGCACCCACTGAGCTCATGGCTTCCAGCCTGAGGTGATGGCACACACCTGTCATCCAGCACCTGGGAGGCTGAGCTAGGAGAACCACCAACTGAGCGGGGTGGGGGGGGGGGAGAAGAGGGGTGGGGGAGGGGGGGGGGAGGGAGGGGGAGGGAAAGGGGAGGAAGAACAGGGAACAAGGAGGGGGAGAAGGTGAAGGAGGAGAGGGAGGAGGAGAAGAAAGAGGAGGGGGAGAGGGAGGAGGGGAGGAGGAGAGGGAGGAGGGGAGGAGAGGAGGAGGGAGGAGGGGGGGAGGAGGGAGAGAGAGGAGGAGGGGAGGAGGGGGAGAGGGAGGAGGGGAAGAGGGGGGGGAAGGAGGAGAAGAACAAATGAGAAGCAATCTTTTCCAGGCTGCTGAGAGGTCACTAAGTCTGAGTTCAGGCCCAGGACCCAGGCAGTGAAAGGAGAGAACTGACTTCTGCCAGTGTCCTCTGACTTCCACACATGTGTATGCACACCCAAACACACACACATGCAGACTCAAATGCACATGCACACATGCACACCCAAACACACACATGTACATGCACACACACACCCAAACACACCTGTTACACATGCACACACACATGCAGACTCAAATACACACATGTGCACACATGCATGCCCAAACACACACATGCACATACACATATGTGCACGCACGCACAAGCATATGCACGCACACATGTGTATGCACTTTAATTAATTAATTAATTAATTATTTGTGCATACACTTTTAAATAAATATAATAAAATAAACCTTCAGGTCATGAACACATTAAAGACATTTCTTTAATGTCATTCATTCTTTTTTACCAAAGCCTGTTTTAACCAGTATCTCAACCGCTGAGGTTCAGATTCGCTGCAGAGATTCAGAGTTCCTATTCTAATCAGGTGTTAACTGAAGGTCTTCCAAATTATTATGCTCAAGGTTATACTAAGTATAAATCTCTCTGCCTACTCTATAATTTTACCTTCTCTTAATGACACGAGAGCTCATTAAATAGTGACAAGTGACATACATCATCATAAGATACCGTAAAGACCACTTACATACAAATCCTACCCTGTAGGTTGGGAAGGGAACACACGGAAGTGTGCGGGGAGGAGTGTGGCGGTGCAAATCTGTAACCACAGTCCTCTGGAATTCAGGGGTGGGCAATGTCTACGAGTTCAGGGCCAGGATGGTCAGGGCTACACAGCAAGGCCGTGCCTCCGAAAACAACAACAACAACAACAACAACAACAACAACAACAACAACAACATAATAATAATAATAATAATAATAATAATAATAATAATAATAAAGCTAGAAAGAACACATCATTCTTTACCTTCTACTTATGGGTATTGTGCATGCAGTATGGGCATGGGGGGGGGGCCGGGCGTGGTGGCGCACGCCTTTAATCCCAGCACTCAGGAGGCAGAGGCAGGTGGATCGCTGTGAGTTTGAGGCCAGCCTGGTCTACAAAGCAAGTCCAGGACAGCCAAGGCTACACAGAGAAACCCTGTCTCAAAAAACCAAAAAAAAAAAAAAAAACCCACAAAAAACAAAAAACAAAACAAAACAAAACCAAAAACCAAAGTATGGGTTTCTTACATGTATGTATGTATGTATAGTATATATGTGCCTCAGTGACCAGAAGAGGGCAGCAGATCCCACAGCCCTGGAGTTACAGGAGGTGGTGAGCCCGCAGGGGGTGGGTGGGGATCTGAACCTGGGCCACTAAGGCATGTCTTCAAAGCTAAAGACACATTTCTTTTCTCTTTTTTTTTTTTTTTTTTTTTTTTTTTTTTCGGTTTTTCAAGACAGGGTCTCTTTGTGTGAAGCCCTGGCTATCCTGGACTCACCTTGTAGACCAGGCTGGCCTCGAACTCACAGCAACCCACCTGCCTCTGCCTCCCGAGTGCTGGGATTAAAGGCGTGGGCCACCACGCCCGGCTTCTGAAGATGCATCCATCCCTACGCTCCCAAATACAACCAGTTCCGTTCAGTAGGTGCATGAAATCACCTTGTCCAAGCAGAAGGTTGAAAATTCCAAATCCCTGAGGGATTGGTAAGCGACTGGCTAGTCTTGGACCTATCCATTTGTGTACCATACGGGCCAGACACTGGGCTTGGCCCTGGAGGAAAAGAGACCGCCTGCCTCCTACTCAGTGTCTATGACCTACCTGATGATTCAACACACAGTTAACAAGGACACACATATAAAGAGAATTTTAGGTGCTGCTAAACTCATGAAAATAATAAAACAAATGGTTAATGGGAGTGTTGCTGTCTGTGGAGGCCTTTCTGAGGGGATACCAGGAAGCGGGTTCATTGCCAAACTTTCCTAGCAGTTTCCCAAGTGCTCTCACTGTTTCGGTGGCTGGGATAAGACGACCTGCTCAGGCTCCCAGGCCCCCATCCCTTCCCTGAGGCCAGGCACTTCTTTATCCAGCCCCTTCCAGGGTCGGGAAGGAGCGCACTCTCCCATTTTCCTCAGGACTCTCCCCTGTGGTGTTCACTCTCTCCCAGGAGCAGGCCTCCGGAGCCAGCTCAGGATGGTGCAAATAGCAGCAACAGCTGCAGCTGGAGGTGGCTGCCCGGGGCTGCGTGCTGTGCCGCAGGAGCCAAGGCCTCTCCGGCCTCCCGCATGCCCTTGCGAGCCCAGCGCACTGGTGCAAAGGGTAGCTTTCGCTTTCTCACGGTGCACTGTGCTGATGGGGGACAGGGAAGGGAAGGGCGAAGGAGGTCGCCTCCAGGGTCGTCAGCCTGCAGCAACCTCTTTTGCTGACACTGAGGGAAGAGGTAAACGTGAGTGTCTGGGGAAGCCGGCTCTCAGAACCGGCAGCGCACAGCACAGCCTGTGTTTAAGGAGCCCAGCCATCCCCTGACAACTAACTGGCTTGGTCCTTTTTCCCTGGATCGGATCGCAGGCTCTCCTTCTAGCAGAGTCCACACCCTCCAGTTTTGCCAGTGCAACCGAAGGCCTTGATGTGTTCCCAGCCCTTTCTATGTTTCCCGCCTCTTCCTGTGTCTCTAGCCAGTTACAAGAGCCCCCTTCTCCTAGGGCCAGTCTCCCGAATGTAAAAACACAAGGACCCTGAAATCCTTTAGGGTGTTGATGCCAAGTCCTCCCCGAAGATACAAACCTCCACAGGTGGTCAGTCAAGTTCTTCCTATGGAGGGATGGCCATTTGCCCAGAACATACACACATCCTCCTGAATACTTGAAATCATCCCCCAGGTGACATTCTATCAGGAAGCTATGGATGTAATTACATTGTGTTATTTAGAGATTAACGGGGACAAACGGTCTCTACAGGTGACTTTTCAAAAATGACAAAATATTTTTGACCCATTAGTAACTTGAGTATAAAAATGTCTGACTGTGTTGTCTATAAAACACAAACTGCAAGCTGAGTGTAGTGGGGCACACCTATAAGCCCAGCACTTAGGAGTCTGAGGCAGGAGGATTGCCAGGAGTTCAAGGCCAGCCTGGGCTACACAGTGGGACTGAGGTCAGTTTGAACTGCATGTATGCAAGACCCTATCTCAGAAAGCAAAGACAAAAAAAAGGAAGTACAGAGCCAGGCACTTGAGAAGCTGAGGCAGGAGGATTGTCACAAGTTCAAGACCAACCTGAGCTAGAGAATGAGTTCCAGGCCTCCCTGAGTATAGAGTAAGAACGTGCCCCCAAACAAACAGAAAGAAGGAGGGAAGGAGAGAGGAAAGATGTAGAAGAAATAAGGAAATGTAAGAGTCAGGTGTGGTGGCACTCAGGAGACTGACGCAGGAGGATTGCACCATAGATGACTTCCTGGAATACAGAGAGAGTTCCAGGCTGGCCAGAGCTACAGGAGTGGCTGTGGTGAGGAGGGAGGGGGGAGAAGAGGAGGAGACAGTGGCTGCTGCAGACACTAAGCCCAGGCCCCTGCTAGAAATGGGGACCCACTGATGCTGAGGTAAGAAAGGGGCCCAGAGGGAGCCCCATAGGGCTAGTGTCCAGGGCCTCACTCACCCTCTGGAAGGTTTTAGACCTCAGCCGCAGCAGCAGATCAGAGGCAGGTGCTCGATTCCTCAGAGAGCTTTGGTTCTCCTCCTGGGTCCTGCTTAGTGTGTGTGTGTGTGTGTGTGTGTGTGTGTGTGTGTGTGTGTGTGTACACGCGCACGAGTGCATGGGCACACAGCCCTGGGGATATGCACTTACCTCCTGGGTCCTGCCTAGTGTGTGTGTATGTGTGTGTGTGTGCAGCCCTGGGAACGTGCATTTACCTCCTGGGTTCGGCCGTGTGTGTGTGTGTGTGTGTGTGTGTGTGTGTGTGTGTGTGTGTGTGTGTGTGTGTCAGGGGCAGCCCTGGGAACATGCATCCATCTGGGCTTTCTGGTGGTGTTCCTCAGGTCCAGACTGGTAAGGTGCAAGGTGGAATTAACCCCCTCCTTCCTCCTGGTGGTGAAGGTCCTAGGTGTGAGTGTCACCTGAAGGCTGCTCTCCCGAGGCTACTGTTAGGTATAAGAGTCTGGCTGGTCAGCCCTTTGATGTTGTGACCAGCATGGAGAGCATCTCTTGGCTTTATGAGAAGAAATACGAAACAAGTAAGGACCGAGGACTGTCTAGCACCCTGTCACAGGAGAGGGCCACAGACCACACACACACACACACACACACACACACACACACACACACACACACACACACTTCTTTCTTCCTTTTGGTTGTTGTTGTTTTCAATTTTTAAAGGATTTATTTTATGTATATGAGTTTCTATCTGCATGTACACCTGTAGGCCAGAAGAGGTTGTCAGGTCTTATTATAGATGCTTGTGAGCCACCATGTAGTTGCTGGGGAGTGAACTCAGGACCCTTGGAAGAGCAGACAGTGCTCTTTAACCACTGAGCCGTCTCTCCAGCCCTGTTGTTTTTGGTTTTGAGACAGGGTTTCTCTGTGTAGCCTTGGCTGTCCTGGACTTGCTTTGTAGACCAACTCAAACTCACAGAGATCCACCTGCCTCTACCTCCCGAGTGCTGGTGTTAGAGGCGTGCACCACACATACTGGGCCCATAATTTAAATGTTAGGTAAAGCAGGCATAGTGGCTCACACTTGCAAACCTCAGCAGTGCGGAGTCTGAGCAGGAAAACCGGGACGGCGCCTGAACAGATGCTCCTGTCATGGCCTGTGCTGCAATTCCAGCAGACAGGGCAATCAGACATGCAAGGCCACCCTTAGCTACACAGCAAGCCTGGGCCAACCTGGGCTACAAGAGTCCCTGGCTCAAGAAATAAAGTGTCTAAAACAGGAGGTTTAAGGGGTGGAGAGATGGCTCACAGGTTAAGAGCACCACCTGCTCTTCCAAAGATCCCTGAGTTCAATTCCCAGCAACCACATTGTGGCTCACAATCATCTGTAATGTGATCTGGTCCTTTCTTGTGGTGGGCAGGCACACACATGGGCAGAATACTGTATAAATAATAAATAAATGTATATAAAAAATAACTTTAAAAAAAATAAAATTTTGGGCCGGTGGTGGTGGTGGCGCATGCCTTTAATCCCAGCACTAGGGAGGCAGGGGCAGGCGGATCGCTGTGAGTTCAAGGCAAGCCTGGTCCACTAAGTGAGTCCAGGACAGCCAAGGCTACACAGAGAAACCCTCTCTCAAAAAAAAATTTTTTTTTTAAAAACAACAAAACAAAATAAAAAATTGAAACAGTATTTCTCTGGGTAGTTCTGGCTGTCGTGGACCCACTTTGTAGACCAGGCTGGCCTCGAACTCACAGCAATTCTGCCTCTACCTCCCAAGTGCTGGGATTACAGGCATGTGCCACCACTCCCTCCCCCCTCCCTCTCTCTCGTGCTCTCTCTCTCTTTTCATTTTCATATTTCTGTTTCTTTTCTTTTCTTTTTTTTCTTTCTTTCTTTTCCTTTTTTTTTTTTTTTTTTTTGATACAGGGTTTCTCTGTGTAGCCTTGACTATCCTGGACTCGCTTTGTAGACCAGGCTGGCATCAAACTCACAGCCATCTGCCTGCCTCTGCCTCCCAAGTGCTGTGATTAAAGGCATGCACCACCACCGCCTGGCCAAAGACATAGAAACTTGTTGGGTTTGGGTTTTTTGTTTTGTTTTGTTTTGTTTTAGTTTTTCAAGACAGGGTTTCTCTGTGTAGCCTTGGCTGTCCAGGCTGGCCTCGAACTCACAGAGATCCACCTGCCTCTGCCTCCCAAGTGCTGGGATTAAAGGTGTGCGCCAACACTGCCCAGCTCTCTCTCCCTCTCTTAAAGACCCTATATGTATATAAGAGTGATTAATCAGTATATTAGACTGTATTTTGAAATAAAGGTCTGTAGAAGGTAGGAAGCAAAATTATAATCTTTTTTTTCAATTAAATTTTATTTGGTTTGGTTTCAAAAATCCAATATATGGCCTGGCGTGCTGGTGCACCCCTTTAATCCCAGCACTCGGGAGGCAGAGGCAGGCGGATCGCTGTGAGTTCGAGGCAAGCCTGGTCTACAAAGAGAGTCCAGGACAGCCAAGGCTAACACAGAGAGACCCTGTCTTGAAAAACCAAAAAAAAAAAAAAAAAATCCAATATATTTTTTAGATTTATATATTTTATTTTATGTGTGATGTTTTGCTTGCATGTATATATGCACGAATGTGCTCTATAAGCACGCCTGGTCCTCCTGGAGGCCAGAAGACGTCATCAGATCCCCCGGAACTGGAGTTACAGATGGTCGTGAGCTGTCATGTGGGTGCTGGGAACTGAACCTGGGTCCTCTGTCAGAGGAACAAATGCTCTTAGGCAGATGAGCTGTCTCTTCAGAGCCCTGTTAAAGTTTAAACATTTCAGCAAATAGACCAGCTTCCTCCAAGTATAGGCTGTGCTTCTAGGTTCCTTCCTTCCCAGGGCTGCAAGTCTGCCAGGAAATGAGAGGGGGGAACAGAGGAGGAAGGGAGGGAAGGGGAAGAGAAAGGAGAGGGAGAGAGGGAGGGAGGGATGGAGGGAGGGAGAGGGAGGGAGAGAGGGAGAGAGAGAAAGAGGGAAGGAGGGAGAGAGGGAGAGAGAGGGAGGGAGGGAGGCAGGGAGGGAGGCAGAGGGAGGAGAGAGGGAAAGAGAGGGGAGGGAGGTGGAGAGAGAGGGAAGGAGGGGAGAGAAAGAAGGGGAGAGAGTGAGTGAGGGAGGGAGGGAGAACTTGATGTTGACTACAACCCCTCTCCTTTGCAGACCAAGGCCTCCCTCTCTTCTGGGGTCTTCAGAAAGTGTTTCTGTGTGTTCTGAGAGGCCCTAACTTCCAGAGCCAGGAAAAAGTGAAATAAGCCAGTGCCCCCACAGATAAGATAGTGAAATCCCAAGACCTAAGGAACTCAGAGCCAGAAGCTGCAGAAGCTGCTGTTTACAAAAACATCGCAACACAGGCTTCAGGGTCCCACCCCTCCAGTCTGGCTCTGCCTTGGCCACTTGCCATTTGGGGCTTCTTCGGCAAGTCCACAGCTGTCTGTGCCTCAAGCTCCCCGTTTGTAAAATGGACACAGCAACCATAACAATGTCCTAAGGTTTCCATGGTCTCGGGGAGGGGTGAATAAAATAATCCACAGAGGCACTTGTCACATCCCTGCCTCAGAAGGAAGCTGCTTCCTTAATAACAGCAGCAGATTACATAATAATTATTTAGTTATTAATAATAGCCAGCTTATGCCTATTACCATTACTTTTTTGGAGTTTTGGTTGTTTGTTTCTTTGTTGTTGTTGTTTTGAGACAGGGTCTCACTGTGTAGCCTTGGCTGTCCTGGAACTAGCTCTGTAGACCAGGCTGGCCTGGAGCTTAAGAGATCCACCTGCCTCTGCCTCCCGAGTGCTGAGATTAAATGCAATTATATTGTTATAAAGATTCATCCTTTTGTTCATCCACAACTTTGGATTTGACCTTAGTGAAGAACTACCGTAGTGGCTTTCTTCCTTTCTTTTTTGTGATTTTTTTTTTCTAGACAGGGTCTCACTATGTAGTCCTGCCTGGCTTGGAACTCACTATGTAGATAAGCTTGTCCTCAAACTCACAGAGATCTGCCTGCCTCTACCTTACAAGTGCTGGGATTAAATGAGTACACCACTACACACACACACACACACACACACACACACACACACACACACACACACACACACACACATACACATATATAGTCACATGGCCTAGAGTTAAAGCAGCTGTAAGCCTTCCTGTGGGGGCGGGAACCTAACAGGGTCCTCTGTAAGAGCAATAGTGTTTTCCAACTGCAGAGCTGTCTCCCCATCTCTATACTTATTTTGAGATCGGATCTCACTGAACCTGTCCTAGTTAGGGTTTCTATTGCTGCAACAAAACACCAATGACCAAACAGCAATTTGGGGGAGGAAGAGGTTTATTTGGCTTACACCTCCACACTGTAGTCCATCACTGAAGGAAGCCAGGACAGGAACTCAAATGGCAGGAACCTGGAGGCAGGAATTGATGTAGGGCCCATGGAGGGGAGCTGCTTACTGGCATGCTCCTTGTGGCTTGCTCAGCATGCTTTCTTAGAGAACCCAGGACCACCCACCCAGGGATGGCCCCACCCATAATGGGCTAGCACCTCCTCCACCCATCTAATCAAGAAAATGCCCTGCAGACTTGCCTGTAGCCAGGTCCTATAGAGAGGTATTTTCCCAGTTGATATTTCCTCTTAGAAAACATAAAACAAGCCGGGCAGTGGTGGCACACACCTTTAATCCCAGCACTTGGGAGGCAGAGGCAGGTGAATCACTGGGAATTTGAGGTCAGCCTAGTCTACAAAGTGAGTCGAAGACAGCCAAGGCTACACAGACAGACCCTGTCTTGAAAAACCAAAAAAAAAAAAAAAAAAAAAAAAAAAAAAAAAAAAACCAAAAAAAAAAAAAACCAACCCAAAAAAGACATAAAACTATCTAGCATGTAGCCCAGGCTACCCTTGAACTCATAGAGATCCTCCCTGCCTCTGAGTGCTGAAATTAAAGGTGTGTGCCACTACTTCCGAGCTTAAGATTTAAATTTTTTAATTTTATTTTTTATGTATGAGTGTTTGCCTTCACATAACCCACGTGCTCTACATGCATGCAGTACCCACAGAGGCCAGAAGAGGGAGGACGGTTCCCTCGAACTGGTGTCACAGGCAGTTGTATGCTACCATGTGGGTGCTGGGAACCAAACCCAGGACCTCTGGCAGGTCCCTGAGCCATCTCCCCTGCCATCTGCACTGGTCGGCTAGTTACAGCCTCAGGTCATCCGGGTTTCTGAGGAACTATGCATAATTTTTGTCAGTATTTACACTCTGACATAATACAACACCCCAGGAATACACATTACTTAATTCCATCCCAAGCAGTTATTAAGAAACTAGATATTAAATTTAAATGCTGGTGATTTTACATAGGTTTGATTAATTCGTCCTATAAAAATGTGATTCCTCAGAATCATACAGCTATTGCCCAAAGGAAGTGAGAACAGGTTGGAGAGCCGCTTTGATTTCAAACATAATTTACAGCATAAATTTCTACAATAGCACGCATTACTTCATCCCACCCAGCACGTTCACTGACAAACCGGTTACTAAATCAAAGTGCTGTTGTTAGAAAGATCCTGGTGCTGCTTTGTGCCTTTGATCTCATCCTGGGGACTGTGATGGCACGGATCCGCTGTGTCTACTAAACTCTGTAAAACATTAATGGATGGTGTGTCCACCTGGCACCTTGTGTCACACTGCCCACAAGATGACCTGCCTGTGAAGTGACACCCTCTGCCTCTAGTGGCTTCCTGGCCAGAGTTTCCAGTGAAACGCGAGGTTAGAGTAGGTCCCTAGTGTCCCCATGCCTAAGGTCATGTGCAGTTAGCGCAGAACTGGATATAACTGGTTGGGAAGGGTGTCTGCATGTTCCAGTGAGGGTTCCATGACCCTCCCCACACCTCCTTCTGTGATGGAAGGTCCACAGTCCACAATCCCAGCTGTGCTTGTCTGTGAAGGTCCAGCAGTTTGGCAAGTTATCCTCTGACCCCCAAATGCCGGAGAGCACATACACACCCACACAGCAAATAAACACAAATAACACATTTTAAATAAAAGAATGCCATTTAAGATCTGGGTATGGTGGTGCACACCTGTAATCCCAGCACTCTGGAAGGCTGAGGCAGGTGGGTCTTTGTGAGTTTGAGGCCAGCCTGGTCTACAGAGCAAGTTCCAGGATAGCCAAAGCCACACAGAGAAAACCTGTCTGGGGCTGGAGAGATGGCTCAGAGGTTAAGAGCACTGCCTGCTCTTCCAAAAGTCCTGAGTTTAATTCCCAGCAACCATATAGTGGCTCACAACCATCTATAATGAGATCTGGTGCCCTCTTCTGGCATGCAAGTGTACATATAGGCAGAGCACTGTATACATAATAAATAAATCGAAGAAGAAGAAGAAGAAGAAGAAGAAGAAGAAGAAGAAGAAGAAGAAGAGGAAGAAGAAAAGACACCTTGTCTGGGAAAAATAAAAAAGAGAGAGAGAGAGAGAGAGACTGCCTTAGATGGCATACACAAACTGGAAGATCTGGGCCTGAGTTTGATCCCAGAGTCTTCCTAGGAATGCTGGGCCCAACTTTTTGTCAAGATGGCACCAAAGGTGAAGGAGGAAGTGAAGTGAAGGCTTGGGAAACAAAAGTCAGTGCTGAATGCTGTTTGAAGCCATAAGAAGATCTTCCCATCACTCACCTTCCAGAGACAAAGATGCTGCAGCCAGAAGGCCCTCGGGAAAGCGCACAGGAGAAAGAGGCTGGGCCACTGTGCTGTCGTCAAGTTCCCTGGCCACTGAGCGGGCTGTGAGGAGATGGAAGGCAACACCACACCGGGCTCACTGAGGATGCCAGGCCACTGAGCACCAGATCCAATAGGTGACAGGGGTGGGGCCAAAGTCAACACCCTGAGTAGACATGACAGGGACACTGCTCTGTCACTTTGACAGCTGTCAGTAAAATGGTCATCTAAACCTAGTCCAACTGGCTAGTTCTAAGTGCAGTTTTCATTATAAAAACAACAATGAAAAACTGTTAGACACAGTGGTGCCCGCTTACAATCCTAGCCCCGAGAAAGCAGAGGCAGGAGGATCTCTGGGGCTCATTGGCCAGTCTGTCTGGCTTAGTCAGTGGGCTCCAAGCCAAAGACACATCCTGCCACAAAGGAGGTGGACATTGCTCCTTTGTGACCCCAGGGTTGTTTTATGACATCCACGTGTGGACATACACATTCATGTTATGCACACAAGTGTACCCATGCATGCACGCTCGCATACACACTTAAACACACACAGGTTAAAAAAAAAAAAAAAAGGAAAGGAGCTGGGTGTGGTGGTGCACGTCTGTAAATCCCAGCATCAGGGAGACAGAGGCAGGCAGATTGTTGAGAGTTGAATGCCAGTCTGATCTACAAAGGGAATCTAGGACAGCCAAGGCCACACAGAGAAACCCTGTTTTGAAAAGCTAACACAACTGTAGACGTAAGGTTATTGTGTAATTTAAATTCTGATTTTCTGTCTAAATGTCATGTAAACTATGATCCCCTATTGTTATATCAATAAAGCAGCTTACAGCCAATCAATGAGCAGGGGAGAGAAAAGGGCGGGACTTCCTGCTGGACAGAGGAGGAGGAGTCAGGGGAGGAAGCAGGGGATTCAGCCATGAGTTGAGGTCCAAAGAAGATCCAGAGGAAGGAGATGGAGCCCAGAAAACCTACAAAGTGCACGTATTGCTGGGATGTTTGCTGGGAATAAGACAAAACAGCATAGAGGGTTAAGAACAGACTTCAACTGCTCAGACTGTGTTCTGAAGCCTTGTATTACAAAAGAGTCTCAATTATCTGCGTGATAGCCCAGCTAAGAAATAAGCTAAGAGAAACATACACAGTTTTATAAAAGTAGCTTCAACACAACACAACACAAAACAAAAAAGAAAGAAAGAAAGAAGGAAATTTTTTTTTCAGAAAGGGAAGAAATTCATAAGAAAGGTTTCAATTTTTCCCCCTTTGAAGTATGTGTATATAAATTTTGGCTTAAAAAAGAAGACTAACTCATGGTGTCCAAAAGTCTACACAGCAGATTCCATGTCAGCTGGGGCCATGTAGTGAGACTCTGTCTAAAAGAAAAGGAAAGGAAGACAAAAACCAAAATCATCATCACCAGGTCTCTGGCACATCCTTTAGTCCCAGCACTGAGAGGCAGAGGCAGGAGGATCTCTGTGAGTTCAAGGCCAGCCAGAGCTGCTGTCCTAAAACAACAAGAATAAAGCCCCCTTCTCTATCCTGATTATTTTACTATTATCTGCGCTAACCCCCGTCAGGGTCAACAAGGACCAAAAGTCCAATCCACCTCCAGTTTTGGCAACTAAACCGTTTTGGAACTAGAATCATCCTGTACACTTTGAATTCTCAGAGGCAGAGCCAAGCAGCCACGGGAGAGACCTGCGACTGTGACACATCTCTCTTTAATGTCGGTTCCAATAGAGCCGCATCTGACTGACTGGTCTGCGCAGTCTCCAAAGCACGTGCTTCTGATAGCATCCGGAGGGACAGATCGAACTGTCACCGCCTGAAAAGCTTCCCTTGAGTTATACTGAGACTTTTTCTTTTTCTGGTTGCACTACGGGTGGTGTGTTAGGGGTTCGGTAGAGGAACAAATCATCAGGATGGCTATGTATTAAAAAGGACTCACAAGACTGGCTGAAGTGATGCCCTGTAGCTGTCCCAGGATGGGGCGGCTGAGAGCCTGGTAGCTATTTACTCTGTGGGGCTGGAGGCCTCAGCACTTCAAAGCAGAGCCCTGTCTGTCTTTGGTCCACCGTGGAAGGTCGAAGAAGCTGGGGCCTAACAAAAACAGTGGCAGCGGCAGTGGCAAGATGCCGTCAGGGTTGTAAATTTTTTTTTTTATCTCCTCCGATGATGGGATGAGAGCCGCACCCAAGCTTTATGAATACATGGCTTGGGCTGAGCACAAACCATTTCTATCTAATTAGGCCTAGGCCTGGAAGCTTCTAGCCTTCATAGACTCTACCTTGAAGGCTTCAGCTTGCAGCCTCCATACAATCCAACCTAGGCCTCTGAGACTTACTGCTGGATAAGCTCACCATTTTTTAGTTCTTTCTGAATTCTGGCTGGCTGGTTCAACTCAGCTGCTCTGGCTCAAAGCCTCTCCAAACTGACTGACTCAGCTTCTGACTGAATTGCTCTGCTTGGCCTCAAACAGTCCCTGACAATTTGCCCTTATCTTCTGGCTCCTTCTGTCTTCGCCTGTTGTTCTCTCTGCACACCTGTCCCTGTAAAAAAACTCTTGGTAAAGTCAGGCATGGTGGTGCATGCCTGTAATCCCAGCACTTGGGGGAGGCAGAGGCAGGCAGATCTCTGTTAGTTCGAGGCCAGTTTGGTCTACAAAGCAAGTGCGAAACAGCCAGGGCCACACAGAAAAATCCTGGCTTGAAAAAACAAACAAAACTCCAAAAAGCAAAACAAAAAAACTCCCTCTCCCCTCCCCCTCCCTCCCTCCCTGCCTCCCTTTGAGCTGCTCTTAAGTAGCCTCTGTTTCCTGTCCTGTTCCTAGCCCATCGCTGACTCATTCTGTCAAATCTTTCTCTGATTCGTCACTTTGTCTGCCCCTCAATTAGATGTCACTTTCAAACGTGGCTGCTTCCTTTTACAAACTAACCCAGTGTGTACTAAGGGCATGTCTGTATTCCAGCCAGACCACACACAGGCCTAGAAGGTCTTTGGGTGTGATCCCTTGCCAGAGCAGCCGTGTGGCTGGATGAAAATTCCTCTACCCGGGGTGGATGGATTTAGGGACACAATGTGTGGAGGCACAGCGGGCAAAATCAGGTTTTCTTTCTCAGACTTCCTTTTTTTTTTTAATTAATTAATTAATTTATTTATTTATACAGTGTTCTGCATTCATGTGAGCTTGCATGCCAGAAGAAGGCACCAGATCTCAGTACAGGTGGTTGCGAGCCACCATGTGGTTGCTGGGAATTGAACTCAGAACCTTTGGAAGAGCAGACAGAGCTCTTAACCACTGAGCCATCTCTCTAGCCCCCTCAGACTTCCTTTTACCAGGACTGCCACCTGAAGGTGACCCCCTCCCACCCCCCACCTCCATACTTAGGGTGGATCTTCAAATTTTAACTGATCAGAAAAATCCTCACTAGGTGTGCCCAGCATTTTGATGCCGCCAAGCTAATAACAAACCTTAAGCATCTCAGGCAGAACTGGGTCTTACTCAGCAGGACAAGAGTTTCCTCTTTGTTTTGTGGGGGCAAAATCACCGCCTGGACGAACATGGTCACACGCATGTCAAGGAAGGACTTGACTGAGCTCAAGCTGTGGTGACCCATTTTGAGAGCTCACTTCCAAACTCTAGCAACTGGCTGTGCCTGCAAGTCCAGGTGCCAAGGCTTTCGCTACTTCCTTGTTTTGAGGAATCACTTGTGGATATTAAGCCTGGAAATAAAAGAAACTGATGAAAACAAGAACATGCCCAGGTCAAATATGGTGGAGCACCCCTTGAGTCCCAGCCCTTGGGAGGCAGTGGCAGGTGAATCTCTGTGAGTTTGAGGCCAACCTGACCTACAGAGTGAGTCCAGGACAGCCAGGGCTACACAGAGAAAACCCTGTCTTGAAAAAGAAATAAAACAAAAATAAAGCCACGCAGGAGGCTGTCCTGGACTCACTTTGTAGACAAGGCTGGCCTCAAACTCACAGCTATCCACCTGCCTCTGCCTCCCTAGTGCTGGGATTAGAGGTATGCCCCACCACACTCTGCTTTTTTCTTTTCTTTTTTCAAGCCAGGGTTTCTATGTATGGCCTTGGCTGTCCTCCTGGACTCACTTTGTAGACAAGACTGAGCTCGAACTCGTGGCAATCCACCTGTCTCTGCCTCCTGAGTATTGACTATCCTTACAGAGGACCCACAAGTTACTGTTAACTCTAGTTATGGAGTGTCCAACACCCTCTTCTGAGAGTTACCATTTCACATACCTGTGTGGTACATGGAAATAGGCTTAGTCTCTCCCCCCCCCTGCCCCCCCCCTCTCTCTCTCTCACACACACACACACACACAAAATAAAATTAAAAAATTTTTTTAGCTGGGTGTGGTGGCGCACGCCTTAATCCCAGCCCTCGGGAGGCAGAAACAGGTGGATCTCTGTGAGTTGGGGCCAGCCTGGTCTACAAAGCGAGTTCAAGACAGTCAAGATAACAAAGAGAAACCCTGTCTCAAATCGTGGCCCCCCCAATTTTTTTAACTGATTTACTTTTGTGTATCAAATCCCTTGGAACTAGAGTTACAGACAGTTGTGAGTTGCCATGTGGGTGATGGGAATTAAATCTGGGTCCTTCGGAATAACAGACAGTGATTTTAACCACTAAGCTGTCTCTCTGGCTCCCTAAAAATGTTTTAATAAGTAAAAAATAAGTCATCCAGTGTATGGTGAGTCTTCAAACATATTTTGTATTTGGCATATGCTGAATGGGTGTGTTAATTATGACAACTTTATTATTTGGGGATATTTGTCTTTAATGAAAAGTGGCTGATGTTTATTAGTGTCACACACACTAACATGCACAAACAGGGAAGTGTCTCAGTTTCCTAGTGGCTCAAAATAATCCTTGCTCATGAGTAAGTTCACTGCTGTTTGCTGTTTCTTGAGTCACCTTGTTCAGACAGTTGGAAGAAAGAACAGGAGCTGCGGTTTGAAGTGGCTCCTCTTCCCCAGCTAATTATTAAGCGCCAAGACTCCCCCTGCGGTCCTACTCCCAGCCTCAAAGCAAGTGCGGCCACGTCTGACATAGTCCATCAATCAGTGGAATGGCCAAACATGTGCTAGAGAGGCCCCATCATCACAGATCAACAGAACGTCGAGGGAACGGGAACGCCAGCCTCCACGCACTGGCCCTCGGTTGACTGAGGAAGCTGCAGTTTGAAGAGGTAACTTGACTGCATGGAGTGTGCAGGAAACATCAGTGGGAACATTTCAAAATGTGCTTTTGTCTTCTGTCCTGGGCTCCATGCAATCTCATTATCTGCAGGAAATTTCCCTGGTCTACAAAACCCCAGATCTACCTGATCTACCAGCCTGTGTGACTGACAGATGGATTTGTGCTTTGTCTCTTGCTGAGGGCGTCCTTGTGAGCCCCCCAAACGTCACACGTGTGCCTGATGGCCACGGAGGCTAGAAGGGGGCGTTGGATCCCCTGGAGCTGGATGGTATGAGCTGCCGGGTCGGTGCTGAGAAACGAACCTGGGTCCTCTGTGCAGTCAGCGGTGCGCTTAACCGCTGGTCCACATGTCCAGCCTTGATGATTTCTTTTTAACTAAGTTTTTTGCCTGATCTTAGAATCCCAGCCTGACTTGTCATGGGAAATACAGATGGAGTACGTGACTTGAAAGGTGGGTCTTCACACCACTCCCTATGGCGAGACTTTGTGTGTGTGTGTGTGTGTGTGTGTGTGTGTGGTCCAGGAGCAGAAGGCATTCCCACGAATGTGTGTATACCCTCCAGGGGCCATACAAGGCCATAAACTATGACTAGTTCATCCATTTGGAGGTGGACAAAAGGCACAGCAGAGGAGCCTCCCAGCAGTCTGTACTCTTTTCGGTGGTTGAAGGTTCCTGAAGGAAAGTGCTGTGCAGCGCCCTGTAGAGAGGACAGCCTGCATCCCAGTTCCGCAGGCCAAACCTGAAGTATCTTTAGGAAGTACTGACGATAAAGCAGCTACATGCCCACTGTGTTTTCTTTTCTGGAGACGGCAGAAAAGAGCAGGACTCGCCTGTTGATCTAAGAGGGATGAGAATTCCCTCCTTAAAAATCTTACTTGGAGTTGCTCTGGCTCTGGTTTTGACTTATACAGATATTTTTATTTCTGAGCCAAGAAGACCGTGTCCCAGCATTTCTTATAAGGCAACTACATTTCACAAGAGGCTCTTTTTTTTTTTTTTTCCCCCGTCTTCTTTTTTTTTCAAAACCGGGGTTTTTCCCTGAGGCATTTAAAAATTTTTGCTGTAACTTCACAACATGAGTTTTGTTTTTTTTTTTCCTGGTTCCCCAAGGCACCACCGTGGAGAGGAAAAATACTGTCTACGAGCCCCAGTGAAGGCCAAGCGACATGGCCAGAGCCACTCGGTGACTCAGAAGACCTGCCTGCGCAGTTTCAAATCCGTTGAGAGGTTAGGCATTTAAACACCAGGACTCATTTGTTCTCTTTTGGGAGTCTCTCACGCTGTGCCTAATGGCAGAGGGCTTGCTTAGCGTGCGTGAAGCCCTCCGCTCAGTCCTCAGTACTGAATAATAAAGAAACCAAGTCAGTCAGGCTAGGGTTGCAGCTCTGTTGACCAAGTGCTCACCTAGCATGTGTGGAGAGAGTCCCAGATTCCATCCTGAGTGGCGGTGTAAAAGGGGACTGGCACCTCATGCCTGTCACCCCAGCATTGGGAGATGCAGGAGGATCAAGAGCTGTAGGTCACCTTGGCTATAAAGTGAATTCAGTGCCTACCTGGGATACATGAAACTCCATCTGTCAGTCAGTCAGTCAGTGAGTCAGTCAATGGTCGCCATTAAAGAAGGGTATCACCTCCCTTTCACTCACTTTTCTGAGTCGATACAAAGAGGATAAAGACATATCTAAGAATCCACTCTTGTCGTCACCTCAGGACTTAGGAGGTACAGAGATGAGGGTACCGAATTCAAGGTCAACTTGGAATGCATAGTAAGTTACAGGCTAGCCTGTGCTACATGGTCAGATTCTAACTCAACAATCAATTGGTGGCAAACAAAATATCCATGAACGTGCATAGAAAATTTTCTTCACAGTAATTGCACAGACGGCCATTATCAAGCAAGAAAGGCCTAGCTGGGAGCTGCTCCATGAAGTAGGTCTGTGTCTCCATGCCAACCATTTTCTTCTGCCCCAACAGAGTCCCCAGGACAGAAGCGCCTGAGAGCAACCGCACCAACTTGATGTTTTCCAGTTCATAAGGAACATGGCTTTCCAAAGCTCGCTCGCAAGCTCGACCTGGAGGTTCACGGCAGAAAAGCATGATGGGATGCAGGAAGCGCAGACCCTCTTCCGTTCACTCGCAACGAGGGATCCGATGGCTGGTTTGTACTGTCCGTCAGTTCATACACCTTGGACCGTCTCCTGTGTGGAAACTCACAGGCCCTGAGTCGATGAAGGCACTGACGGTGGTTGGGGTCTCAGGCTCTTGCACTGGTCTTTGGACATTAACCTTTCCGTGTTGTTGTTGTTTATTTTTTTGGGTTTTTGAGACAGGGTTCCTCTGTGTAGCCTTCACTGTCCTGGACTCACTTTATAGACCAGGCTGGCCTCGAACTCACAGTGATCCGCCTGCCTCTGCCTCCCGAGTGCTGGGATTACAGGCGTGTGCCACCACGCCAGGCCTCTGAACTAATTTTAAAACAGAAAAGATCCCCCTCACTGCGCGACATTCACATGCACGAGTGTGCACACTAAGATCTACACACAGCGTGGCAGGCTTTACCACCCCACAACACGATAAACACCCTAAGAAGTTTGCCGGTCTCCAGCCTTTGCCACTGTTGTGATTTCATCACATTGCTGTATGCAGGACAGTGAACATGAGGCTGGCTATTTCCAGTATCAATATTCCAAGAACCGGCATGGCGCTGCTCGGAGATGTTGACTTAGCTAATTTCCATCAGGGTTAAAGATAACCTCTCCCTCTAAGCCTTTTTTTTTTTTTTTTTTTTTTTGCCACGCGATCCGTCGAGGCAAGGCTAACCCAGCACAAGGGAAACAGAACAGTCAGTGCAGAGTCGAGGTTGCACCCGTGGAGTGCTCGGGGAGCAGAGGGGCTTGCAGCGCGGCGGGGGGTGGGGGGTCCGCGGCTCGGCCCACGGGAGCCTGCAGGACGCGGGCTCTGCGGCGGGAATTGGAGTTCTTTGGCGTAGAACCCACGAAGAGAGCAGCACAGGAGGCTGCGGGGTCCGCTGGGGGGGGGGGGCTGGTCTCTGGGAGCCCGCGGAGCCACCCGGGACAGACCGATGGACAGCAAAGGCCAGGCTCTGTCAGGTCCAGAAGCCTACAGCTGCCCCGCCCCCGTCCCCATGCTCCCCTCCCCCACTACCTGAGGCTTCCAGCTTCCGGGTACAGACTCTGACTATTCTCTTCCTCCCCTTCTCCCTTCCCCACTGCCCTCCATCTTAACCTCTGCTCTTTGACTGTCCCCTTTCCCCCTCTTCCCTGGCCTCATCAACCCCGTCACCTTTTCCCCTCCCTCTCCCTCCTCTCCTCTCCTCCCCTCCCCTCTTCCCTTCCCCTTCACCTCCCTCTCCTCCTCCCTCCCGCTGGGCTGCTGGCACAGAAGATGGTTCTTGCACTCTAGGCCAAGAATTCTTAGGAGCAAGTTTGGGCTCGCGGCTCCCCTTCGCGTCCGCGGCCTGCAGACCTGTGGCTGGACCCCAGCCCGCCTGCTGCCTCCCTCCCGTGCTGTGGCGCGGCCAGCCACAGGCTTTATTTTGGAGAAAGGGACCGAGGGAGAAGCCCAGGGGAGCACGCAGCGAGGAAGGCGGGAAATCCGCCTCCACTCGCCTAGCTGTGCCGGGAAGGTGGGTGTAACAGTCAGGTGGCCGCCGTTAGATCAAGCTGAGACCACCCAGGAAGGAGCCAGCTGGTTTTTCTGCTCTCAAAATTGATGGCGGGTTTTTGGGCTTCCACCTGGGTGTTAAGAGGGCTGTGCGCCCCTGGTTTCCCCTTGGGCCAGCTGGGTCCCTCCGCCTGCACCCAGTGAAAAGTAGCTGGTACGCTAGGCGCCGCGCTAACTGCCCCTCCGACTTTTCCTGGCATCGGTCGATCCTTGTAGCAATTTATGCATCTCCTTTTAGTCCCAGCTTGACAGTTGAAGTGTGGGCGCCCTCTCTCTCTCTCTCTCTCTCTCTCTCTCTCTCTCTCTCTCTCTCTCTCTCTCTCTCTCTCTCTCTCTCTCCACGCAGCCATGGCCAGCCACAAAGTCCTTCCTGGGTCTCTGGGTCTCAAACCTGAACCCAACATCCCTGCTCTGACTTAAGCGATCTGCAGGCTTTGGGCAACCCTGTTGGGTTCAGACAGGCTGGGCGGCACCTGGTTGACAGCACAGGCCAAGAACCAGTTTCACAATGGACACTGCTCGGCTGCCTCTTCCGCCCTCAGGGTGTTCCTACAGCCAAGTCTGATTGGCTGCTGGACTCAAGCTGGTTGTTCAACCAGGGTTGGTTTCCCTTCCCTGCCTGCTTCTCTCCCTACCGCGGATCCACACCTCCCTTCTCGCCTGTTCAATGGTCCCGGAGCTGGTCTCGGGGAGCATTGGTCTACAAAGCCAGTTCCAGGCTGGAGAGATGGCTCAGAGGTTAAGAGCACTGACTGCTCTTCCAAAGGTCATGAGTTCAATTCCCAGCAGCCACATATTGGTTCACAACCATCTATAACGAGATATGTATACATAATAAATGAATCTTACAAAGCGAGTTCCAAGACAGCCAGGGCTACCCTACACAGAGAAACTCTGTCTTGAAAAATAGGAAGAAAAAAAGAAAAGAAAGAAAGCACCCTGTCATGTGCATCTCTGATGGTTGGAGAGTCTTTTCCCCTCCTCAGGAGGTTTTTCTGCTTCCTGGTCCTGTTCACTTAACACCTGTGTGTTTGGCAGTCTCCAGGACACACCTTCACACACACACACCCCAACCCATCTCCAGACGACTAGTCTAGTCAGCTAAGGAAGTAACGGGAAGGGTGAGCGCACATCCGGTGTCCACACAGGAAGTGTTCGGGAGGAGATGTGGTAGAGCAGCACCTCAGGGTGCCGTCTGGTGGAGACAGTCTTGTGTAGTCTTCCTGAGCCTGGAGCTCAAACTCGCAGTGATCCTCCTGCCTCCGACTCTGAGTGTTAGGACTACAGGTGTGAGCTACCATGCCGAGCCTTCCCAGGAAGGCTGGCCGGTTCTCTTACCGTTAGCCCCCTCCTCATTATTTTAAGTTAAGAACTGAAGCCACCGGTGAGAGCCCTTAGTACCTGGCTACCCAAGCCCTGGGAGAGGGAGAGGGAGGCAGGCAGCCTACCTGTAGCTTCTTACACTGATCAAATGAGGAAGGAAGTGGGTCCCGTTCCTCAGTACTGTCACCTAAGAAAGGGGTCTCTATGTTGTTGTTGGGTTTTTTTTGTTTGTTTTGGTTTTTGGTTTTTTTGGTTTTTCGAGACAAGGTCTCTCTGTGTAGCCTTGACTGTCCTGAATTTGCTTTGTAGACCAGGCTGGCCTCGAACTCACAGTGATCCGCCTCCCAAGTTCTGAGATTAAAGGTGTGTGCCACCATACCCGGCCTTGTTTTTTTTGTTTTTTTTTTTTTTGAGACAGGGTTTTTCTGTGTAACAGCCCTGGTAGTCCTGGACTCGCTTTGTAGACCAGGCTGGTGGTCGAACTCAAGAGATCCGCCTGCCTCTGCCTCCTGAGTGCTGGGATTAAAGGCGTGCGCCACCACGTGTGGCGCTTTTTATTATTTTAAAAAATTATTTATTTTTCTGTGTATGGGATTTTGCCTGCACGTATGTCTGGGTACCACAAGCATGCTTGGTGCGTATGGAGAGAAACAAGAAGTCATTCTGATCCCTTGGAACTGGAGTTGTAGACAGTTGTGAGCCGCAGGCAGGAGCTGGGAACAGGACACCGGTTCTCTGCAAGAGGTCTTAACAGCTGAGCCATCTCTTAATTGCCCTCTCTGACCCCCCCCCCCCCCCACTTGCTTTATAACCGGATTATAAAGTCAGGACACTCACCCCAAAAGCTAGGACACCATATTCATAGGGACCAGGGCCTCGTGACCCAGTCACTGCTTAGGCTTGGTCCCAGCGCTGCAGTACCATAGCAGGCACAGAGCTCCTGCGGGTCGTGAGGCTCCCTCTGTGCGCGGTACCCTGCAGAAGAGATGACCACGTGAGGGGAAGCTCAGCGCAGCGCCGTGTGTGGGGTCCTTCCCTCCGCAGCTGCTGAGGTCCAGAGGCGCCTTCGCACCTGGCTCTTGCTGTGCCTTAACTGTGCTGTGTCCCCTGCTGGTTCCTTAGGTCCATCTGTCACAGGAGGGCCCTGGGCCCCACGCTTCACCTGGTGGGTAGGAGCCTCTCTGGATACCGTTCCTTCTGTTATTCCCAGGATGCCCAGAGCCTCTGTAAAACTCCACAGGCCTGGGTAAGTTATTTCCCTATGAACTGGAGACCTTCGGCCCTGGCTGGATGTGGGAGAGGGGAGCTCCAGGCTGGCTGCGGCAGAGCACTTGCGGGGGGCGGGGAGGGGGGATCCCTTGGGTCCTCAGCACCTCTTCCATCATCTCAGGGAGCACGAACTACTTACTTCCGTATGCACAGGCTGCCACCGGCCCGGGTGGAAAATGATGAACGATGGATGAATAATAAAATCAAGGCGAGCAAAGCTCTATGCGACTCTTTACAGCTCACCAAGAGATGTTAACGATGATGGCACTTTATCCGTTAATGTTGCAGCTGTAAAAACCGAGGCCCAGAAAGGGGGCGGGGCTTGTGAAACCTGCCCAGGAGGAGAGGTACGCCCTTCTCCGGGGCCCTAGTCCATTGCACCTCCCCACCTGTCCTCGAACGTCCTCTTCGCCCACTATGCTTGTTGTTTCCAGCTGTTCAGATAGGTCCTCTTCAGAGTTAGTGGCTCCACCAGCCATTGAGGGGCACCCCCTCCCAGGAGTGCTGATCTGGGGGGAGAAAAGGCAAAATGGCCAGCCTCCTCGGCCCCCCCCCCGCCCCGGCAGCTTGGGGGCTTCTGTCACTCCATCCCTGGGTGTGTGCCCTCAGTAAGTACCACTCTGCGGGGGCAATGGATAGCTGCAGTGAACCCTGTGCTTGCCACTTCGGGCGCGGAAACGCGAGCAAACGCTGTTTTCTACCCTGGCATAGCTGGGGCCTTTGCCGCAGACACGTTCTGAGCGCGGATTCCGCGCTTTTGGATCCTGCAGTGAGGTGGTGTGAAGCCCTGGGAGGAGAGCCAGCCGGAAGCGGTGTGAAGCTGGGGGGGGGGGGGGGAGGAAGCAAGCCGGGAGTGGTGCGAAGCCCTGGACTCCCAAAGCTCCTACAGGGAGGTATGCCCCCAACTGAGAACCAAGTGTTCAAATCCCTGAGCCTCTGTGGGACATTTCTTCAAACCGGAACGGTCTTCCAGGTGTTTCAGGTGTGGAGGCACCCACAACCCCAGCGCTTGGCCAGCTCCGGCAGGAGGCTCCTGAGTTAAGGGCCACATAGTATGAGCTCTTCTTGAAAAGCCAGAAAACATCAGCAAAATAAAAACCAACTGACCGCCCCCACCCCCGATTTCCGGTTGGAGGTGGTTACCTTGAGCTGTCAGAAGCATGAAGGGAAACGTGAACTCACAGAGATCTATCTGCCTGTCTCTACCTCCCAAATGCTAGGCTTACAGGCGTGTGCCACCACGCCAAGCCCTCAAAGAGAAGTTAAAAAAAAAAAAAAAAAAAAAGCCAATTCATTTTTCTTAATCTGAAGGTGGGAGGTTATTAAGTGATTAATTAATTAATTTATTTAAGTCAGGGTTTCTGTGAAGCCTTGCTTATCCTGGACTCACTTTTAGACCAGTCTGGCCTCGAACTCACAGCGATCCGCCTGCCTCTGCTTCCCGAGTGCTGGGATTACAGGTGTGCGCCACCGTGCCAGGCTAGGTGAGACAGAAGCTGTTCTGTCTTAGGCTTTGGATTCTAGTTTGCTATAGCTGTATGAAAAGGTGTATGGTACATTTGAGCAAACACAAGAGGTGAATAAAAAAATCCACACTAGAGAGCATTACATTTTAAAAACCATTTTAAAAAATTTAAATTATGTTGTGTGTGTGTGTGTGTGTGTGTGTGTGCGCGCGCATACACAAGCACATGCACAGTTGGAGGTCAAAGGGGTGTCAGATCACCTGGAGTTGGAGTTACAGGCAGCCCTGTTGGTTAAGGCTGAGGTCTGGGCATCTCTGGATAGCCAATTCCACACTCAGACTATGAAGAACGGACTGCCTTTCTCAGTGGTACCCCTCACCCCACCTAATTTGGTGATTCCAGAATTTTGTAAGGAGTGTCACATAGAAAATACAGGCTCAACTTTTCCTGATAACAGGCATAAGGAATTCCAGGAAGTACCCCAGGTACTGAGATCTTAGCCTCAAAACAAAACAAAACAAAACAAAAAAACACACACACACAACAACAACAACAAAAAAAACGGCCTCAAATTGTACCCTGGCAGTATCCCCTCACACATAGGACAATTCAGTACTGTCTTCCTTCCTGTGGTAAAGGCCCAGTTACTGAGGCTCTGTATCCTTATAGATGAGGTGTCCTGCACACTGAGCTCTAGCGAATGCAGACACATTCACCCTCACTGCCCAGGGTTTATAACTCCCTAATTCACAAATAAAGTGGCCTTAGACTCCTCACTTCTTACAACTGTCTGAGACAGTCATTCTGGGAATGAACCAACAGAGCTGTGACACTAGTGGGGCACCCGAGTCCCCGATCCCTGTTGAGACCTGTGGTTTCATTTTAAAGGTGACCTTCATGGGTAAGCACTGGCCCAGCGTGCATCCCCCTCCCCTACCCCCCAACTTCCCTCACTCCCCCCACCCCCGCCTGCTTGCAGGGACCCGGGGACCTTCAGAACTCAGACTGCCTGCGACGCGCAACCACATCTGATGTGGGTACTGGGAATCGAACTCAGGTCCTCTGCTAGAGTAGTGTGTGCCCCTAACCACTGAGCCACGTCTCCAGCCCCGGGAAGCATTACAGTTATATTACAAGAAGACCATTCATTTTGAATACCTGGCTGAGGTTGAGGGTGACCAGTGCCTGCAGCAGTTGCGTGTACACTGAGAATATGATTCAGACGATCCTAACGAACCAATTTCCAGAAACGTGTAATTCGCTTAGGAAATTCCACAGTCAAATGGAGGAGGCCAGCTTCCGGGTGTGGCTGAGGGGATGCTGCCCTCTGTGGTGGGCTGGGAAATCCAGGGCTAGTAAAAGGGCAGCACCCCAAAAATAGGAGACATGAGCGCAACTGCACCCTCATCGTTTAAACAAATACGAGGGATGGAAGGCCAAGGCAGCCATAGAGCCTCGTGTGGAGCACTTGTTGGGGCACAAGAATGAAGGAGAGACTAGCCGAGTAACCGTTCTTCTGAAGCGCTGGCCCGTGCGAGTCACTCAAGACAACACTGTCATTAGTGACACACTACGGTACCTGCTGCTGCCATAGGCCACCACGACCAAAATCAACTCATGGAACAAAGAGCTTATTTCGGCTTATGGTTTCAGAAGGGCAGTCCGTTATGGTGGGGGGAAAGCACTGCGGAAGGAGACCAAGCAGGAAGCGGAGAGGTCATGTGTTCAACCGGAAGTGAAGCACAGCTATAAACCCTCAAGGCCCACCCCCCAGTGATGCACTTCCTCCAGCAAAAGTGCCACTTCCTGAGCGTGCCTCAAACGGCGCCACCTGCTGGGGACTGACTGTAATACATGAGCCTGTAGGGGACATTTCTCAAATCACCACACAGTGGCTGATACAGAGAATAATATGTCACCTATTTTGTTGTTGTTGTTGGTTGGTTGGGTTTTGTTTTTTGTTTTCGATACAGGGTTTCTCTGTGTAGCCTTGGCTGGCCTGGACTTGCTTTGTAGACGAGACTGGCCTGGAATTCACAGCGATCCACCTGCCTCTGCCTCCCGAGTGCTGGGATTAAAGGCATGCACCCTTTGGCCCAGCTAATATGTTATCTATTAAGTTGATAGCCCTGGATCCTGTAGGGTCTTACTGTGTTTTACGTCAGGCTGATTTGGAACTGGTGACCTTCTTGCTCAGATTTCGGAAATATGCCACCCTACCGGGCTCCAAATTCCTTTAAGAGGCAGGCACAATTAAAACGTTTAACAAGACAGGTTTTTAAAGGTTAATAGTTTAAATTGAGCCCTTGAAGCCAACTAGTTGTATTTTTTAAAAAGGGTAACTGGGATGGGGCAGGTGCAGTGAAGACTTTGCCACCACAAGGCAGTCACTTGGTTTCCAGAAGCTTCAGGGACTTAGTGGGGACAATATGGCTTTGTAAGCCTCCTCCTCAGCCTCTTGGAGTGTTGGGATCACAGGTGTGTGCTAGGATTGAGGCCTTTCTTTTTCCTTTCTCCTTCTTTCTTTCTTTCTTTCTTTCTTTCTTTTCTTTCTTTCTTTCTTTTTTGTAATGATTTATTTTGGTCTACACAGTGAGTCCGGGATAGCCAAGGCTACACAGAGAAACCTGAAAAAACTTTTAAAAATTATTTACTCTATTTATTTATCTTATGTGCATCAGTGTTTTCCCTGCGTGCATGTCTCTGTGATTGTATTGGACCCTGGAGTTACAGACAGTTGTGAGCTGCCATGTGGGTGCTGGGAATCGAACCTGGGTCCTCTGAAAGAACCATCTCTGCAACATCCCTGGTGGATGTTCTTCAGTGAGGCAGAACTTCTCTTTTCTTGAAACAGGCACTAACAAAAAGGACACAAAGTTCAGAGAACACCAAATACAGAGCTCTGTGTGTTTTTAAAACATTCATTTATGTCTTTAGTGTGTATGTATGAGGGTATGCGTGTGTGTGTCTGTGAGTGTGAGTGTGTGTGAATGTGTGTGTGCGCGAGTGCATATGTATATGTGAGTGTGTGTATGTGAGTGAGTGTGTGTGTGTAAATGTGTGAGTGTATGTGTGTGAGTGTGTGTATGTGTGTAAATGTGTGAGTGTATGTGAGTGAGTGTGTGTATGTGTGTAAATGTGTGAGTCTATGTGCATATGTGAGTGTACATGAGTCTTTATGTGTGTGAATGTGACTGGGTATCACGTGTGAGTGTGATGTACGCATGTGTATGTCTGTGAGTGTGTATATGTGTATGAGCATATGTGTGTGTGTGAGTGTGTATGTGTGTGAATGTGACTGTATATGGTGAGTGTGATGTATATGTGTGTCTGTGAGTGTGTGTATATGTGTGTATGTGTGTGTGTGAGTGTGTGTATGTGTGTGATGGTGTGCATGTCTGTGTGTAAGTGGGTATGTATACGTGAGTGTGTGTGTGAGTGTGTGTATGTGTGTGATGGTGTGCATGTTTATGTCTGTGTGTATGTGTGTAAGTGGGTGTGTATATGTGTGAATGTGAGTGTGTGTGTGTGTGTGTGTGAGTGCGTGTGTGTGGCAGCTCTGTCAGGCATGCCTGGAATGGAAGTGCTTACCTATGAGCAGAGGCGTCTTGCTGCCCTGTATTGTTTTATTTATCAGATAAACCAGATACAGATAAAATGCTTATGGAGAACTCGGTTTCCTCATCCAGGGAAAACGGGCCAAACACCAACGTGGCGGGAAGCCAGGCAGCCTTTCCCTCTCATCTCCAGCTTAGCCTCAGTCCCATCCTCTCCAAACAGGCCAAGGGCCAAGATACAGCCCCAAAGTGTGTTATGAGAACCTGTGACAATTTCTCTGGCTTTATGATGAGATTTTTGCACACTAAAAACCTCAGAAGTTGGAATCACATGGCTAATGTTCTGTCAGCCTAGTGAGGGAAACACACACACACACACACACACACACACACACACACACACACACGGGGGGGGGGGGGGGGGGGAGGAGAACTTTTTCCTGGAATTCTGAAATTTTAAAACTACAAAGAAAAGGAAAAAAAGCCCCAAACAAATTCAGCACAGAAGAAGCAATCTAAAACCAAGCAACAGATAAAAACTGGGCTACACAGAGGTAGCACTGATGTGGACTGTCTTCCTAACTTCAGCCGGAATCTAGGTTTAGAAGGGAGGTTAACGCTATGGTAGACTAAACAGAACAGCTCAGAACCGGATCTGTAAGGACCAGGGGTCTGAATGCCTCGGTCGCTTCTGTTTCTGGGCAGAAGACAAACTGATGTTCCTCCACAGGCTTTAGCCACAGGTGCTGGTTTTCACAGGACTCTGTCACTTAGGGCTTGGGTCTCACCCTAGACTCCCTCTTATGCCCTAGTGGAGCTAAAAATGCCTAAGGGGCCAGCATCAGGCTGGGATGCCCTCGCTGGCTTACCCGTTCACCAGCTCTCATGTGCTCCCTGGCAGTAAGGGCTTAAAAAATTCATTTTGTCGACTGCATCCCCAGCACAGAGGCGTGAGCTCAGACCCTGGTGAAAAACTTCAAACCAATGCTAAGAAACACAGAGGGTTTAAAGAATTGCGAACTAGAGACAAAGGTCCTTGCTTGCCTTCAGAGCTGGGGATTTTCTTCCTTAACCTTGAGTGTTCAAGCACTGGGCACCAGAAATCATGTTACTGCCTTAAAAAAAAAATAAAAATAACCCTCATTGCTATTGAGGTCAGAGTGACCTGGACAGGATCCTCACTCGCCCGCCACTCAACCACTCCTGCAGGGCCTGACACCCAGTAAATGACCTGTAAGTATTGGATTAAAAGAAGGAAAGAAAGAAAGAAAAATCACCCCTGCCCCTGAAACAAGGGCCAGGATGTTCCTTGGCCAGGAAATCCGTTCCTCTGCCTGCGTCCCAGCCTCCTCCTAGCGCCTCCATTTGCTGAACTCACGGTGGATTCGGCGGCCAGGAAAGCGACACCTGCCGGCGGCTGGCGGTAGTGCGGCTCCCCCGAGCCGGCGTTCCCAGGCCGCGACCAGGCGGCCTGCTTGTGCTTGGCCTGTGCAAGCCAGTTCTTGATCCGGCTGTTAATGGCACAGCACGGCCTCCATCTCTGAAAGATCTTCCAACAGTTCTCCGGCAGACCTGCCTAGAGGAGCCCACATGTCGCCTGGCTTTGGCCCTGGGCGACATCTTCAGTCAGCTTGCTCCCCCTCCCCCCCCCGCCCCCCCCCCCCCACGCCTACTGTTTAAAGGGTCTGGTGTTCTGGCTCATTTGATCCCTCCCTGTGCTTCCGGTTGCATCTTCTAGTGTGTGTTGGGGGGGGAGCAGAAGGACCATGAAATTCCAGGCCTGTCTGTTTCAAAAACAGAGCAAAATAAAAACAAACAAACAAAAACACACAAGCTTGTTTCACGTCTCTGGTAATTTTTTTAAAAAAGTTCCCTGGAGGCAGGATTGGTAAACTTTCTCCAACCCTTGCTTCAGGCCGGAGCCCTAACTTGTGTGTGTGTGTGTGTGTGTGTGTGTGTGTGTGTGTGTGTGTGTGTGTGTGTGTGTGTGTGTGTTGTGACAGCGCTATTCGCCGAAGCTACTACAAAGCCTCGAAAACACATCAAGTACAATTTACTACTCGTCTGGGCTATGCAGGTCTCGCCTCAGCTTTGTAAGTCACCCGCTTTCATTGTCACCGAGGGCTGGAAGGGAACAGAGGACAGTCTACCTGGAGTGGCTGCTTTGGGGCTGGTGCCTCCGAGGAAGGGAAGAGGTTCTTGCTAGTCAGTGGGCAGGGTCTCCTCGCGGCAATGTGTCAGGGCGCCTCGCAGGGACAGCAGTGGCCCAGGCCCATGTTGTAAGAGGTGAGCCAGCAGATAGCGCGGGGGTGGTTGGAGTTCTCCTAGCTGCTGGGAGCTTGTTACAAACGGGGATTTCATGTTGCTGATGTGAAGTCTGTTGAGCGGATCTCCGAGGATGGATCTGCACAGTAGGGTCCTTTCTTCTAAGGGCTAGGGGTGGAGCTTTGCGGGTGGAGGGATGAAGACGATTTTAAGGCGCTCTCAGGGAACCAGGTGTAGCTTAGTGGTACAGGAGGGCTGGGTTAAAAAAATAATAATAAAGGTAGGGCTGGGAGTAGTCCTATAACTCCAGCATTCAGGAAGCTGAGGTAGGAGGATCGAAAGTTCAAGGTCAGCCTGGGCTCCATAGTGAGACCCTATCTCAAACACACAAAACCCAAACCAGTAAAGCTTGCTAGCCTCTGAAAACAGGGGAGGAGGGGGCTGGTGGGCAGGCCCAGGGGAAAGCTGAGCTGTAGGGGAACAGGAGGGTACGGTCCCCAGGTGTGGGTGGAGAAGGGGAGCCAGTCTGTGTGACAGCATGCTACGTGTATGTTCCCGTATGTTCTCTGAGCCACGCTGAGTGGCAAAGTACAAACATTGCAGTTAATAGGAAGAGCTTCGCCAGCTCTACATTAGCGTCTGTGAGTGAGTTTAACGTGGTAGGATATCCACGGAGGGAGGAGGAATTTCGTGAAGGCACTAGAAGTCAGAGCTGGAAACATAGGTGGGAGAGGATGTCGACACTCCCCCTCCACTACCTGCCCTTCCCCTCCCCTGCCTCCCCCACCTCCAATTCCACCTCCCATGGAGAGGAGAGGAGAAATGGCAGTGACTTCTCAGTTCACTGCTGAAGTAAGTGCTGAGAGGAGCTCAGTCAGGTGGGGGAGGTCAAGAGGCTGAAAGCCATACAGTGTAGCAGGCCAGGCGACCTGGGCAGCGGGAAAGAAAGAGCCCACTGTGTGGAGTTGCTGAGGCAGCGCAGGAGGAGGAGCAGGAGAGAGCTGCACTGAACTTCCCTTCCCAACCAGCTGTGTGCGACTCAAACCTGTCCAGAAGCCGGGGTCTTAACGGACAACAGGATGGGTACTGGAGAGGTGGTTCAGCGGCTACAGGCACGCGCTGCTCTTGCGGAGGACCTGAGTTCTGTTGCCAGCATCCCACTCAGAGCCAGCTGCGGTTCTAGCCCCAGGGCACCTGGTTCCCTCTTCTGTTGGTCACCTGCATACATGTGCACACATGTGCAAGCACGCATGGACAGACTGACACACATACACACAAAATTAAAAATAATCTTTGAAGAAGAATAGAAAATGTCAGAGAATATCTCACAAAGCAAAGACAGTTTCCCCAAGATCTTTGTTCTTTTTTCAAGACAGGGTCTCTCTGTGTAGCCTTGGCTATCCTGGACTCGCTTTGTAGACCAGGCTGGCCTCAAACTCACAGAGATCCGCCTGCCTCTGCCTCTGCTGGGGTTAAAGGTGTGTGCCACCTTGTCTTTCACTCTTTCATCGTTTTATTCAGCCCAGGACTCCAGTCCATGGAATATTGATATTTCAGCCCATTGACAATATTGATCACCATAGGAGGGACATTTGACAACGTTTCTGATCAATGCTTTTCCCCTTCCTTCCTTCCTTCCTTCCTGTTTGTTTTGTTTTGAGACAGGGTCTCTCTGTGTAGCCTTGGCTGTCCTGGAACTCCCTGTGTAGACCAGGCTGGCCTCGAACTCACAAAGATCTCGCCTGCCTCTGCCTCCCAAGTGCTGGTACTGAAGGTTTGTACCACCATCAGCCAGCACCAAGGTTTTGAAAAGTAAGGAAAGATTGAGGAACTCTGAAAACCTCAGGACCCTGGAACTATAGGGGGACAATACTGGGAAACTGGTGCCTGAAGTTTGACTTATAACATTGTCCTGCTGCTGGTTTCCTGACTAGGACACAAACTCTGTTAGCGTTTAACTGGCTGAGAGATACATGGAAACTCTATACACTATCATTGCCCCTTGAGATTATTTTTTTATTTTATTTTTGAGATTATAATATAATTACAGCGTTTCTCCCTTGGGGTTTCTGAGTCAGGGTCTTGCCGTGGACCAGGGATTTTCTGTCTTTCTGTCTCAGTTTCGGAAGGCCTGGCTTTTTGCTTGCTTGCTCTGGTTTTTTTGAAACAAAGTCGAGAGTAGCCCAAGATGGCCTCGAACTCAGTCTGTAGCCAAGGCTGGCCCTGAACAGCTGGACTTCCTGACTTTACCTCCTGGCTACTGAGACTGCAGGTCTGTAGCTACCTTGCCAGGTTTATCCCTGAATCCTAAGGGAGGCTTTTAAGTCTAAAAGACTGGAAAACTCAACATCATTATTTGTTGTACATCTGAATGATATGGGATTTGTGATGTAAAATACATTTCTTATGGGGGAGATGGTCACGTTCCTGGACTCTTGGAAGAATGCTGGCATGGCCAGGGGTGGGGCTCCTGGCACTGAGGGCACGGTTGGTGGTGGTGATGGGGTGTCTGTGGGCTTATGCTGCCCAGAACAGCCTGTGGTGAGAGCTGTTTGCAGCTCATGCTGCCTCCCACGAAGTAGAGGTGCATCGTGGGGCTAGGGAGGGTGTCCCAGAACTCTTATAAGTAGCTATGGGGGGGCGGTTTGGATGCCTTAGGGAGAGGGTGGTGTGCCAGTGCCTGTACTGGGGGGATTTCTTCGATTGGGGGGGGGCGGGAAGGAAATAAATCTTAAAGGGCACAGGCAGTGTGTGCCCCTCTTCAGTATCAGAGTTCTTCAAGTAATCCGAAGAATGCAAGCGCTTTCCCAGCCTGGCGACCACCTGCAGCTACCACACCAGCGGTTTGGTTCTCTGCCCGGGTGATCACCCCGGGAGACATTTGGCCGTGTCTGGGGACTTTTTCAGTTGTGATACTGGAAGATGGGTGTGTGTATGGGCATCTACTGTGGCTGGTACAGGACTGCCCGGGCCACCCCTATAGAGGAATGCCTTCCTGTCCCAAAAGCCATTAGCACACAGGGCTCAGAAAACCGGAGTTAAAGGAGAAGAAAATTCAAGCTCTGTCTCAGGCCCAGAAAGTTGCCTGGGCGCTTTTCACGAAGGAGAGGGTATTAACTCACTTCCTGGCTGCGTTTCAAGTGGGTAATTATAGCCTGCCTACCTGAAATTTACACTGAGTTTCACTATGTGTGTCTTCCTGCTTAAACAAGCCAAGCGCGGCTGCGTTCTCCACAACAGGGCAATGCTCTGTCCCAGATCGGTTACAGGTCAGCAGCGGGTTAAAGAATCTGTGTGCTGAAGTGACTCAAAGCTTTCGGGGATTAGACGCCAGGAAAACAGGAGACCCGGGACGTTACTGCCATTATTAATTATTAGCAATAGCACAGCGTCCCTTTGACCACTCAGGATTCCCACAGGATTCCTATTAGTACTAAGGTCAGAACCAGATCCCTGACCTTCAGTCTAAACCTTCCCAGGCTAGAATTAATAAGTTAGCAGTTAAAAAGCAGGGCGCTCTCTCCAGTGCGCGGTGCGGCACTGAAGCTCCGGTGCCTCGGTGCCTCGGAGAAGCTTGGCTCGGGGGATGCCGGCGCTGCCGAGCTTCAAAGCAAAGCTGGAGTCCTGTGTTTGTTCTTGCCGGCTCCCTATTTAGAAGGGAGCAGTACACACTTGTCCGTGGCTTCAAGGCAAGACCAGATTCTGAAGGCATTAAATAGTCTCACTCCCAGCGAAGCCGCGAGCCTGGACCAAATCCAGGGCAAGGCTCTCTTTCCCCTTCCAGCCCAGAGAGGACAGTAATCTACAGTGGCAAGATTTAAAATCTGAAGCCATGCTTGACAGCATGGAGTACACACACACACACACACACACACACACACACACACACACACACCGTCCCTACCTCCCAACACCTTATAAATGTGAAACATGCTGAAGGCCCCAGGCATATAAAAAACAGGCATCTTGGGTTGGTCTATTAATTTTCTTTCTTTTTTCTTTTCTTTTTTTACTTTTTCTTTTCTTTTCTTTTTTTCTTTCATTCGTTCTTTTTTTTTTTTTTTTTTTTGAGACAGGGTTTCTCTGTGTAGCCTTGGCTGTCCTGGACTCCCTTTGTAGACCAGGCTGGCCTTGAACTCACAGTGATTTGCCTGCCTCTGCCTTCTGAGTGCTGGGATCATAGGCATGTGCCACCATGCCCAGCTCCAGACTTTTTTTTCTTTTTTCTTTTTCTTCTTTCTTTTTCCTTTTTTTCTTTTCTTTTCTTTTTTTTTGTTTTGTTTTGTTTTTGTTTTTGTTTTTTGTTTGTTTTTCAAGACAGGGTTTCTCTGTGTAGCCTTGGCTGTCCTGGACTCACTTTGTAGACCAGGCTGGCCTTGAACTCACAGCGATCCGCCTGCCTCTGCCTCCCGAGTGCTGGGATTAAAGGCATGCGCCACCACACCTGGTTTTTTTTTTTTGAGACATGGTTTCTCTGTGTGGATTTGGCTGTCCTGGACTCACTTTGTAGTCCAGGCTGGCCTGGAACTCACAATGATCTACCTGCTTCTGCCTCTCCAGTGCTGGGATTAAAGGCGTGCGCTCGGCTCTAGGATTTCTATCTTTACAAAGATAGCGCACACCTTTAATCCCAGCACTCGGGAGGCAGAGGCAGGCAGATTGCTGTGAGCTCAAGGCCAGCCTGGTCTACAAAAGTGAGTCTAGGACAGTCAAGGCTACACAGAGAAACCCTGTCTCGAAAAACAACAACAACAATAACAACAACAAAAGGATAGTATCCACTTCATCTTGGTAACATGGTGGTTTGGCAACGTGCAACTTTGTGAATTTTGAATGGTGATAGCTATTAATTTTCTGTTGGACACATCTTTATTAAATAGATTTGGGAGCTGTAGCTAGCTCAACAGTTAAGAACACTTACTGCTCTTGAAGAAGACCTGGGTTCGGTTCCCAGTGCCCACATGGCAGCTCACATTCACCTGTAACTACAATTCCAGGGGATCCAATGCCCTCTTCTGGCCTTCTCAGGCACCAGGCACGCATGTGGTGCATAGACATACAGGCAAACAATGCACCCATATAGGCACGCACCCCCTTTTTTCCCCCCTTGAAATCTATATATTTTTTCGTGGCATAAATGTGGCCTTTTGTCTATCTGACCCATCCCTAAAAACATGCATTTGAAGTTGCTGTGCCGAGAGCGACCTTGAAGCCAAAGGGCAAGAGTCTGTCTTGCAAAGCAAACTGATGCTTCTAGAACGGAAAACCTAAAGCTGCGCTACCCTGGGACCAGGAGTCCATGTGGACCGGTTCCTCCCACTGCCCATCTGAGACCTAAGCAAGTCTGTGGACAGCTAACTCTTGGCTTCCATCACTTCCTCCTCCAATAAGCACGCACTGCGTGCTGCCCCTGCTTTACAGCTGGGGAAACCCGCAGCTCTGAGGGTTTAGGAATGCTACCCACAGTTACCGCAGAGAAAAGAGCTAGAATTTACAGAATGCCAACCGTTTCTACAGCCCTCGCTCTTGCCCGTCCTCCCCGCACCCCCACAACCGTGATAATTGCACAGTTTTTCAGATGTTTTTACTTTCACACTTGTTATCTCCGGCTCAGGAGGCGGATGGCCCCTGGGGTCCTGGGCTATGTCTTTGTATAAATAACTGGTTTGAGACCGGTTAGATTCAGTGGGACACGAAGAGGAGTCCTACTTGAATTTGGCACCCCGTTGTGATTGGCGCAACTGCCTCCTCTCTCCTATTTGAATTTAGGTGATGGGGTGTTTCCCATTCTCTTCTTATCCCCCGCCCCCCGCCCCACGGCACAAATAATGCTCACTAAGGTTCAATTTCACCCCCAGTGTGGCCTTGTAGGGAGCAATTTACTCATGGCTGTTATGGGAAGGGCAGTGTGTAGGTAATGGCATGTTTATCTTGGAGCGGTGACTAGAAAGTTAGGTTTCTTCTGTACACATGAGACACGTTAATTCTTCCCCCAGGGGTGAGGGGTGGGGTGTCTAGCCTCGGCCCTCTAAGCTTAGAGAGGCCATGGTAAAACCTAAGAGTCCAGCCGGGCGTGGTGGTGCACGCCTTTAATCTCACCACTAGGGAGGCAGAGGCAGGCGGATCGCTGTGAGTTCGAGGCCAGCCTGATCTACAAAGCAAGTCCAGGATAGCCAAGGCTGCAGAGAAACCCTGTCTCGAAAAACCAAAAACAGCAAACAAACAAAAAAACCTAAGAGTCAAGGAGCACTTGGGAGGCAGAGGCTGGGGGAATCATATAGTCAAGGCTAGTCTGGGCTAATGTATAATTTTTGTGGCCTGAAACAACAGAGGAGAAAAAATAAAGCCACTGTAGGGGTACTGCTTGTATGCCAGTTTATGGGGGAGGCAAGACAAGGTTCCTGAATCGGAGGCTAGGTTAAAAATCAACACTTTGGGGGCTGGAGAGATGGCTCAGAGGTTAAGAGCCCTGTCTGCTCTTCCAGAGGTCCTGAGTTCAATTCCCAGCAACCACATGGTGGCTCACAACCATCTAGAATGAGATCTGGTCCCCTCTTCCAGCCTGCAGGTGTGCATGCAGACAGAGCACTGTACGCATAATAAATAAATCTTTTTAAAAAGATTTTTTTAAAAAATCAACACTTTGAATTACACGTATTCAGGGTTAAATGGGACCATTTTTGCACCAAGTTGGAAATACAGGCATCTGTTAACAGAGTGTTCTGTGCTTTCAAGACACATGGCAGCTTGTTGAGGGCCTCTGGATCAGTCCTAGCCTGCCCTGCGCCTGAGCCCTCCTGATGTTCCCTACCCTGCAGCTATCCCAGGTGGCCTTCCCCTTTTCACATCAGGTAGGATGAGAGGTGAGTGGTGCCCTTACCGATCGCCAAGGCCCAGTTTCCTGTGTCCTAGGCTGCAACTCTGAGATGCCGCGTCTCTGCACTGATGACTGCCTGACCCGGACCTCAGTGGGCATTCTCTGATGTTGTTCAAGGTAAGAGGTATTTCATGGGCTTTGGACTTCTAGACCTTTCCTCTCTCTGGATCCCTCATCCCTGGGCAGGCCTAGGCTGCAGCTCAGATAAAACACTTGCCTAGAATGCATAAGAGCCTGATCCCCACTATCAGAAGAAAAAAAGGCGATTTTTAAAAATGGTCTCATCCCAGGTGGTTTCTCCCCTACTTTGGCTTCTTTTGTATCTCCTGCCTTTAGTCATTTATCTTCCAGGGAGAAGCTTGCCCTGATAGTAGCTCCTGATTGACATACTCCTGCCTGGCTCACAGGCACCCCAGGCGCCCCCTCACTTCCTCTGCACAGCTGGGAGGCCTCTCTCCCACAACTGTGCTCATCCATTCTGCATTCGAGTGGGGGAGGGAATCAATATTTTTGTGGAATGAATGAATATGTCTTTTTATGGCAGGTGAGCCTACTTAAGGAAACAATTCAAGTTGAAAGAAATCTTGGCTATGGAAACTTGGGCTGAGCCGAGCTGGAAATGCCTCCAGTCCCATGCGTGAGGTGCTGCCTGGGGTCCCTTGGCCAGCGCATCTCAAGAGTCTCCAAAGCTGTGAGTGTCCCTCTCAGCTCTGTAGGGCTCAAGGGTCCCAATCAAGTGGCACAGACATCTTTGGTTTACGTAGGCCATGATTGCTGTAAAGAAAGCAGCCTGCAAGGCACTTGGGTGCATGTTAGGATAGGAATGCTGTTCTTCCCCCTTGGCACCTTGAGTAGAGCCAGGCTTCGGAGGGCATTACATTTGCTGGCATTTCTATGGCAGCCTCTGTGCCCAACCATGCTAGCTGTTGGCAGCTTGAAGGCCCATATCCACTAACCTGTTTTTGCAAATTGGCACTGACAGGTGTTGCTGGTGGTAGCACCCCTTTAATCCAATACTTGGGAGGCAGAGGCAGGTTTATTTCTGAGTTCGAAGCTAGCCTGGTCTACAGAGTGAGTTCCAGGGTAGTCAAAACTATGCAGCCAAACCCTGTCTTCAACCCCCTCCCCTTCCAAAAAACAAAAAAAGGAAATTGGCATTAATTGGTTTGTCCAATGACAGGTCTGCTTTAGAGCAAGCCCCTGAGTGATCTATTCATAAGGATCTGTGGGCAGCATGAGGCCCCCAGTTCTATTACAAGCACTCTCTGTTTCAGTATCAATAGTGACCCCCCACCCCCCACCTCCAGAAAAAAAAAACCTTCCGCCACACCCTCAGTGTAGAGTTTCACATCCAGTTTTGGGGAGAGCTTAGTTATTTCTTTCTGGGGTCAAAACAAATATAAGTACCTGAAGCTTCAGAGGCAGGGCAGGCCTGGAGCTGAGGTATTCCCCCCCAGACCCCCCCACTCCCCCTCCCCCTCCCTCAGCACAAGGGCACCCTGCCACTCTTCTCCTGACCCTGAAGGAACCCAGCCAGAACACCATCACAGTCTGTGTCACTTGCGGCCATCTGCCTGAATGGGTGTACCTTGCCATAATGACTTGGTCCACCCCAACGCTCTGACCCCTCCCCCCAGTATCCAGCCCCCCCCCCCCCCATTTTGTTTTTTCCTGACCCTACTTAGCTCAGTCTCTCACACTCAGTTGTTAATGTATCTGCAAGCTTAACTGAATGCAACAAGCAGGGGTTGTATCCTGGCTGTGTACGCCGGGAGCCCGGTAGACCCCAAGAGATCAGAAACCGGGTGGTCACTATAGTTCAGTTGGAACTGCCTGTCCATGCCGAGCCCATGAAAGGCCATCGTTGGCAGCGTGGGAATTTCCAGAAAGCCTTGGCTTGAAATAGTCCGGGGTTTGCTTCTTTAAGTATGTGCACATCCTTTACACCGACATCGCAATGATACCAGAACCAGTGTGTGAGCCTGTCTTGTTGCGTTGCCAAGCATGGGGCTACGGGAACACGCTTCCTGACTGTGGTACAGCCTCTGGCATAGATACTGTTCTCTTCATGGCTCCGTCATCTGTTAAGACTCCATTCTGGGCTCCGCGTAGCTTTGACCTGGTGTCCTAGTCGGCTTCCTGTGGCTGTGACAAACACCATGACCAAAAGCAACCTGGGGAAAAACAGAGTTGGTTTTAGCTTAAGAGCAGCGGTTCTCAACCTGTGGGCCTCGACCCTTTGTGGGGGGGCGGGGCAACGAGCCCTTGATCGGGAAAACACAGATCTTTACATTACAATTCATAACAGTAGCAACGGTACAGTTATAAAGAAGCAACGAAATAAAGTTTTGATTTGGGGTCACCACAGCATGAGGGACTGTATTAAAGGGTGAGTAGCGCTGCCTTAGAGGGCCATTAAGGCAGCGACCTGGAGGCACAGCCTGAAACGGAGGCCGTGGAGGAGCGCTACTTGTGGCTTGTTCAGTTGTGTGAACCAGACCCACCTGCCTAGGGCCGGGACCTCGCACAGTGAGTTAGGCCCTCCTGCATTGAGTAAAGCGAGCACGTGCATGCCCACACTCGCGCACGCACGCACGCACTGCCCCTTAGACCACGCCCACGGGGCAATCTAACGAAGGCCACTGCTCCGCCCAGGCGCCTTCTACCTGAGTGTGTTGATCTGTATGTCAGCTTGACCCTTGATGGAGGTAGAAGCTGGGGACAGATGTGTTGGACTCTAGCAACAGAAGTCTCCCATAACTGCCCTGCTTGTTAATTTACAAATGAGTCACAGAGCCTGACAGCTGGTAGGAGGGATGATTCTCCAGGGCCATCCTCACCGCTAATTCAGCGTCTTCCACGGAGGCCTAGGTGACGTTTTTAGGCTTACCACCTGCACCTTTCTCCTTCCTGGGCATCTTCCGCCCTCACATTCCCAGCCTGGTTCCTACGCTCACTCTTCCTTCAGGATTTTTCAGGACCTTTAGTAAAATCCATTAAAAGCTGAGAAAAACCATGGTCGTGCAGACCATGTTCCACTCGAGTCGATGACCCCTCTCTGATGGGAGCAGCAGGAACAATTCTTAGCTGGGCTTGCTCTTGTAACTTCCCTCTCCCACACCCCCATTTTTTTTTTTTTTTTTTTTTTTTGCCAGCAAACCTGCCCAATGGCCAAAGGCTGATGAGGGTGGGGGATGCTCCGATGAAGACTGAGCATTAAAAAACCAAAGCTAAAGGACTAGAAGATATGGCATCACAGGCTTTTCATCTCTGACGACATCAAAGGGGTGAGATTGCTATGCAATCTTTGAAAAACCTGTCATTCCTAAAGAAGCCAAAGTCTATTTGAGACTACTACAGGCTAGAAATATCCTACCCCCAATACAGGGTTTCTCTGTGTAGCCTTGGCTGTCCTGGACTCACTTTGTAGACCAGGCTGGCCTCAAACTCACAGCAATCTGCCTGCCTCTGCCTCCTGAGTGCTGGGATTAAAGGCGTGCGCTACCACTGCCTGGCTCCTACCAGCCTTCTTACGTGGTGGCATATTGGCAATATAAAGCTTAGTGTGTCAATATTTTATGTGGACAGTTGAGTGGTGTCAAGAACACAGACACTATTTTCTGGCTATTGTGTCTGCCTAGTCTCTAGAAACTTCTCATCTTTCCAATGAAGCTCCGGTACTAACTTCTCTCCTAATCTCCCTGTGCCCCATGCCCCGCCCCGCCCAGCCCTCCAGTGACCAGCACTGTTTCTGTCTTATGGACTGGACTCCTCTAGGCCCCTCCTATAAGGAGAACTGTCCAATAACCACAGTGCAGTAATGGGTTCAACTTACTTACTGTAGTGATGTCCAGGTTCCAGCATGCCGTGCTAGAATTTTCTTCCTTCTTGAGGTTTTAGTTACCTTTCTATTGCTGCGCTAAAAAACCACAACCAAAGCAACTTATGAGAGGAAAAGGTTTTCTTTTTCTTTTTCTTTTTTTCTTTGTGGCTTATGATTCCAGAGGGAAAGGAGTCCGTCATGGTGGGGGGCCTTCATGGTGGGGGGCATGGCGGCAGGCATGGTGGCGGGAAGAGGAGGCTAAGAGCTCTTTAACCATGGCAGAGAAAAGGAGCCAGGAGGAGGGTAAGCCTATAAGCTCCGAAAGCACGCCATCACTCAGTGGCATCCCTGCCCCAGCAAGGCAGCATCGCTCCCCAAACAGCAACCAGCTGGGGACCAAGCACTCAAACGTCTGAGCCTTTTCTCATCCCAAGCACTGCAAGACTGGACACTTAATCATCGCATTTACAAACCACACCTTGTTTCTCCATCTGTCCACGGACAGGCCTTTGGGAAAATGTGAACGATGCCACGAGGGGCGTGAGTGTACAGACAGCTGCTTGCCACCCTTTACGTCTTTTGAGGACATGCCCTGCAGGAGTTTGGGTACGAGAAGTGTCTCCTGTAGAGGAATGTTAATTCAGAACAGGGCTGTTCTGGCAAGAGGTCACATCCAAAGATCTCCTAGGTCTGGGTGACCTGGCTGAAATACAAACATGCCTTTAGTCCAGGAGACAGAGACAAACAGATCTGAGTTCAAGGCCAGCCTGGTATAGAGCAAGTCTCAGGTAAGGAAAGGCTCAGGTCCATGCCTTTAATCCCAGATGAAGGAAAAGTTAGTTTGTAGAAGGAAGCACCCATGTTTGAAAATGATGTCTGATTGAGTGGCAGAAAAGGTGATGAATCAGAGAAGATTTGACAGAATAGGATATTCCCAACTCTGATGAGAAGAGAGAGGAAAGGGAAGGTACTTAAGAGGCAGGTTTTTTAAAAAAGATTTATTTATTTATTAATATGTATACAGTGCTCTGCCTGCATGTAAACCTGCAGGCCAGAAGAGGACATCAGATCACATTATAGATGCTTGTGAGCCACCATGTGGTTGATGGGAATTGAACTCAGGACCTCTGGAAAAAGGAGTCAGTGCCCTTAGCCTCTGAGCCATCTTTCCAGCCCCTTAAGAGGCAGTTTAGCACAGAGAGGAGCAGTTTCACCAGGACAGAAATATAGAGAGATGGGTTGTAGAGAGAGAACCCAGGTGAAGACTGAACAAGCCAGAAAATGAGAAGGAGATAGAGGATTAGAAAGATTGCTGAGTTATTTTCAGGCCAAGCATAGCAATTCTGGGCTGAGAGAGAAGCCAGATTAAATCAGTCAGCAGGAAGAAGAGTTTGAGCCAGAACAGCCGAGTTGACCCAGCCAGCCCAGAGCTCAGAAAGAACAATTAAGGGTGAGCTCATTAAGCAGTAAGTCTCAGAGGCTGAAAACATCTAGGCTGAGGTTAGATTGTACGGAGGCTAGAAGCTTCCAGAACTAAGCCTAGGTTAGCAAAAGGAGGCAGTAAGCCTCCCAGACATCAACTGAGCCAGGAGAATTACTTTTACAGTCTCCCAAAGGCCTGTGTTCAGCCTCGTCAAAGCAAGGACATTTCTACACATGCCATTCAGCAAGAGAGACAAGTGGCAGTGGCCTTGTGTCAGCCACACCTGATATCTCGGCACTCTTGGCAGGCCAGCTCTGCAGGTGCCTGGCCGGTTGGCTGTGCACAAGCAGGACTGAGGGTGCTCCCATGGTCTCTCAAGTTTGGGGCACCCTTTTGTTGATCTGCTCTTTCAGCCCAGCCGCCAATAGCAGTCGGAGCCTTATAAAGCGAGGTGAGTGAGAACCCCTTGAGGTTGACTTGAAGGGTCCCTAGGAAAGAAAGTCCCGCCCCTGTGTTTCTAATAAAGGTTGCATTCTTGGTCAGCCTGTTGCCATGGCAACACACCATAAGGAAGGCACTGTATAGAAGAAAAAAATTTATTTGGGCTTAAGATTCAAGAGGGTTAAGAGTCCAGTGTAGGGGAGTAGAGTCGTGGCGGCAGGAACCGGAAGCTGTGAGCTCACATCCTGAACCAGGAGCACAAAGCAGAAGCAGCAAGCTGGGAAATGGCGTGGCGTGACGTATTCATCCCATCAAGGCCACGCCTCCTGCACCTACCCGGAGACAACCATGACGAACACAGGAGCCTGTGGGGGACATTCGTGTTCAAACCACCACACCATGAGTCACCTGGCACGCCCAGCTGGACTGGGCAGTGCCAGGCGAACAGAAAACAGCCTCTCAGACTGTACCAGCTACCTGGGCCTGGAGACGACGGGAGTGAAGCCCTGATGGAGGGGCTCTGTTGGCCTGTCTGCCTGCCTGTCTCGGGATGCCGCTCCTGCTTCCCAGACCCCTGCGACAACGCCTAGCAGGCTGTGGAACAAATGAATGGATCCACCCCAAAGAACTTCTTGGCCTGGGCTGGAGAAAGAGCCTCCTTAAAGGAAGAGACAGCTCGGCGGGGGGGGGGGGGGGGTGGACGACGACACCTCCCTCTGCAGTCCCGCCTCCAGGAGGGCGTCAGTCTTCCCAGTCCTGGCTGGAGATGGATCCTGTGGTTGATCCTGTAGCTGTTACCCCCAAGCACGCAGCCATCCCGCCATCTTGGTGGGGGAGAGGCTCTCTAGAGGCAAATCTGCAGACATACGCATGCATGTCTCTTCCCAAGCCTGAAAACAGAAACCCAACTATTAATCTTTTACAAATTAAAGGAGGAAGGAACCAGAAGGGACTTGTCGTTTGCAGGTTAAATTGTAAAATAATTGCAGGGCTTTTGTTGTTGTTGTATTGGGGGTTGAAGTCAGGTCCTTGCATACAATGAAAGCCAAACACTGATAATTCTAAACTAGAACCGTAACCTCTTCTTTTGGGGCGTGGGCGGGTTGCGAAGTAACTAACAGAATTTGGTAGCATATACCTTTAACCCAGGGAAGCAGAGGCAGGTAGAGCTTTGTGAGGCCAACCAAGTTCCTGGCCAGCCCTGTTAATGAGCCCTTCTTATAAACACAAAAAGGACATATTTTGAGGCCTTTTCGGGGAGAGAGAAGAATCGACCCGGAACCTTCATCCTAAGAGAGCCGATTCTTTGCCTGTTGCACGGTAGTTTATCTTTTTGACCCAAAAGGACTAGAACAATTTGGCGAGGTTGGGCCTTGCCTTTTGCCAAGATGCATTTTTCTAAAGGGAAAAACGGACTACTCCTCTCACTTTGGAAAAAAAACAAAAACAAAAAAACGGCAAGTCCTGTTTGTTTTCTGTTCCTTTAGAAATCAGCCCGGGAGCGGCTGGCTGCGGCGAGCGCAGCTCTCCAGCGTTGTGTAACCGCCAGGCCATCACGTTGCACCCACGGCTTCCACGGGCTTGCAAACTCCGTAAGCCGGAGCTTATTCAAGGAAACCGTCCCAGCCGGCGCCAAGTCACGTGTCCAGGTCACATGCCCCCCAGCCCCCCTCCCGCCCCCCCACTACTCCCCTCCCCGGCTGGCAATCATTAACTAGTGCTTTCTCCCAGGGAGAAAAATGCAGGCTTTAGGAAGGCTGGGACCCCAGGATTGCAATTGCAGGTATCGGGGCGGTGGGCGACTTCATCTACGTATTTTCTAGGGGAGGGAAGAGCCCGCCGCACCCCATCTCCCTGGCTTTCACTCCAGGCTGAGACGTGGACCTGGGAGAAGTTCTGGGCTTAAAACTAAATGTTGTTCTGTGCTTTGGGAAGTTAGTACGGAGAGTTCCCGAGGAGAGAGGGTGGGGGAAGGCGCGTGAGCCTGTGGGAGCAGTGTTCATTACCCCGAAAAATCTCGTGGCGGGTGAGACCAGGCACCGCCTGCCAGGAGGGCTCCTTGCTCAGCCTTTGAAGTTAGGAGTTTCTTTCTCCTTCCCTAGGTCGGGTAGTCTTCCTCGGTGCTTCCAAAATCCTCGAAGTGCAGTTGGGTTTAGCTGACGTTAGTGTAGACATGATAATAGTGGGCAGGAGGAAAAGTGGCCAGCCTTTGTTGAGGGAGAGGGTCAAGCCTCGGCAGAATAAAACCAATCGACCAATCACAATCTCAGAATTCTGTTTTTTTACATTGTGCCAAAAGTCCTTTTTTCCAAACACTGTGTAATGAAGATACAGCCCTGGGGCTGGAGAGATGGCTCAGTGGTTAAGAGCAGTGGCCTCTCTTTCCAAACGACCCAGATTCAGCTCCCAGCACCCACATGGCGGCCCACAACTGTCTGTCTGTAACTCCAGTTCCAGGTGATCTGACACTCTCACACCAATGCATATAAAATTAAATAAATTATTTAAAAAAATAAATATACAGTCCTATTCGGGTGGAACTCTGTGAGTTTGAGGCCGACCCTGCCTCCATAGCAAGCGCCAGGACAGCCAGGGATACACAGTGAGAGCCTGTCTCAAAAATAAATAAATAAGACGAGCATACCCGTTGCCTATATAACCCATCAGTTTGCAAACCTGGTTACGTTATTCAGTGATTCTGTGAACCCATGAGAATGCTTTTGCAAGGTACCTTTGCCTTTGGGTTGGTACTCAACAAGGAGACTTATTTATTAAAAACGGATTATTCATGTGTTCTATTTGTCATTCAACACATGCAGCAAAATGCCTCATTTCTTTTTTTAAAATGTATTTGTTTTTATTTTAGCTGGAGTTACAGACAGTTGTGAGCTGCCATGTGGGTGCTGGGAATTGAACCCGGGTCCTTTGGAAGAACAGGCAGTGCTCTTAAACCACTGAGCCATCTCTTCAGCCCCAACCTCATTTCTTAAGTTCTCCAAAAGTCAGAGAGACGTTTTACGAGAATGGGGTTTAATTCAATTTATTTATTTATTTATTTATTTATTTATTTATTTTTTAAAGCTGGTTTTAATAAAGTCATCTTAGTATGCTTTCAATTGCTTGGATACAATACCATCACCAAAACCTACTAGTGGAGAAAACGGTTTATTTCAGTTTACCACTCTTTGGTCACCCTATCCTGGAGGGAAGTCAGAACAGCAACTTGGAGACAGCTGGCAAAGAGACCACGGAGGACTGCAGGGTCCCTGCTGGTCCGCTTGCTTGCTCCCCATGCCTTGCTCAGCCAGCTTTACTGCCCCAGGATCCTCCAGCCCAGGGGATGGCACCGCCCACAGTGGGCTGGGCCCTCCCCCATCCATCTACCAAGAAAAGAAAATCCTCCAAAGGCTTGCCCATAGGCCTGTCTGATGGGGACATTTTCTCTCCCCAGTTTCTCTGTTTCCAGATGACCTGAACTTGTGTAAAGTTGACAAAATAGCTAAGCAATGTGTCCACCCAGATTTTCTCCCAGCTGTCACAGGTCTCTGAGATGATATTGAAACATTGTGGTTCTAATTGCTGATGTTGGATGTACAAAACTGAGGTCATGATTTTTTATTATTATTTTACTTTTATTTTTATTTTGAGATAAGAGTCTCCTGTAACACAGGCTGGTCTCTCTGTAACTGCTAATCCTCCTGCCTCCACTTCCCAAGTACTGCAATAATAGGCAGGCATCACCATACCTTTTCATGGTTTCTTTCATTTTAGCTGCCATCACTATATTATTGGGAGAATGAAAGAATATGAAGATTTTGTTTGTTTGTTTTGTTTTTTCCAGACAGGGTTTCCCTGTGTAGCCTTGGCTGTCCTGGACTCACTTTGTAGACCAGGCTGGCCTTGAACTTACTGAGATCTGCCTGCTTCTGCCTCCCGAGTGCTGGGAGTAAAGGTATGCACCACCACTGCCCAGCTTGAAGAAAGATTCTGAAGAAAAAGGAACATATGGGCTGGAAAGATGGCTCAGGGGTTAAGGGCACTGACTATTCTTCCAGAGGTTCCGAGTTCAAGTCCCAGCAACCACATGGTGGCTCACAACCATCTTTAATGTGACCTGATGTCCTCTTCTGGCCATGCAGGTGTACATGCAGGCAGAGCACTGTATACATAATCAATCAATAAATCAATCTTATAAAAACTGAAAGGGAGCATACTATGGAAATGTGACACTTATTTCATTGATCTCATCCAATGGTCTCTGTTGAAACATACCAATAAAGAAATGAATAAATAAATAAAACATGCCTGTGAACCTAGGGCTTGGGAGATGGAGCAAGAAGACCAGGAGTCATCCAGGCATGGTAGTGAGCAGCTTCGATCCCACACTCAGGAAACAGAGGCAGGGAGACCTCTGTGATCACAAGTCCAGTCTGGTCTATGTAGCTAGTTCCAGACCAGCCAGGGCCACACAGTGAGACCCTGTCTTCAAAACGAAACAAAAGAAAACAACAGCAAAACCCACCCCAAAACAAAACAAAACTCGTGAACAACAGCAACAAAAAGAAGGTCAGGAATTCAGTGTGAGCCTCAGTTTGAGGCTAGCCTGGGCTACCTGAAACCACATATCAACAAACCAAAACAAATCCCAGATAACAACTCTTCTGAATTAGTAACGGCAAGGCGCACACAGAAGTACGTCACTCTGAGGAGTGCTATGTATCCAGGCAGGTCTGAGCAAATTATGTCGGCGTGCCCGGAGTGGCTGCCTTCCACACTGGCCCCAACATCCCTCAGTGCATAACCGTCTTCGGGTGGCCAGAACTACTTAGTCTTTCATTTGACCTCTGACCCAGACTCACTGATGAGGTTTTCCTTGTTATGGTCTTCACAGAAGAGCTCACAGTCCCGTTCCAGAGGGTCTGATGCCGCCTTCTGACTCCGGTGGGTACCAGGTACACGGTACGCATGCGTATTGTCAGGCAAAGCATCCAGGCACTTAAGCAAACAGACTAAAATACAAAACCCCACATGTAAAGCACTGATAGCTGCAGACGGTCATGTGACCCCCCACGGCTGGGCCTGCGAGTGCGCCTCTGAGTGGCCATACAGTGCTCCGGCTCAAGTTTGGTTTTTAATTGCGTCATGGCAAATCTGCCCTCGGCACTCAAAGTGTACCTCAGAGTTATTCTCAAGGGCTGGGGCTGGGCCTTGGTGATCCAGTCCTTGCCTAGTTTGTGCAAAGCAGTGCCTTTGATCCTGAGCCACCCTCTCCCCAAATCTGGGCTTCAAACAGCTTTAAACGTACTTGTGGCAAGCGCACCTGGATGGCTCATATGGGATGAGTGTCTGTTATACATTTCAAACAGTAAAAAGTCTCCCCTGGGACTGCAGGATTCAACCCCCACTGCCCCCCTCCCAGCCCAGTAAGGTTCCTCCTTCTAGACTGACGTGGAGAAGAGAGAATAGGCAGCCGGCAGGGCTGCACTCCAGTGTTTGGCCCAGCTCTGTTGCTTTGCCCCAACATGGCTTTTACATCCCTTGCTTCTCAGGATAACCCTGGACACGGCTGTATTTTGCTTGCTCTGTGAGGAGACCGCTGGGGCTCAGAGTGTCTCTTGCTGGCACTCTGGGAAAGACTTTTAAAGCTGGAATTGAAAACAAAAACCAAAACAAAACAAATGTCTAATGTATGGGGCTGGTGCCTGGCTAGGGGAATGGGTGTGTGTGTGTGTGTGTGTGTGTGTGTGTGTGTGTGTGTGTGTGTGTGTAAGGGGGAGGGCAGACCTTCACTGTCTCATTACAAGAAATGTGGCATGCCGTAGTTTTACCCAGTGTGGCAGGCTGTTTGCTGGGGGAGCCTCCCTGCTCCCTAACCTATTAAAGTACTCAGGGAGTGGGGCCCCAAGCTCTGCGCCCAGACTGAAAGCTCCGTTCCTCTCTCAAAGGCAGAGGTCTCTCTGGGCTTTTATCTGCCTGTGCCCTTAGCCCTTATCAACAGCACACTCTGTCCTTCCAGGCCTCCCATAGAGGGCCTCTCAAACATGCCACTGGCCTTCACCCTTCTGTCTCGCCCAGAGGAGAGGCTCCTGTTGTTAAATCAGTCACCATATTACACTCTAGAAAGACCAGCATGCCATTTGCGGGGAGCCTGCAAGCCCAGACACTCTGTAAGCACCAATCCACGCTGCCTGCAAAGAGCCCAAGAGCAGGCAGCAAGGGGTCCCTTCCCAGAGGGAAGTGCACCACGGACCCGCCTCAGTCTTGATTCCCCAAGCTTCCAGCTCAGGGCAAGGTGTGGGCATCGGTTCCCCAGCTGGGTCGTTTTTAGCCCCCCACATCACTGATGTGTGGGGTCTGACTCTGGCTAAGCAAGCAGAGCTGTCTGAGCCCCTGTAGGCTGTTTAGCTTCCCTGGATACTGCCTCGTCGTTTTCTGTCCTCCCCAAAGCTGTGGTAAGCAAAACTGTCTTTGGAGCTGGGCACGTGGCTCTGGGTGGAAGGCTCGGGGTGGTTGGAGTTCGGATCCCAGCCTGGCTTCTAATAAGCTGTGCCACCTTAGATTGTGACTTTGCCTATCTTTCCCTCAGTTGCCTTATTTGTAGCGTGGAATAATAGCATCCACACGGTTCTTCTGGTGAAAATGAGGCAATGAAAGTCTACTCCATACTAAGTGAGGGCAGTGCAACTCACTTCAGAGCCCTTGGGCAGGTCATATTTTTATGAAATAGGAAGAAACACTTCCGACCAAACTCTCCAACCTTGGTTTACCCACCTGGGAAGTAGTGTCAACTTTATTTGTGTTTTTGTTTGTTTGTTTGTTTGTTTGTTTACAACAGGGTCTTTGGTCCCAGCCTGGCCTCAGTTTTGCTGTATTAGCATAGCTTTTTTTGTTTTTGTTTTCCGAGACAGGGTTTCTCTGCACCACCCTGGCTGTCCTAGACTCCCTTTGTAGACCAGGCTGGCCTTGAACTCACAGAGATCTGCCTGCCTCTGCCTCCCGAGTGCTGGGATTACAGTCATGGGCCACCACACCTGCCCCCTCCTGTTTCCATTTATAGGTAGGTGTAATGGAGTTTTGCCTGCGTGTTTGTTTGGGCACTATATGCATGCAGTACCTGTGGAGGCCAAAAGAGGGCGTCACACCTCCTGAAACTGAAGTTACAGTTTTGAGTTGCCAAGTGGGTGCTGAGAACAGAACTCAGCCAGTGCTCTCAACTGCTGAACGGTCTCTCAGTACCTCCCTTTGTTTTTTGAGACAGGGCTTCACACCTGTAGCCAACTTTGGCCTTGAACTCAAGGTGGTCCTCCTGCCTCAGCCTCGTTAAATGAATTTTGGTGGATTACAAGAATATCCATTCATGTCAAGAATATTTATGCCAAGCTAAAAATCAGCTTTATCATTTCTGTGTGTGTATGTTTGTGTATGAGTGGTGTGTGAGTGTGTGTGTGTGCGCGCGCACGCACACACACACAGGAACCTGTGAGTAAGTGTGCATGCTCACGCTCTCAAGTGGGAGGTGGAGCATGCATGCCACGTATGGCACGGGCGGTGGAGATCAGAGGACAACTTTGAGGAGTTATAGAGATTAAATTCAGGACATTACCCTGTGTGTCATCTCTTCAGTCCTGGGACTTTTCTTTCTTTTTTTTTTTTAAAGATTTATTTATTTATATTTTATGTGTTTGAGTGTTTTGCTTGCATGTATATCTATGTACCACATGTGTGTCTGGTGGCCATGGAAGCCAGAACAGGGCATCAGATCCCCTGGAATTGGAGTTCCAGGCAGTTGTGAGCTGCCACGTGAGTGCTGGGAACTGAACCCTGGTCCTCTGCAAGAGCAACCAGTGCTCTTAACCATCTCCCCAGGCCTGCTGGGATTTTCAATATAGAAAAGTCCTGGTTTGTTGGTGGGAAAATTCACCCAAGTGTGACAGGCATTGTCAGAGCATCTGCTTAGCTACTTCTGTTTGTTGGAAGTAGATCTGAAACCTGCAAGCTTGACCCCTCCCTGGCAACCGCAAGGACATCAGTGCACTCAGTAAGCAGTGCCTCGTAGGCCTAAACCTGCTCCCTAGCCTAGACTGTCCTGCATGAGCAGTCTGTGAACCTAGACTTTCCCCTACATGAAAGTTGGCTAGCCTAGGCTCTCCTCTGCATGAAAGTCTGCTAGCTTAGGCTCTCCCCTGAATGAGAGTTGGCTAGCCTAGGCTGTCTTGCATGAGCAGTCTGCTAGCCTAGGCTCTCCCCTACATGAAAGTCTGCTAGCCTAGGCTCTCCCCCGCATGAAAGTCAGCTAGCCAAGGCTGTCCTGCACCAACAGTCCACTAGCCAAGGCTCTTCCGTGCTTGAGCAGCCTTGGTTGGCCTGGAAGCAGCTTCTTGGGCACTTCCTCCACAAGCATGACACGGGAAGCTCAGACTTGTAAACCCTGGGATCATTTAAAATCCTCTGAGGGCACAAACAGACAGTGGTTCCAACCCAGGCTGTGTCGCTCCGGAATCTGTGGCAGACAATAGAAGACCTGACTTCCTCCAAGGTACTCAAGAAACAATCAGGTCTCAGGGTGCTACAGCGGGGATCAGAAATGGCCCGCTGTGGACAGTGCGGGGAGAGCAGGCTAGACCCTGTGCCCCTCAATGCCTTTTCTTTTCTCCTCACTCTCACCAGCAACATCCAAAGCCTTGACGTTCTAGCCAAATCGATTGGCTGATGGAGAACAATGAAGGATCTGAGTTTATAAGATGACTTAATTTATTCAAAAAAATTTTTTTGATTTTAAATTTCGTTTTTTAAAAGATTTATTTGTTTATTTATTACATATACGTGTCTGCCTGCACACCAGAAGAAGGCACCAGATCCTATTACAGATGGCTATGAGCCAGCATGTGGTTGCTGGGAATTGAACTCAGGACCTTTGGAAGAGCAGACAATGTTCTTATCCACTGAGCCGCCTCGTCAAGCCCTTAAATTTCATTAAAAAAAAAAAAAAGATGGATTTACTTCTGTGTTATGTATATGAATGTTTGTCTGAGTGTACATGTATGTACACCACATGCGTGCGGCTCCCATCGCACATAGAAGAGAACCTAGATCCTCTATAGTTATGGGGGTGCTGGGAACTCAACCCTGGTCCTCTGGAGGAGCAGCCAGCGCTCTAGCTACTGAGCCATCTCTCCAGGCCCAGGATGATGTACTTGACCACGCTGAGTGCTTTCATAAAAGGCTCCGGCACAGACAGGGCAACGGCTCCATGTCTGCAAACACCAGGCTGGCCCAGAACTCACCGTGCTACTGCCTGTTTCTCAAGACGCCATAAGTCCTGCTTAGTTTCTAATTCTGAAATACTATTTGGCTCACAGAAAGGTAAAACTGGCATGCAAAACTCTCACATACCCCCCCCCCCCCATTCAGCTTATTCTAATGTTTGTATCTGTAGTGCTAGCATGGCCCAAAACACGATATAAGCTTTGATGAATTACCGTTATCAGCCGAGTGAGGTGGCGCACACCTTTAATCCCAGCACTTGGGAGGCAGAGGCTGGCAGAGCTCTGTGAATTAGAGGCCAGCCTGGTCTATAAAGTGAGTCAAGGACAGCTAGGGCTACACAGAGAAACCCTTTCTTGAAAAAAGACCAAAAAAAAAATACTGTTATCTATGTATTTATCTATCTATCTGTCTGTCTGTCTATCTATCTATCTATCTATGTACCTACCTACCTACCTTCCTACCTACCTAGATAAATTGGTTTTGAGACAGGGTTTCTCTGTGAAGACCAGGCTGGCCTTGAACTCAGAGCTCCACGTACCTCTGCTTCCTCAGTGCTAGGATGAAGCTGCTTCCCTCTGCCCTCTGTGGTGCACATGCAGGCACTCAGGCATATACACATACACACAAAATAAATAACTCTGAAGAAAAAAAAAGAAACAGTTAAAACTGTGGACAGCAGGCCCAGCTTCTTCCACACAGCCTCTCACACCTGCTCAATGTTTACAGCCGGGGTGTGTCAGGAGGGCACGTGGTACGCTCGCCAGGGCCGTCTGGGTCTCTGGTGTGTACACAGCAGTCAGGTTGACCACTGGTGCTTCTTACAGTGTGTTCCCATGCGTCACTGGAACTCTTGCCAGTTCACGGTCAAAAGGCAGTTCGGCCTGGGTGAGGTGGCACGGACCTGGTCCCCTCTGGCACGCTAGGTTGCTTGGGCAGGAGCTCTTTCCATGGTCAAGCTGAGGATGGTTGTGATTCAGGCAGCGGCAAACTGCTGGCCACCACGTCTCCTCAGGTTGACTGTGAACATGCCAGGTGTGTGGGTGGGAGGCCAGCAGACCGCCTGTCACATGAAATCTATACTTGTGTGTTTCCCTCAGTGATGGCCTCTCTTACTTCTCCCCCAGACACTGGGACCCAGGGACACTCTCTTGGCCTAGAGAGGATCTGAGATGGAATCCATTCCTAGAAAGAGACCCTAGGCAGTGGCTGAGGGGTGGCCTCAGGCTCGCGTGGGCAGAGTGGGTGTTTGGGAAACACTTCTCCCTGGCCTAAGTCCAGTGCCCCTTAAGGCCACCACTGTCACCACAGCTCCTGCGGACTGTGGCGGAGCAAAGAGTTCTGAAGGTATACGGTGTTTACAGTGTCAGAGCCAGGCTTGTGAGCTGAGATTGAGGGACACCATGGGAAGCTGACTCGGGCCATATCTTTGCCACCTCTCTGCTCCTCCTCAGGCCCCGTTGTCCGCTCTAAAGGCAGTGGAACCTGGGAGAACGGAGCCTGAAAACAAAGCAGACTAAAGTCTCAGGCAACAGCCAAATGTATTCAGAGCACCAGACAACTTATCCTCTGAGGTTACGAAGAGCCACCTGAGTAAAGTGTGCAATCATGCAGACATGGCAAAACATGCATTTCCATAGAGGCCCAGGATAACAACGCTGTAATGAACAGTCTGAAGCAAGCTCACTCTTCTCCGCTACACCCGGGAGGGGCATAAAGCACACTCCAAGAGTAATTTGTGATTTTTTTTTTTTTTTCGAGAGAGGATCTTTTTGTGTTAGCCATGGCTGTCCTGGATTCGCTTTGTAGACCAGGCTGGCCTCGAACTCACTGCGATCCACCTGCCTCTGCCTCAGCCTCCCAAGTGCTGGGATTAAAGGCATGCGCCACCATGCCCGGCTAATTTGTGATTTTTTTTTGAAGAAACTGAGGTCACAAGACTCTTGTCTTCCTGGAGCTTTCTCACAAGTGCTCCCACTTCCCTCATGCAGCTAAGCTCTTGGACCACATCCCCTCAATGCCCATCTTCTTCTCAGACGCGGTCTCGCTCTCCTTGAGCTCATGATCACCCCGCTCTGCCTCTGTAGTGCTGGGATCACACGAATGCGCCACAACCCGGGGACTCACTATGCGCCACAACCTGGGGACTCACTATGCACCACAACCCGGGGACTCACTATGTAGACCAAGATGACTTCAAACTAACGGAGATCCGCCTGCCTCTGCCTTGAGTGCTGGGGTTAAAGGTATGTGCCACCACATCTGGCCAATAGGTTTACTAATTTTTAATAATTATGTGTATGCATGTATGTGCACACGGGGACAGGTACCCATGGAGGTTAAGGCATGAGACCACCTGGAGCTGGAGGTTGTGGATCCTCCATGGGGGTAGCAAACGCTCTTAACACACACACACACACACACACACACACACACAATCTTCTTCAGTGGAAAGAGAAAAAGTCAGCCTTGCCATAGGGCAGTGGTTCTCAGTCTTCTCAAAGCTGCAGCCCTTGAAAGCAGTCCCCCGCATTGTGCTGTCCCCCACTATAAAAATAATTCTATTGTCATCACATAACTGTGCTTTGGCCACTGTTACAAATTACAATGTAAACATTGGATATGTGACCCCTCCCCCAATGGGGTCGCGACCCAAGGGATTGAGAACCCAACTTCTGCATTCAGTAAAGGTATTCCGCTAGTGTCTGCTCCCTAGTGGTGGTGAATATCCCGAAGCTGCCATGAAAGTCTCTGAAGGCAGGAGGTTGCTTATGAGCCAATGCCGGCCTGGAACAAGGGGGCGTGTTTGGTAGGAGGCGTGGCTTCCTGGGTGCCTCCCAGGGAGGCTAGGAGGTGCTAACTCCTGGGCTCCTGGCTGGCTGGGTGGTCGCGTTTCAGCCACACTTGCTTTGAGCACAGCAACACAGTGGTGCACTGTCCTTGACAGCTTGTGCTGGAGCCTTCTTGCCACTGGAGTTATTTAATTATCCTGTCTTACTATTTTTTTTCTATTAAAAGTCTTTCCTACAGCCAGCAGGACAAGAACAGACATCTACATTTCTTATTATATTTAATTTAAAAATGTTAATAACAAGAGGCCATTGGAGCTCACTTATTTATTTTTAAATCAGGACAGCCTGCTGGAGATGGGAAGGCCGTGAGTGTGAGGGCCCGAGAAGGTCCCACTATGCTGTCCTCAGGAATGTGCTCCATACATCCAGCTCCGCCACAATGCCAGGCAGAACCCTGAACTACTTAGCATCGCATTTTGCAGGAAATTGAAAGATTGAAAGAACAGAGGGAAGCGTGTTTATAAAGGCAACCTGGGGCCGGGGAGGCAGCTCAGTGGTTAGAGCTCTTGACACTCTCGCCGAGGCTCCGAGTTCGGTTCTCAGAACCCAAGCCAGGCAGCTCACAGTTGCTGGTAGTAACTCCACCTCCAGGGGAGCTGGACTCGCAAACATAAACTAACCCATGGATCAACACACATATACATAGTTTAAAACAATTTTTTAAATGAAATTGTTCTGAGGGTCAGTAAGATGGCTCCCTGGGTCAAGGCATTTACCTGCCTACTGAACTGAGTTCAATTCCTGGGATTCACATGGTAGAGAGAGGGGGCTCCTGCAAATTGTATATACACACACACACACATCACACATGCACACACAACCACACATACATGCATACACACACACCACACACACATACACCACGAACACACACACACACACCACATGCACATACACAACACACATGTAGTCATGCACACACATGCACACTCAAACACACATACATGCATACACAAACACACCATACATGGACGCACACACACACACCACACGTGCACACTCAAACACACATACATGCATACACAAACACACCATACATGGACGCACACACACACACACCACACGTGCACACTCAAACACACATACATGCATACACAAACACACCATACATGGACGCACACACACATACGTGCATACACACCCACCACCCACACATACACCACGAACACACACATACACTACACACATACCACACATGCACACACAAACACACATGCGTACACACACACCACACATACACCATGAACAAACACACATACACATACATGCAAACACATACAAGTGCTTACCCTGTGGCACAACTGGCCCCCCCGCCCCACCAATAAGTGTAACAGATGAAGAGTTCTGAGCAGCCATTCTCCCTCCAGTGCTCTGTGTGCCGCCCTCATGGCTACTGCTTTTACAGAAACAAAATAGAAAGGAACATTCGAGCTGAACTTTTCTCTGGTTTGAGTAGAGCTGAAAGGAAGCTATTTTCTAACTTTGACAGAGACTGTTTCTGCCAGGTGGGGCGTCACATGCTTTGCCCCAGCAGTGGAGACGTTGAAGCTAGCTAGGGCTACACAGTGAGAGACTGGAGATGGGGGAGGGGGTGAGGTGGGTTAGGGTGGAGTTCATTCCTGTAACACCAGAACACAGGAGATAGCAAGTTCAAGGCCAACCTGGGCACACACTGTCTCTAAATAGGATATATCTTGTTTGTTTGTCTGTTTTTCGAGACAGGGTTTCTCTGTGTAGCCTTGGCTATCCTGGACTCACTTTGTAGACCAGGCTGGCCTTGAACTCACAGCGATCCGCCTGCCTCTGCCTCCCAAGTACTGGGATTAAAGGCGTGTGCCACCAACTCCCGGCAATAGGATATATCTTAAAAATTAGAAATTAATTACTAAGAACCCGGACACACTCTAAAACTATAGCCAGGCGTTTTTAAAAAATGAGTAGTTTTGAAGAAGGGCCTCTCACTGTGACGGGGCTGGGGACTTGGATGTGCTGTACATTTCTGAGCGGCAGCGCACATCTGCTCATCTTATACCACTGAGACGCTCCGGCCAGCAGGTGTGATGATGTTTGCGTTGCTAATGCACTGGCCGGCGCTACAGCGTGGCGGTCCTTCCTTGTAACCTACCTTCCGCCATGCTCGTCTGTGTGGCCGGACCCGGAGTCACCTATGAAGGAGCGTGAAGGAAAGAGTGGCGACAGAGAACTGAAGGCCGGAAGGGGGGGTGGGGGGGGCGGGGGGGGCCAGCCTGCAGCCACACAGAGCGCGGGGCAAAGGTGTGAGGTGACGGCGGCGCTTTGTGGCGTGCTTGAAACTACGCAGCCAGCAGCCTAGGGATTACAGCTTGTTTGCTTGCTCCGAGCAAAACAAGCGGTTTACAGGAAGTTCAGTGGCAACCGAAAGTTGACTCACCGGCTGGCTATGCTTGCCGAGGCCCGTGAGTGGATAACCTTTTCCAGCTAAAAGGTCCCAGAGCCCCGTCTAAGCACCGGCCTGTGACATTTCTGCCTGAGCCTCCTGCTGTTTGGCACCATGGAACCTAAACAGAGGAAAACTTTTCCTGTCCAGGTCCCCCGCCCCCACCCCACCCTCCCTCCTCCCCTTCCCCCTCCCTCCTCCCCCTCCCCCTCCCTCCTCTCCCGGGCACCGATCACCTCTGGAGGCGTCCTCAAGGATTGCAGCTGGGGTTTCTTCCCGCGGCTGTAACTATAGAAGCGTAGCCTGGCGGTTACAACACATGGCCCAGGAAGCTGTCACATACCGACGTGCTTCCTGCCACATGACCTTTCTTAGCCGATGGCGCGGTCGCCCATCTGCAGCCACCCACTCTGCTAGAACACTAGATGTTCCCAGGACAAGAGACGGGTGCATGCTGACGGGAGGAGGCTTGCCCCCTCCGCCGCCCTCCCCCCTCCCCCCCCCCGCCCTCTCTCAGCAGCGCTGTCCCTAGCGGTGTAGCTGGCTGGGCCAGGTCTTAATGGAGGGGCTATTTTTAACTGTGAGACACTTCCTATCTTTGAGTCCGTTCAAACACATTCTGTGCTCACAAAGCAGGCCGCGCAGCCAGGACCGCAGCCTGTTAGTAGTGCTGTGGATAAAGCTCCGGGGTGGCCGTGCAGGAAGGCCGGGGCTTATGACAAGAGGATTTCCTGAGCTCTGCTAACATCTGGTTCCTGGGAATGGAGAGAGGCCTGGCTCGGAGGGGAGGGGATTTGGGTTAAGCATTGCCCTTGGGGGTGATGGAGGCACTCGGAGCTGCCTGCTTTTGGTTTGCCAGTGTCTGTTTCCTGCTGTAAAGCAGTTGCTTGTTAGAGGTTTGTGGCTTTCCCTGCTGCCATCTCGCGCCCCTCCCAGTACCTTTTTCTTTCTTTTTTCCGCCCCTCCCTCCCTCCCTCCTCCTTCCCCCGCCCCTTAGCATACTACCCAGTCTGCCTAGCAATCTATGACATCATTACCTACCTGCTACTAGGAGTGACCCTACAAAAGGACAAACCCACCCATCTACCTCTTTCTCCCTCTGTTTCTCTTTCTCTTTCTCTGTCTCTCTTTCTGGGGTGCCTCCCCTCCCCCCATGGTCATATAATAAACCTCTCCATATCATATCTGTTGTGTGGTGCATATTTTATATTTCATATCTTATTTTTCATATTTAAAACTCTCTCCCTCTGTTTTTTTCATGACAGGTTTTCACTATGTAGCCCGGCCTGTCCTGGAACTCATTATGTGGTCCAGGCTGGCTTCAAACTCACAACAGAGATTTGTCTATCTCCCAAATACTTGGTGTGTGTTACTAGCCTCTGCTGTCTAGTACTTTTTCTTAACCCATTGATGTCCGAAGGTAGTCCTGGAAGCCAGGCACTGGGGTCATTCCATGTGACCCAAGAGAAATGGAATTTCAGGAGGGAAATTTGTCCAAAGTCACACATCTGTGAAGGGGCCAACTTGGGATGGCACTCTCTGCCATTGCTCATGATTGCACAATCTGTAGGTGACACAAAGTCGGAGAGTGGTCTGTGCGTATCGAGCAGAAAGCAGATGCTGTCCAGGCCAGAAACATGGTATCAGAGGGGTGATACAGAGCTCTGTAGCATCCACTGGGACACTTGCTGCAGGGCCCCACAGGTGTCAGAATCTACAGGGCCTGGGCCTTTTCTGTAAGACCACGTAGGGTTTGTATAGAACCTCTGTCTTCCTCTTGTGGACTTCAATCATCACTAGGCAATTTGTTTTGTTTTGTTTTGAATAAAATCTTGCAATGTAGCCGAGGCTGGCCTTGAACTCACAGTCCCTTTGCACACCATACAAGCAGCTGACACACTTTCCAGGCATTTTGTATGTTCACTACGTGTGCAGTGTTTTCACCCTGCACGTCTTTAATTAGCGGCTGGTGAACCTACAGATGTGGAAAGAGTAGCCAGGGAGGCCCGGCCATAGCACAGGGCCAGCTCCCTCAGACCTGCAGCTACGCAGGTCTAGAGCGACCAGCGGCGTGGGAGCTGTCAAGCCAAGAATCAAGATGAGAGGGCGAGATGTCAGCATGCTGTTGCTAATTTAAGCCCATTTAGTAGTGGTGTGTGCCTGTACCATGCGGGAGAGTGGCCCCCGGAGCCACTGGGCAATCCTGAGCTGACTGAGCTTGTTGGACAGGTGTATCTAGGGAGACTGTTGAAGACCTTGGCCGACTCCTGAGGGAGAGCAGATAGGTGGGCTGGAGCTACCAGGGTCTCAAACCCATTGCTTCCAGGGATGGAGAAGGAGAATAGGTAGGGAAAGTAACAGGGTCTCCCCACCCTCCGTGCCTTTGTTTTAGGAGCTCCCGGGAATGTTTTAACAGTTGTCAGGTTCCTGTAAAAGGGGGCACCTCATACATATATCCTCAGGTGGCCTTGTTTCTGCCTCCTCTTGGGTCGGTCTGCAGACTGACCTTGCGTGGCCAGAACTTGCTTGGGTCCCCACCCCTGCCTGTGATTCTCTTTTGTGACTGGTCAAGCCCTAGTCTAGGGAAAGGTGACTCAGTGAGGGTGCGCATCACCACCCCTGCCCCCAAGGAGCTCTCATTCGTGGGAAGGAACAGAGGGCTTAAGCTCAGAATGTGGCTGGTGAGATGGCTCAGTGGGTAGAGGCATTTACTGCCAGGTCAGGTGACCCCAGCTGGATTCCCATAAGTTCTCTAACTTCCACATGCATTCCATGGTGCACACAGACTCTCGAGTGTGTGTTTGTGTGTGTGTGTGTGTGTGTGTGTGTGTGTGTGTGTGTGTGTGTATATATATATATATATATATATTTTTTTTTTTTTTTTTTTTTTTTTTTTTTTAAATCCAAGAATAATTGGGTTGGTGTGTGTCACATGCCTGTCATCCCAGAGTGGCTGAGGCAGGAAGATGATAAAGGTGGGGCCCAAATAAAACAGCAAAACCCAACCAATGAACAAAGGAGTAGCTCAGAGGTGGTCATAGAAGGTCATAGAGACTGGGGGGAGGGCATCTCACCCTAGGAGAGAAGAGATGGAGTCAGAGACGGCTTGGAACATCAGCCTTCAGGACAACAGGAAAAGCAGAGGTATGGACAGACAGGTGACAGGAAGTCAAGAGACAAAGAGTTGATGGCACCTAAAATTTCAGGCAAGGCGAGGTGGAGGGAAGTGTGGGAAGGCCAGGTCAGACGTGGAGTCTGGAGGATGGAGCTTGGCTTGCACTGGCCGGTCAGCAGCGATGGGGCCAGGAGATGTCCACATGCTGCAGTGAGTGGTAAGAGGTGCAGCCCTTGTCTTAGTGACTTTTGTTGCTGTGACAGAATACCCAACACGGGATCGTTTATAAAGACCTTTATCCTCTGCTTGTCCAGAGGCTAATGAGGCTGAGGCTCTGGCACCTGGTGACGGTCATCCTTCTGCATCATGCCATGGTGGAAGAGGGGAGAGCAAGGAAACACGGGACCTGTGCTAATTAACCCACCCCGGCACACGGCAGACCTAATCACCTATTGTTAGATTCCCCCCATCCCCCACATCCCTGCGCCCGGCATTAAGTTTTCAATGTATGAGCTGTGAGAGGCGCATGTCAATCACAGCATCAGGTAAGTAAAGCAGGCAGGACTTGATGCTGGGTTGGTTACACCGAAGCATATGAGAGAAAGAGCTGAGGGCACAAAGACAGTTCACAGGTTCCGTCTTGGGTGGAAAGGTGAATGGGGATGCTGCTGTCTGGTTCAAAATTATGGGGTGGAGGGTAAAAGATGGATAGGAGGAGCTCGCATGGTGGCACACGCCCTTAATCCCAACACTCAGGGAGGCAGAGGCAGGCAGATCGCTGTATGTTCGAGGCCAGCTTGGTCTACAAGGTGAGTCCAGGACAGGCAAGGCTACACAAAGAAACTCTGTCTCAAACAACAAAACAACAACAACAACAACACACACACACACACACACACACCAAAGCTGTATAGGAGGAATGTACTCACTCTTTTTTTTTTTTTTCTGAGACAGAGTTTCTCTGTGTAACCTTGGCTGTCCTGGACTCATCTTGTAGACCAGGCTGACCTCAAATGTACAGCAATTGGCCTGCCTCTGCATCCAGAGTGCTGGGATTACAAGCGTACACCACCATGACGGAATGAATTCTAAAGTCCTATAGCACAGCAGGATAATTAGAGTTTATATTTCAAAATGGCTGAGTGCTGAATATTTGCAACACAAAGAAATGATGGCTACACTAATTACCCAAATGCAACCACTTACCTAATTTAGATATATATTGAAATATCACACTATATTCCATAAATACGTACAAATTAAAACAACAACAACAACAACAACAATGGTAAGGGCGGATGTAGTGACTCATGCCTGTAATGCCACCACCTGAGAGTCAAGGCAAGAAGACTGCTGAGAGTTCAAGGCCATCCAGGTTTATTGTGAGTGTCACACTACCCTGGACTACAGACGGAGACTCTGTCTCAATAAAATGAATGAATTCGTGAATGGGTGGGGATCTGGAAAGATAAAGGGGACAGCTACGAGCTTTGAGGCTCCCACTGGGCATTTAGGTAGTGCTGGCCACTATACGAGCATTGGGGGAGGGGAGGCTCTACTGCCGAGTGAGTGATAGGGAGGTAGCCTGGAGAGAGAGACAGAGACAGAGACAGAGAGACAGAGAGAGACAGAGAGACAGAGAGACAGACAGAGAGAGACAGAGAGACAGAGAGAGACAGAGAGACAGAGACAGAGAGAGAGACAGAGAGAGACAGAGAGACAGAGAGAGAGACAGAGAGAGACAGAGAGAGAGAGACAGACAGAGACAGAGAGACAGAGAGACAGAGACAGAGAGAGACACAGAGAGAGAGAGAGACAGAGAGAGAGAGACAGACAGACAGAGAGAGACAGAGAGACAGAGACAGACACAGAGAGAGAGAGACGGGGGGGGGGTAAGAGGGGACGACTCTGAGGTACTGCAGAGAAGGCCTGGCTTCAGCTCAAAGCACACGGCTTGGTTTCTGGTTCTTTTTTTTGTTTTTGTTTTTTTCAAGACAGGGTTTCTCTGTGTAGCCTTGGCCATCCTGGACTCACTTTGTAGACGAGGCTTAACTGATTCCAGTGAGAAGAGGTGAGGCCCTTAGACTGACCTTTGAGGGCCGCAACATCCTTACTTAAGGCCTGGGACATTGTTCCCATACCAGATGTGTCACAAAGTTTGGAGAAGGTGGGGCTTGTGGAAAAGCAGGAGGCACAGCATTCTGTCAGTCACAGGCCAGAGTCAAGCCAGCTTTGTGGGTGGGATCCAGGCAAGCATTCCTGTCAGGGCTTTTCTGGTATGCATGGCCTCTTTCTCCCAGGGTCTCTGGGGCTGTCCTGAGCACAGGTTTGGCCCAAGCCTCAGTTATTCCTGGGAGTCAGAAGTGGGGTTTGATTTGGAAAAGTCAAAGATAAGCCTTTCAGTCCTTGCCTGGTGGGGAAACCACTGTGGGGAAGGCAAGGCCTGGAGGGCCATTTTCATCAGTGCTTCAAGGAGTTCCCCTTCCCCCCCATTGACACAGAGCTCGTCCCTCATGACAGCATCTCTACGTTCCCACCCCTGTGTCTTTTTTTTAAAAAAAGATTTATTTATTATGGATACAGTATGCATCAGATCACATTATAGGTGGTTGTGAGCCACCATGTGGTTGCTGGGAGTTGAACTCAGGATCTCTGGAAGAGCAGTCAGTGCTCTTAACCACTGAGCCATCTCTCCAGCCCCTCACCCCTGTGTCTTTGCCTGAGGTTAAACAAGCCTGCAATCACCACTCAGTCCCATGGCTGAGCAGAGGACGCAGGACAGCATCTAAAGCCAAGGACCGTTGGGAGAATAGTGTGCAATATTGGAGTATTTATTTTCTACTAGATGGACTAAGAACAATGTTATGGTGAGCGTTGTAGCATGTTTTTGAGCACTGTGTATTCAGTTGCTGATTTCTGGGCCCAGAGATCTGGCTGCAGTCTGGATTTGGCATTGCTGTTGTTAAGAAGCATCTCCTGTCTCGATGTTGTGTAAAAATTGTCCTCCATCGCTTCTGATTGGTTAAAAGAAAGCTGAACAGCCAATAGCTGGGCAGAAGACGAGAGTTGAAGCGTGACTTCTGGGGCCCAGAGAGACAGATAGACAGACAGACAGACACACACACACACACACACACACACACACACACACACACACACAGAGGGGTCGGGGAGAGGGGGAAGGTGTCATCATGAGGTCATGTGGCTGGGAAGTAGGCCAGGCCAGTATGGGGAAGTTAGATTAGCTGAGTATCTATCTGCCCAACTATAGTGCCTAAGCTTCTAGTTAAATATAAAGGTCTTTATGTCACTAGTTGGGGGCTAGGACAGGTATTAGAAATCCTTTATTTTCACAAAGGAGAAAGTCGACTCCGGAATATATGGACAATTTAAAATTCTCACCAACTGTCTATGAAAGAAAAATGGAGCTGTCACACACACACACACACGCACGCACACACACACACACACACACAAAGGCTGCTTTCTGTGTTTCTGCTCATCTCTGTGAGCCACTCCAATGTGTGTTAATGCATCTGTGTTCACTGGCAGACAATCGGTGGAAATGCCAACACGCTAACAACATTTTCAGTGGAGTGTTCTGAAGTTTGGGACAGTTTTCAGACACTAAGGTGGCATTCCCACCCTGAGAGCTGGTGTGCTGATTAGAGGTTTCTTTTCTTTTCTTTATTTTTTTGCAACTTAACACAACTAGAGCCACTTAGGAAGAGGGAACCGGAGGAGCTAGCCAGTAGGTGTAGAAGGACAAATTATTCTTTCTACATATTAATTAATACAGTAAATTATTTAGGCAGTAATTTTCTTTAACCAGCTAGTTCCCCCAATGACTGACACGGAGACACTGTGATTTATTTTTAAGCTGTAAGCACTATGCTGGGCAGAGTCTGAGCGACTCTAATCCTAGTACCTTTAAACCCACATAAAAGCCAATCACTTGCCAAGCTGATGACTGCCGAGGCGGCTTCTGCTCCATCAGGCTGCTCCTACAGCCACGCGCTCAGCGCCATCTTGCCTCAGGGCACCTCGTCTCTCTCCAGCTTTCTCTTGCTACCTTTTCCGCTTTCTCTCTTCTCTCCTCTCTGGACCCCAAGCCACGACACTAAAGCTCCACCTCCTTCTCCTTTACCCAGTCACAGGCTCCAGCATCTTTATTTAGCCAATCAGGGATAACCAGGGAATGTTCCTTATCATCACATGGTGACAGGGGACAGTTCAATGTTCAGAGCAATGCTCATGGCAGGGCGGTAACCAGACCTCAGGGCGGTAACCAGACCTCAGGGCACTGACATCAGCATTTGAAAACACAGTGGGACCTTCCTCCAACAAGTGGGCAAGTCTGTGGGGCCAATTCTTGATTAATGATTGATGTGGCAGGGGCGGGGGGCGGGGGCGGTTGGCAGCCCACTGTGGGCAATGACACCTCTGGCCAGGTGGGTCTGGATTGTATAAGAAAGGAGGTTGCATGAGGCAAGGAGAGCAAGCTGGTACTATTTTCCCCCCCCCCCCCCCCCCCCCCCCCCCCCCGCCTCTGCATCAGCGCCTGCCTCCAGCTTCCTCCCTTAGCGATGGGCTACAAGCTGTGAGCTGAAATAAACTGTCCCCTCCCCAAGTTGCTTTTGGTCATGGGGTACGTCGCAGGGATAGAGAGCAGACTAGAATCGGGGGTAAAATAAAATTTTTATTTTATAAAACAATTCCATCTGACCTCTGGATCTGCCACTGCCGTTGGACCCCACTACTAAGGCTGATGTCTTTCAGTTCTTCATGACCAGAAAGCCTGAGCTCAGCAAAACGGAGGACCCCCTTTGCCCGATAGACCCTGTTCTTTGTTCAGCAAAGCAAGCCTCCCCATGCTAATGAGGAGTCTCGGTACCTTAGCCCTCCAGCCAATGACGTTCACCCACCCTGGAATCCCCACCCCTTCCCCAGAGTTCTATATACTCCTTTCACTCCCCGATAAAGCTGATCTGCCTCCCTGTAGCTGGTTCCAGAAGGATCTTTTTGATGCTCACAGCCCTCGGAGTCTCTGCCTCCATCCCTATCCCCACCGCCACCACCCCCCCCCCCGCCCCGCTCTCTTTGTCCTTGGGGGCTGATGGCCACAATATCTCCTCCCCCAAACCACCCTCTCCACCCAAGTCCAACCTGTAAAATCCTATGAGAAAAAGGTAGGAACGCAACTTAAGAACCAGTGTCTTAAGGACCTTGACGTTTTAAGGCTGAGTGTGCCGGAGGTTAGGCTGCACCGTGAGAAGCGTGGCATGGGATGATGATGGGTATTTTTCCGCCGAGGGAATGAGCCAAGTCAAGCCAAATTAAAGTACAAAGGCAGGTGTATGAAGGTGAGGGGCAAGGGTGGGTTCACTAGTCCCAAGGAACGGGGTCAGGGAAGTCGCTGTGCAGAGGGGGGGGGGGGGCGAGAGGGCAGGGGCGGGAGAGAGAGGGGAGTGAAGGAAGAAAGAACCTGTGGGCTGGAAAGTTCAGGGCAGGCTATGCCTGCTATGCCCTGTAGCAGGTAAGGACTGAGGGATGCTGGGAGAATCTGGAGGCCAGGTCTGCTTTGATATGTTAAATAGGCACCTCAGTCCCAGGTCTGAAACAGAACCGGCGACATGGTGGTCCTAAACACCATAGGGCACGTTTGTGTGACTCGGAGGCCACCGTACACCCACAGTGCCTTTTTACTGGGTCTGGGTCTGTACAGCACTCACCGAACCCATGGCTACCATCTTTAACAGCAAAGTGAGCATTTCCCAAATGGAAACAAGTGACAGGGCACTTGCAGTTCAACTGAAATCCTCGGGGACTCTCCTGTAGAATGGTCCACTGCTGACGGGAACTCATCCTTGACCGTGATGTCTTTATGTGAGTGAACTTTGTGGCAGATGACGGTTCTGCAGCCTATGTGCTTGTAGCTCTGGGGATTTGCTCCTTAGCCCCTACTGCCCATCTTCCCTAACTTGCTTCCTTCCTTCCTTCCTTCCTTCCTTCCTCCCTCCCTCCCTCCCTCCCTCCCTTCTGAGACCCAAGGCTACAGGAAGACCGCCTGACGTCTGGGAATCTGTCCGAGTAGCTTGCCCAGTCTAGACTGCAAGATCTCTGAAGGTTAAGACCTCTTTAAAGCTGGGCGTGGTGGCGCACGCCTTTAATCCCAGTACTCGGGAGGCAGAGGCAGGCGGATCGCTGTGAGTTCGAGGCCAGCCTGGTCTACAAAGTGAGTCCAGGATGGCCAAGGCTACACAGAGAAACCCTGTCTCAAAAAAAACCAAAAAACCAAAAAAAACAAAACAAAACAAAAAAAAGGCCTCTTTAAACTCCTCCGTAACAGGAATGACACTGCACAGGATGAGAGCCAGGGAGCTTGGGTGATTGGCTGAATGCGTACAATCACCAGAAGGCTTAAAAAGGCAAGCCAAGTCTCCCACATAGAAAACAGGTAACGGGGGCTAGAGAGATGGCCTCAAGGTTAAGAGCACTGACTGCTCTTTCAAAGTACCCGGGTTCTATTCTCAGCATCCACATGGCTGCTCACAACTGTCTGTAACTCCAAGATCTGAGATACCCACACACAGACATACATGCAGGCAAAACACCAAAGCACGTAAAATAAAAATAAATAAATTAAAAAGAAAAAGAAAACAGCTACCTACCCTAGAAAGCAAGTCATGTTACAGTATGCCAAGATCAGGCAAGGGGCCTGGGAGTCAGATGGGCAACGGAGAGGAGGTTGGGGAGCTTCCGGTCAAGGTCTGGAAGGAAGAGAGAGGAAGCAGGCTGGGTATGTGCCATAGGGAAGCCAGGAGCCAGCACGGATGCCATGTTCATTAGAAAGCCACGCAGCTCTGTTACCACCCAACCCATTTCCTGAGGCCTTCCTCCTGCCCTCCTGGCTCTGTGGCTATGGATCATGGGGTGGGGGTAGAGGGTCGGGGTGGGGAAGAGTGGCAGCCGCTCTTTGGGGTGTCTATGAATGCGCCCTGCTCACTCCAGTTCATGGTGCTGCTGCTTCTAGCCTCTTACTGGTTATAGATGCAGAGCTGGAAGCCAGAAATGAAGTTGTGTGTGTGTTTTCTGTAATTTGTCTATTAAAAGGGAAATCAAGTAAAGTCCCCAAAGTACACTGATGTCCAGACAGACTCTAAGCACACCCCAGTCCAGCTATTCATAGAGACCAGACAAGAAAGACAGGGCTGCAAAGCAGACTGCCCTGCCCTGAAGACGCTGGGAATTCTCAGTCTGAGTCACATGAAGACTGCATTTCAAAGGGACTTGGAAGCTTTGTTGGAATCCTCGCAAACTGTCGACTTGAGTGGAGAGGGCCTGGGAGACAGGGCAGAGGGTGCTGCGCGGCCACTAAGCACCCTGCCTTCAGGTCAGACACTTAGCTCCTGGGCTGCCTATGGGCAAGTGGGGTGCAAGATAAATCAAAGCCATTCAAGGTGGCAGGGCTCTGGAAACAGTCCCAGAGGCAGACCCTCACATCTGCTCTTCGAGATATCTTGGAATTCTGCAAAATTCTGCACACTGGGGCTTTTCTCCTCCTGGGGAATTAGCTGTTAATTATTTACCAGGCGCCACTGTGCGTAAACAGGATCCAAGAGGAAGCAGCTTGAATTTGCAAGCCCCGACACAGAGTTCGGATAAAGCTGGGCAGATGGTGCCACAGATAAGAGTGTGCCTTCCTCCCTACCGCCACGCTTTCTCTGTGTGTCCCTGGGACTCGCACTGTAGATCAGGCTGGCCTGGAACTCACAGAGATCCTCCTGCCTCTGCCTCTTGAGTGCTGGGATTGCAGGCCTGCGCCCCTTGCCTGGCTGGATAAGATTTGTCTAAAGCGGCGTTTCCCTAAATGGATGTTTTTAGAAGGGACGATTGTCACGACTACATGGGGGAGTGACCCACACAGGCTGAGAAAACAGCACAGCAGGCTTTTATCATTTGTTTTCTCTCCTTTTTCACCCATAAATGGAAGTCTCCAGTTGCAAAGCCTCTAGGTATTGCATCTAGGTGCCTAATGGGCACGATGACTCCATGAAGTGAATTTTCTGATATGAAAATTTAGAGTTTTTTCCTCCCCTCTTCAAAGCAATGGCCTCGGAGCCTCGTGTCGATAGTTGAAGGTTAACCAGAAGGTTCTGGATGAGGGCGAGACTTGGTGATCAAATTAGTTACTTATTACCAGACCTACTGACAAAAAAAAAAAAAAAAAAAAAAAAAAAACAAAAACAACTTGACAGGGGTCGGGAATGGGGTAGGTTTGCTTAGTTTGGCCCAGGGTCTCAGTGATTTTGGTCTGTCGTGTTGGGGAAGGCAATACGGGACATTTCTGTTAGTGGTGGTGGGAGTGTGCGGCAACTGTTTGCCCACCACACATGACAAACAAGAAGGAAAGAGTGCAGGCTGCAGCCAACAGTAACTTTCAGAGGCCTGTCTCTGGTGCACTCACCAGCCAGGCCCCTTGGAATTAGTGGCCCAGGCTGGAGACCCAAAGGCTTGAAAACATGAGCCCGTGGGGACATTCTAGACCCAATTCCTAACAGGGATATTTATATTCTTTATTATTGTGTGTATGAGTATTTTGTCAACTTCATGTATGTGTATGTGTCACAAGAGTGCAGTGCACAAAGAGGCCAGAAGGGGGCATCAGAGCCTCGGACACTGGAGTTAAAGGTGGTTGTGAGCCACAGTGTGGGTGCTGCCAACTGAACCCTGGTTCTCTGCAACAGCAACGCCCTCTCTAAACTGGAGACATTTCTCCAGCCCCCTAATAGTGATATACATGTTTCTGAAGATGATGTGTGTTGGGTTTCATTTGCTACTGCGGCTTTCTTTTTGGAATTATTTCCCATAAATTGCAAACCTTGAGGTCCACTCAACCAGCTGAGGTGCCTTTCCAAAACCCACTGGCTCTAGCTAGATGTGGGGCCTGAACGAAAATGGCGGCAGTAAAGAAACCAAAACAGCCTCTCTGTGGGTGGAAAAAGGAAAAAGGCTTGTTAAAAACTGCCAAGGTCTCGGGCGTGGTGGCGTACGCCTCTAATCCCAGCACTAGAGAGGCAGAGGCAGGTGGATTGCTGTGAGTTCGAGGGCAGCCTGGTCTGCAAAGCGAGTCCAGGACAGCCAAAGCTACACAGAGAAACCCTGTCTCAAAAAACCAAAAACCAAACCAAAACAAACCTGTCAAGGCTGTCTTCCTGGGAAAGCAAGAAGCAACAGGGGAAAGATGCTCAGGGTTACCCAGGAATGGGGCTTGTGAGCCGGGACTGAGGGAGCCGACTAGCTGCCATTGAATTTGACAAATGGATAGGCACTACAGTCTTATGTTAATGGAAGCGCCACACGTTCCTCCCGCCAGAGATATGGAGACAGATTCCCTTTTCAGCAAGCAGGACAGGAGGTGTTTGTCTAAATGCCCAGCCTTGAGAAAGGACCTCCTCAGGGTACTAGGCAAGGCCCATGGTACCCATTTTGTTAACTGCAGAGCTGTAGCGTGGTGCACAAGAAAAAGAACAAAATTTGAAATGTTGGAACCTTTTGAGCTTGTACGTGATTCCACAAGTGGAAAATTCTACGCCTGATGACCCGGGGACAGGGCACAGTCAACACTCAGGCACGCTAAACATATTGTGTGAAAATTATTTCAGACTACGTATAGGAAACATATACAGATGTTGTGTTTGGACTTGGGTACCATCCCCAAGATGAGATCACCGTGTACATGGAAATATTCCCAAATTGGGGAAATTCTTCAACTCAAAACATTCTGGTTCCATGCATTGCATCGGGAAGGCCTTTTGCCAGAATCCATCGAAGTGAACACCAGAGATCCTTATGTCTATTTTTCCCCCCTGAAGTTGCTGGGTATGGGATCCAGGGTCTTGTGTGAGCTGGCAAAGCGCTCTGCCCTGGAGATGCATTCCTGGCGCTGTGTGTCTGGGCAAACATCATTTACATAGCAGTTTTCAAAAGCACAGCTCCCACCCCACCCCCTACCCCCGCACCCCATCCCAGCTCTACTTCCTGCACAGAATTCCTTACTTCTTTAGGGACTGTTTTTTATAAGGTGCAAATAGCCTTTATACCTGTCTAATGGCTTACTGTGAGTATTAAATAAGACCATGTGGGGCAAAAGTGCTTGGTAAGTGATAAAAGCCCGGAAGGGTGGGTGTTTCCTATTGCAATTCTTTTTATCCAGCGCCTTCTGGAGCAGATTATGGGGTTGGTGTGTGCTGTGAGTTTTGCCTGGAGCCTTCCCTTGGAGAGCACTGTTTATCTATTTTAAGGACACCCTAGAGATAGCAGACTGCTGCCGAAAAGCAAATGGACTATGGGCTTACCAGAGAGAGGAGGGCCGGCTGGAAGGGAACAGCTGGGGGAGAGAGAGTTATCAATCCGGCTCGGCACCAGAAGCGTGCCAAGAGGGAGTCGCTAAGTGCCTGGGAGAGAATCGTGACCAGAGAGAGAGCAGCGAGTTAAAAAAAAAAAATCACATCCTGCCAAGCAAACTGGGTCATATTCCTGGTGGAGTTAGTCACCAAGCAGAGCTGAGCTGGGAAGGCTGTTTCAGGCCAGAAAGCAAAGGCATGGTGACCCGGCTGGCAGTGGCAGAGGCCTCCCTCCCGGCTGTCGAGCAAAGACCCTTCATGTGTGGCACACAGTATCTTGTGGTACTTTGGATTTGAACTTTTTTTTTCTTTACCCTTAAAGGCCATTACAAACCATATTTTTCTTGCAATAGTTGAACACTCCCATGCGTGTGCATGTGTACACACACACACACACACACACACACACACACACACACGGTTTCAAAGAGGTAAATCTTAGAAGATAAATTAAACCTCCATGGAAGAGAGGAAGGCCGTTTTGGAGTTATCCCTGGAACCCGAGTGGGAAGTGACAGCAGCCAAGCCAACGTCACTGCCTTAGAAACCATAAGGTCGTGGGTCCCGCGCTGTGGCAACGGGACCCTGTGATAGGACGGGAGGCTGACTGTGAGTCACTCGGAGTTGAAGCAGGGGACAGGCTAGCAGGAAGATGTAATCTCTAGAAGGCTGATGGGTGGAATTTCGATTTTGTTCTCATTATAAAAAAAAATTTTTTTGGTACTTTCTGCTACATGTTTCTGCCAAGAAATGTGATATGTTGAGAAAGAAGAGGAAATGCACTCTACATCGAGATGCTGTGACTATAAAAAGCCCTGCCAACGGCAGAAATTAGTCGGGGGTTCTGTCAAGGTTGTAAATGAGGGTTTTACACTAGCCAATCAGGGTGAGAAAAAAAAAAAAACCAACTTAAAGCAGTATCTAAATTTGTCTTCGGATAGTCGCAGTATTCCACAATGCCTGTTTTAAGTTCCCCTTGCTAACAGCTGTCCCCCGACGGAGCTGACAGAGAAGGCTCCTGTGTGGAGGTTCCTGAGACCATAAAGGTGACTTTCCTGTTGCCTTGGAAGCGAGACCTCAAAGGGACCACCTGCAGCCGACTCCCATCCTGAGATGCTGAGTGAAGCCTGGCCCTGCCCCCAGGCCTTCCACTCTCAGTGGCCTCCAATGTTTAGCTTGCGTTGCTCTGTGAGCGCCTGACGCCTGAGGCTGTGCCATCTGCAGCTTGGCCTCTGATGCCCACGTGCCGCATTCCCCGTTCTTCCTGGCCTTTAGGTACTTCTGAAGACGCAGACCAGTGTCTTCTGGGCTGTAACTCCGGAGGGGTTTTGTCTACTTTCTATCTCTTGGCTTTGGGCTGATAGCTTTGACTCCTTCAGTTACTAGCAAATTAGGTAAGCTTGTAGTTGGAGACTTCCTTGACTTAAGGCCGGCACATAGTCTGCAGCTAGTAGGCAGGAGTAGCTGTGATGAGCTACTTAGCGTTTTGTTTTGAGATGGGCTGTGTAGCCCAGGCTGGCCTTGAACTCATAACAACCACCTGCTTCAGCCACCTGGTTGCCAAGATTCCAGCAGCATGTCCCCACGCCCAGCTACTGCCCACCAGAGTGTTTTGGTTTTGTTTTATTTAAAGACTTATTTTTATTACCAATTTATAGGTCTCTCCGCATGTATTCGGTGTGCCCTGGGAGGCCAGATGAGGGTGTTGGATCCCCTGGGGCTGGCGTTACAGGTGGCTACAAGCCACCCAAAACATGCATGCTAAGGACCGGACGCAGGTCCCCTAGAAGCGAGTGCTCTTAACTCCATCCCCTCTGCCAGTTGGCTTGGGAACTTGATGAAACTCTGGTAGCAAGTTAGTCAGCTTAGCAGTCAAGAAGGCACAGTGAGGAATGAAGAAGAAGAAAAGGAGGAGGAGGAAGAAGAGGAGGAGGAGGAGGAAGAGGAGGAGGAGGAGGAAGAGGAAGAGGAGGAGGATGAGAGACCTGGGCTCCCCAAAGGCTTGCCATGGCTGAGACTGGGGACATATCTGGCCCAGAACCTACTTTGATGGTTAGCTGTCTCTGGCCCACGGTGAGTTCTTTCCTTGTTATACAACTGACATGGACTATAACTTACTAAGAAGGGGATTTTTCTAGAAAGAGATGGACTAGATCGTACAGGTTGAGGAGCCAGGAGGATGAGATGACCCCCTGCCCCAAGTCGCGGAAAAGAACCTCTCTGTTTCAACGTTCTTTCTCACACCGTTGTCCTGAGAATCCAGGGCGGCGAGGACCAAACGGACGGCCTAAGTGGGTTCTATACATTGTGAGCTTTCAGCGAGACCCAGGAACCAATGGGATAAAGGCAACCTTATCCCTGAAAGGAAAATCGCGCTGAGAACCCAAGGTAAGGAGCTCCTAGCAGGGGCTAGTTCATCCCTCCTTTCCAGGGTCCAGCTTGGTTCTGAGCAGTGTCCAGGGGCTGGAGGAGAGAGGTGCTCTTTAAAATGCAAGGTTTCTCTTTGCCGGCTTGTGCTCTGAATAACGACACGACACGGAGACCTTTGCAGGGGCACTGTAGCTGGGCAGATAGTCAGCTATCCTAACCTGCCAATAACGGCCTGGCTGGCCTCCTTCCCTGCCACGTACGTGGCCCATCACCAGCCATCTCAGTCTCGTCCTGCTGTCTCTTCTTCATCCGTGTCCCAAGGGCGACTTCTCCTCCTCCCTCTGGTCTCTGCCTGAGACTCTCTCCTTGGGCTCAGAAGCCCTGCCTTATCCTCGCCCGCCCAGTGACTGGCTCTTCAGCTACCCATCCCCCCACCCCCAACCCCTCCCATCCCACTCTGTGGTAAACCAGGAGGTGTATTTTGTCTTTATGATATGCAAGTTGATCCAGTGTCTACCGTGTCCAATTCACGTAAATTCGCTCGACATATTAATTATATGCTAATATGCTTTAGTTGCAGATTTTTCTATTCAACCTAATGAGAGCCATAACCATACCGATATTTTAGACAGAGAGTGAAAATAGACAAAAAACGAGGCGGTTAATCCTGGAGTGGTAAGTTCCTGCCCATGATCTCGGTGCTCACAGGCTGTGACAAGGGGACCATTAGGAACTGAAGGCGCGGTGGGATTCATAGTGAATTCTACGGCAGTCTGGGATAAATGAAGACCTGCCTCAAAAGAGCCAAACTCACAAACGTAATGACTAAATGATGAGTAAACACTCAGGTGCCATTGTAAGCGGAGATGCAAAAATCTTATTTTCTCGAGAGCAAGTTATTTTATTTTTAAAATTATATTATAATTTAAAATTATAAAATGATTGTTGGGGGGTTGGTCTGGTGCTCAGTATTCTGATGCTAATCACTGACCCCCCCCCAAGATCTAGCTACTGCCCAGAGGAGCATATTGTACACCTGTCCTTGTTGTCTGAACCTCGCTCTACCTATTTAAAGTTGATTGGTTAATTTTAAAAAAAAATGCTGAAGCTTGGGATTTGGCATGAGAGAGTATGAGGTTCGAACGCCTGGGGTGGGGGCACCGCAAGGCAGGGAGGCAGAGGAGACAGGCAGGAGGAGGAAGAGGGAGCAAGTCTCTCCGGCCTGGGATGGTGTAGAGGGTTAACATCTGCCCAGTCCCAGGTAAAGTGAGGCTTTACTCTAAAATACAACAGGGGTGCGTGTCTTTATTGACTATGATAGCGGGTTAGATAATGCCACCCAAATAATTATAGGTTTCAATAATAAACGTTATTAGATATTTTTATATTTTCTACAACATGTGGTTACACTTCCTTCCTCTTTCCTTCTTCAGAGTCCATCTATTAACTCCTCCCAGCTCTCTTTCAAAAACTTAAAAATGTTCATCCTGATTGACATGTACAGCTTTTTCCCCATTATTTTATTGCAGCCCCCTCCCTCTTCTCCTCCCAGTCCCGCCCTCACATCCTCCTCCCCACATCAGCTCTTTATTGACCCCCTCAGAAGGTGATGGAGAGCAGTGTTTATGACATACCAAGACAGGAGAAGCTTCACAAGAATGCCAGTGCCAAAGTCCAACAGCGACCAGATCTCTGGGTACAGAAATCAGCATTTGAAGGCCCAGTGCACAAACATCCTCCAGCAGTGTCCAAAACAGGAGCCAATGTGCTGACTGGCTCCTTTAAGAAATGGCCGAAAACGGAGCTGGAGAGATAGCTCAGCGGTTAAGGGCGCTGACTGCTCTTCCAGAGGTTTTGAGTTCAATTCTCAGCAACCACATGGTGGCTCACAACCATCTATAATGAGATCTGGTCCCCTCTTCTGGTCTGCAGGTGTACATGTAGGCAGAGCACTGTATACATAATAACAAATAACGAAGGAGAAGAAGAAGAAGGAGAAGGAGAAGAAGAAGAAGGAGAAGGAGAAGGAGAAGGAGAAGAAGAGAAGAAGAAGAAGAAGAAGAGAAGAAGAAGAAGAAGAAGAAGAAGAAGAAAGAAGGAGAAGAAGAAGAAGGAGAAGAAGAAGGAGAAGAAATGAAATGCCTGAAAGCATCCTGTGCACTGTGGTCCACTTCCAGTCTCCACAGACCCACAAGCACACACACATCACACATACACACACATGCAGGCAAATACAAAGTAAAAATAAATAAACTGGAAGCAAAACAGCTAGAGTCTCCTAAGAAACAAGGCAACCTGTAAGGGAGACCCTTGTGTCCCTGGGAGGTTTGAGTGTTCTGTTTCCTGTGGCAGCGAGGACCACAGTGGACCACGGTGCACAGGATGCTACATGTGATGACTTAGTGGAAACATCTGCCCAACAGTGTTTTTCCATATGTGGAGTTCCAGATGTGGACAGTGTGAATGACAGAGGACACCCTTTCCGACCACCTCCTTAGGTCTGCTGTGGTCCAGACATGCCATGGGACAGCCCTTTATGTCAGAGTGATGTTCTGCAGCTCAGAGGCCACCACGGGGACATGTCACATAGGCCAGCATCCTTCATGCTCCTTCCAGGGTAAGTCACACCAGCATCTTATCACTGAATAGCAAGTATATTTTTGTTGTGGTGAATTTACAAGTATGGCCTAATAAATGTTCATTATTAGACTAATTATTATCATGGCGGTATTTTCTAACACAACGCCAATCAATGAAAACACAGACACCTGATGTATTTTAGAGCGGGGCTTTCCCTGGGGCGAGGCAGATGCTACCTCCTAAACTGTCCTCCATTATCTCCCAGTCTCCATCCCAGTCCATCCACTTCTAGTAATTTCTAGTTGGGCTACCTCTCATCCAGAATCCAAAATGCCTGCTAATGGTGTGTTCCTTTTGGCCACCTCTTTCCATGTGGAACTTCGCAGTCCCTTGTCTGGGCACAATGCTCTCTTCCTATTCCAAGGCGATTCCTCTCCTGCATCTTCCTCCATCCCATCTCCCCCTTCTTCCCAAGATCCTCTCTGCCCAAGGCCCTCAGAACCTTCGCTTTGCCCTGCCCTCTGCCTTGCCCAGGTGGATTTATCCAGCCACTCATGTGGGAAGGTTCAAGGCAGTAAGGAGGTCTTGTGAGCCAGCGTGATTAGCATCAGACCAATCTCCAACAATATTTTGAGTCCCTATAGGGTTATATCTGCCATTAGACAGAGTGAGCATAAATATTTACAAATATCATGTTGTATATCCGAAACATGTGATTTCAAAAAGATATATTTGTATTAGGTGTGTGTGTGTGTGTGTGTGTGTGTGTGTGTGTGCATTTGTGCACATGAATGCAGTGCTCACAGAGGCAGAAGAGAAAGTCAGATCCCCCAAAGCTAGAGTTCTAGGTAGATATGAGCCCTTGATGTAGGTTCTGGGAACTGAACCTGGGTCCTCTGGAAGAGCAGTCAGTGCTCTCAACTGCCGAGACGTCTCCCCAGCCCCAAGATGTGTGTGTGTGTGTGTGTGTGTGTGTGTGTGTGTGTGTGTGTGTGTGTGTGTGTGTGTGTGCATATATGTATGTATGTATATATATGTGTGTTTATAATGTATTTTGTCACTTAGAACAGTAATAAAAGAAAGCTAGACATTGAAGGGCAGTGCAATTTGGTAATGTCCTGCTAGATCCTGGTTTGGAAATGTCACTCCTAAAGTGCTTTGAGGAGAGACCTTCCGGGGTGCTGGGGCTGCAAGGCCTCCATCTCATGAAGGGTGGATCCCAATACTGTGGCCTTGGGCTAGTTTCATGGGAGCCTCGACACAAGTCTGAGTACCAACAGCTTCCCAAGTCTTACCACCCCCCACCCCCACCCCGACTGTACCTTTCTTCCTGACAGTACCTCTTACCTCACCCCTGACCTTACATTTCCTAAGCCTTCTGAAGCGAAGGAAAGTAATGTCATTCTTTACAAATAAGAGGGGGAGGAGACAGAGAGGGGAGGGAGAGAGGAAGGGAGGGAGGGAGGGGGAGAGAGAGGGAGGGAGGGGGAAAGAGAGGGAAGGAGGGAAGGAGACAGGGAGAGAGAGGAACTGAGAGAGAGAGGAACTGAGAGAGAGAGAGAAGGGGGAGGGAGAGAGAGAGGGACAGAGAGAGATGGGGGAACAGGAGGGGGGGGAGAGAGACAGAGAGAGAAGGAAAGGGAAGGAGACAGAGAGGACAGAGGGGGAGGGAGAGTGCTAGTGAATCACAACTTTTTGGGTAGTTGCAGTAAAATTCTTTCTTATTCAGCTTGGTAGTGGTGATGCACTTTTTTTTTCTTTTAAATAATCACTTTACAGCCTGATCCCAGCCCCCTCTACCCTCTCCTCCCAGTCCACCCTTATGCTCCTTCCCCCACTTTCCCCTTTCCTTCTCCTCAGTGAGGGGAGGCCTCCAGTGGGTACCAACACTGGCACATCAAGTCACAGCAGGGACTAAGCACATCCTCTCCCACTGAGGCCTGACAGGGTAGCCTGTAATACCAAGATCACCTAGATCGCGAGATCCCCAAAATGACCACCAGGACTCGAGACCAATGCAACACACACAGGGTCCTGCATTACGAAGCTGGAGCCTTGGATCACAATCCTTCCTGACACTACAGGATAGGAGAGTGACCCAAGCTTCAAGGGCAATGGGCTTATAGAGGGAAGCAGGCTGGGGGGGGGGCGGTTGTGGGTCCCAGGAATGTCGGTCTTTAGGCAGGTTGGGTGGAGGCTGGATCTTCAGGGAAGTTGTTTTATCTCAAAGGATCATTGGGAGTCAATTGTATCTAATTGCTCCGGTGAAGTTTCTGGAGACTGCTGGCAGGCCTAGTTTATGGCAGTGCGGCAGTGCATAGTCAGTCGTTCCTGGGACGCAGGAAGAACTGAAATTACCTGGAGAACAAGTTCTCACAGAACATTCACAGACCACAGCATTGGTTGCAGAATATAGAATATGGTATTAATTTTGCCCTTACAAGCCCAGCTAGGCATAGTGATGCAAAGGCAGGCGACAGCGTCAGAGACAGCCCCTATTCCCATTGTTAAGGACACACAGGATGACCAAGCTACAGATCTGCTACACATCTTTAGGGCATCTAGGTACAGCCTCTTAGGTTGGTGGCGCCCCCATGAGCCCAGGTTAGTTAATCTGTAGGTCTTCTTGTGCTGTGCTTGACACCTCCACAGCTGTGTAGTGTCAGCTGGTACTTCAACAGGACTGAGGATGTCCCCCACAAACCCAAGGACAGGAGCACAGGACAGCGAAGCATAGAAGGGGCCCGGAAGAGGCACTCGCTGCCCTGTGACTGGGGAGGAGTCATGGGGGGAGCTGTGCGTGATACTGGTGATCTTGGCGTTTAAAGGGTGCTTAGGAGGCTAAGTGGATAGGGTGGTGTGTGTGTGTGTGCGCGTGTGTGCGTGTGTGTGTGTGTGTGCGCGCGCGGGCTCTGGGGAGGGGACGGGTAAGGTGAGAGGGGACTGCAGAGGCATCCCATAGACACTAACCTTGCTGGAAGCTTGCTGCCCTGACTTTGCTGCGGGTCACTCAACACAGCCGAGTGTGCCAGACCCAAAGAGCTTAAGGAAAGCCCTCACAATTGGCCTGGGCTATCCCCTGCTTTCCTAGGCATTTTACAAACTTGATTAAATTAGCTACACACCATAACCCGCTAGACAGCCAGGGAGCGTTTGTTTTCTCGTTTAAGTAGGACATGACCTTGGCTTGCGTATAGAGAAGGCGTCCCACTGGTTTTCTGTGTCCTTAGGAATCTGACCTATTCCCTGGGTGGATGGGTAGAGGGACTGCCTCCTCCGAAGGCTGAGAGCTCCACATTGGGGCGGCTCTCTCCTCTTTATGGCAGGGATAGAAGAACCTGAAATAGACCCCCCCCCCCCCCGCCCCGCGTTGGGCCTCATACCTTAAGGATCTTGCTTCTGCAAGGGTGGGAAGCTCAGAGGACAGCTGGGGCTCAGAAGCTGGCGGCCTTCTGACCACTAAGGTTAAAGACTTAGGGGACCCTCATGCCTCCCTCCAGCAAGCCAGGTTATTTCCCACTCTGTAGGCTGCAGCGGGTGTCGTTTGCACCTTATCTCCCCAGGATAAGCAATCTAGGGAGGTAGAACGCCAGTTAAGGAGAAACAGAACCTGGGGGGGGGGGGGTGGAGGGTTTCTGCAGGAGGTCAGCTTTGGTCGCGGACCTGCCCAAGCCCAGGTCTCCTGCTGAGCGGCAGGGGCTGCCTCCCAAGGCCCGCTGCTGAGCCACAGCATTGACCTCTAGCGGCCCTGGGGACCTGTGGGGCACTGGTGTTCATGTCAGCCCCTGTGCTGTCCGTGAAAGACTGTTCCTCCGGGGCTCAGCTGGTCGCCGCGTGAGCCGCCGCGGGAACTGAGGGACAGCAGGTCACAGATGGGAACCCGAGGACAGCAGCGGGGGTGGGGGAAGTGGGAGTAGGGGTGGGGACCAGCTCTGCTGGGCCCAGCATCCCGCGATGCCTGCCTGTGTGGAGGACCCTTTTCTATTGTTACGTGGTTGCCAGGCGTGGGTGCAGATCTCTGAGTGGACAGAGCAAGTGCCTCTCTGCGTGGGGGGCATGCTGGGCTCATCCTCTGCGACCCAGAGCCGCTGCAGACAGGTGTCTGTGGAGGAGGCTCCCCACCTGCGGGACCAACCGCCAGCTTCCTTCCTCTCTCCAGGGCCTGAGAGCATCTGTCTGCACCCGGTGGTTTCCACTTTCCGCCACGTGCACAGCTGTGTAACGTCTCAGAGTCAGGCTGCCCCTGGTGCCGAGGCAGAGGCTGAGATGACATGCTTTGCCCCTGGAAGCCTGGCTTCTTTCTGGAGGACAGAGGGACCCCGAGAGGCGTCTAGCCTGGTGGAGAAGCCCCTTTGATTTCCACAGCCTGAAAATTCCCCGTCCTGGTGAGGCTGGGAGTGGAAGAATTTCACTTCGCTACCTACATCTCTGAATTTAGCTGTACTGCCGGTGTTTGCAGCATTCTTTCAGAAGCAATCCACTTAAAAAGCTGCGTCCTTATCACCTTAATTTAGACTCTCTGCTGATGTTGCTATGACAGTCCAGGAAAAGCTCCCCCCCCTCAGGCCTGCTTTCCCTTCAGTTCCTGTTTTTCCTCCTGTCTTACCTGACTTCCGTCATGAGACTTAACCTAATTAAAATATGTATTTATGTTACATGTATGGGTGTTTTGCCTGCATGTAAGTGCATGAACTGCATGCATTACCCGTGGGGGCCAGAAGAGGGCATCTGGCCCTGGAACTAGAAGTTACAGCCGGTTGTGAGCGGCCATGTGGGTGCTGGGAACTGAACCCAAGTTCTCTGCAGGAGCAGCCAGAGCTCTTAATGGGTGATGACTCGCCTCTCTAGTTCTTTAACAATATTTAATGAGAAGCTACAGGAGAATAGAAATGCTTCTATTGGAACTGGGATGGCTACTTTGCCACATTCGTAGCATCTAGAGTAACCTAGGATCCAAGCGACCGGGCGGGCGAGCCTTCGAGGGGTCTGGATAAGGGTGCCTGAAGGAGAAAAAACACCTTCCTTGTGGGTGTGCCGTGCTGTGGGCCGTACCGTGCTGTGAGCTGGGATCCTGGGCTGGATAAAAGAGAGAAAGCAAGCTGCGCCCTCCTCTCTCAACCTGTTCTTCGTCAAGCATTTTGTCACAGCAGCAAGACGAATAATTAATACCACAGTGTATCTGACTTCTAAGGCACTAAAATAAAAAATAAATAAATAAAAGTGCCTTTTAGAATATCACGAGCTATGGGTTATCATGTCTGATGAAGTCACTGGTCATATTTGTAGCTTGACCAGGTTTTACCTGGATTCCCATTCATGGCTGCCCTTGTCCTCTGAAATTAACAAACACACACACACACATACACAGAGGTGCACACAGGCACACACACCACAATACTCTCCTGGAACTTGCTATTTAGACCAGGCTGGCCTTGAACTCCTGGCATTCCCCTTGTCTGTGTGTGTCATAGCCAGCATGCTCCATTTGCCTTATCTTTTGAATTGTGAAGCTCTTTGTTTTGCGAAGCTCTTCCCAACGCACCGAACATGCCGCTCCTCCCTCCTGCTTGTGCTCCTGTTCTGCCCGGATGCCCGTCCGCCCACCTGACTGGCTTTCTCAGGAGCCCATTTCAGTCACTCCCTCGAAGTGTTCATCCGTCCTTCTCTTCCGTGTTGCACCTCTCGTTCCCCCAGGGTTTGCATTTTTCCTTCCTGGTTTTGTGTAAAGCCGGCCGTGGTGCACACATCTGTAATCCTAGTCCTTAGGAGGGAAAGGCCGGAAGATCAGGAATTCAAGGATAGCCTCGGCTACACTGTGAGTTCGAGGTCAGGCTGGGCTACCGGAGAAGAAACCACACCTTTGCTTGTTGGAGCACATCCTGTGGGCGCTTGGTGAGGAACGTTAAGTAAATATTTAGTGACTGTGCTGCTGTTTGTTCTGCCCTCGCCTGCCCTGCCCGTAGGCAAGTGAGATCTGTCTTCTGTCGTGTCAGACTCCCAGCGATGGCTGCTGACATTCAGATGAGGAATGAATCCCTGTGGGCAATTCTGCGGCCACCTCACTGCTGCTCTAAGGGCCTCCTGACAGGTGTGGCTCCCTCTGGCTCTTCGCTCCCGCCTTGATCAGCTTCTTGAGTGACTCTCCGCTGTTCACTATGGGCCGTAAGCTTTCCCGCTAAGCGTCAGGGCTGCCAGCCAACCAGTGTGGGTCCTAAATTCCCAACTGCACATTTTTCATCTGCTTCTAAAGTGTGCTGACAGGCTGGCTCTCAGCTGGGCCTAGCATTTTTGGGCACGAGCTTCCACAATTCAGATTTTCTTCCCAAGGCTGGGCAGGGACCTTGGCATTAGGTAAAAACAAAAATGAGAAAAAATATATACATTTAAAATTTTTTTTATTTTTTGGTTTTTTCAAGACAGGGTCTCTCTGTGTAGCCTTGGCTGTCCTGGATTTACTCTGTAGACCAGGCTGTCCTTGAACTCACAGCAATCCACTTGCCTCTGCCTCCCGAGTGCGCCACCATACAACATTTAAAAAATTTCAATTTGTTATAATTTATTCAGATTACATCCCAATTGTTATCCTTTCCTTGTATCTTCCCATTCCCACCCTCCCTCCCTCTTCCATCCTATTCTCCTCCCCTAGACCTCTGATAGAAAGGAACCTCCTCCCTCACCATATGGCCACAGCCTATCAGGTCTCATCTGGATAGCCTGCTTCCCCTTCCTCTGTGTGTCCCCAGGACCTCCCCACCAAGGGGAAGTGATCCATTCTGGGGCATGAGACCCATGGAGAACCAGCTGTCCATTGGCTAGATCTGAACAGAGTCTAGGTCTGCTGCATGCATTGTCCTTGGTTGGTGCAACACTTAGTGCAGGCCCCGCACCCCCCGTCCAGATCTGCCAGCCTTGAAGGTCTCCTTGTGGGGCTCCTGAAGCCTGTGGGTCCTTCCATCCCCCCATTCTTCCATACCACCTGGAGTCGAGCAGCGAGTTCCTGCACCTGTCCTGAAGGGCTAAGATCCAAAATATATAAAGAATTCAGGAAAGAGAACACCATCAAACCAAATATGCCAATTGGAAAATGGGGTACAGAGCTAAACAGAATTCTCAACAGAGGAACATCAAATGGCCGAGAAGCACCTAAAGAAATGTTCAACGTCCTTAGTCATCATGGAAATGCAAATCAAAGGGACTCAGAGATTCCATCTTACACCTACCAGAATGGCTAACATCAAAAATTCAAGTGACAGCACATGCTGGCGAGGATGTGGAGATAGGGGAACACTCCTCCAGTGCTGGTAGGAGTGCAAACTTGTACAGCCACTCTGGAAATCAACCTGGTGCTTTCTCAGAAAATTGGGACTAGTGCTACCTCAAGATCCAGCTAGACCACTCCTGGGCATATACCTGAAAGATGCTCCACCACACAACAAGGACATTTCCTCAACTATGTTCATAGCAGCCTTATTCCTAATAGCCAGAATGTGGAAACAACCTAGATGTCCCTCAACCGAAGAATGGATAAAGAATCTGTGGTACATTTACACAATGGAATACTCCTCAGCTATTAAAAACAAGGAAATCTTGAAATTTGCAGGCAAATGGATGGAACTAGAAAAGATCATCCTGAGTGAGGTAACCCAGACCCAAAAAGACACACATGGTGTATTCTTATTTACAAGTGGATAGTAGCCCATTATAGATGTCCTCTGAGAAACATGCATTTTTAACACCTTTGTTTTCAGCACATCTCCATTTTCCAAGGTTGAGCTGGTTCGCCACAGACATCCTTCCCATGAGTTTAACATCAAGCCTTATGTTTTCTTCTAAATGAATCTACATGCCTGTGTGGTTCTGAGGGTGGAACTGTAAGACCTGGGGGGCTAGGTCCTACTTCCCGGAGCCCAGTGAGACATGAGAGTCCAGTCTGATGCAAACAGCAAGAGATGCTTTATTGATCCACCATGATGGGGTCTACCAAGCTCTATTGAGCTGGAGACCCCGAATAAGCAAAGCGTGGGTCTTTTATACCCTTACAGAAGCAGAACTTAGTACAAACATGATTGGTTAGTTGCCCTTTAAAATGATTGGTTACTAGTTAGTTTATCCTTGAGGAGACAAGAGCTCAGCTTGGGGCATCACGTGCTAGGGACAGGTAAGAGAGTGTGGTTTTAGAACAGATCTGAGGCCATCTTGGAAGGCACGAAGTGGCCAGGGTTTTCTATCTTTTCAGAACCTGAGGCCTTGCACGTGCGAGGCGAAGTGCTCTACCATCCTGCTCTGCCCAGTTGATGGCTCTTATTCACCTGCGTTGCTCTTCTCCAAAATATCATTAAGAAATCACCTCTGCTGTGGCTGTGCACGTCTGGTCTGCTTCTCCCTGCGATTTACAAATAAAGGAAGTTTAAGTTGGATGTGGCGACCCAGCCCAGAGGAAGCTGGGGACAAGAGGATCGTGAGGACGAGGCCAGCCTGGGCTACACGTGGGAGACCCTGCCTGGAAAAAAAAAAAAAAGCAGACTCCCAAACCCAACCCCCCAAAAAGACAACCAAGCGGACAAAGGAAGGAAGACACGGACTGGGAAGTTCAGGCCTCCTGTTGACTGTTGGTGAGACCTTTGTGCTGTTCCATCCGCGGTGGGAAAAGCAGACACTTGCAAAGGGAGGAGGGCAGGGGAGGGCGAGGGAGGGCGAAGCTTTAGCAATAGCGGTGCAGGTTAGTGTAGGTCAACTCTACAGAACGTGGGAAGAGAGACTCTAAGCTAAGGAATTGCCCCCATCGGCTGTGGGACATTTTCTCAATTGCTATTGGATGCAGGAAGGCCCAGCCCACTGTGGGCAGTACCATCCCTTAGGCAGGTGGTCCTGCGCTGTGGAAGAAAAGTAGCTGAGCCAGTATGCAGCGTTCCTCCATGGTGTTTGCTTCAACTCTTTGCTCCCAGGCTCTCACTCCGGCTTTCCTGGGGGTCGGAAGCTGAAATCGGTCCTCCCCCCCTCCCCCCGCCTCCGCCCAGCAACTGTAAACCAAGCTAAAGCAATCCAGTTTCACTACTGAGGTCTGCAGCTGTGACCTCAACATTTCTGACGGGGCCTGACCCTCCCCCCCTCCCCAACACTGCGGTACTGAGGCATCAGACCTCAATCTGAGTTTGGATGGGCGCGAACCGGACACTTGTGCGATTATAGTGAGAGGAAAGAGGGGACGATTCACGTCAGCAGGCGGTGGGTGCGTGAGCTAGCTACCAGGCCAGGGTGCGCAGGACCCTTGGCCGATGCTGACCGCGCTACTTAAGCAAGGCGTTGTTGGAACGGTGGTGGCCACAGCAAGGCCTGGAGGCAAAGGGAGGTGGGCGCAGAGCCAAACTTCACCGCACTGAACAAGTGCGAGCCAAGGCGAGAGGTTAATTTATAGACCGCGAGAAACCCGCGGGAAACGCCTTACTTGCGTGACTGTTGGGGGCGGGGACCAGGTGATGGGAAAGAAAAAAAAAATCGACGCCGACCTTTTTTTCCTCGTTGCTTCTTAATTCCTGGTACTGTAAGAAATTCAGCCGAAAAAGGCATGTTTATAAACCTTGTTCCGGGCAGTGGAAATAAGAACAAAGCCCTGGCCTTGCTGTTCTGTCCGCGCTTGGCAGAAGACGACAGCTTTGAGCCAGAGACGCCTCTGCAGCCTGTGGCGCTCTGCTGAGTCACCGTCCAGACCTCGGAAATGACAGTGACGAGGCACAAGCACCACATGACTGACTGCAAACTTTGCTTTGTGCTGTAGGAAGAAGGAACCGTCACGGCAGCTGCTGTGGCCTGAGCCCACTTGGTCTCCTTCCGTGTCTGCCTAACCAGGGTATAGGAGGCAAAAAAATAATAAAAATAAAATAAAATAAAAAACCAATGCCACGCTTGTCCTTTCCCAGACATTCCTTGTCACGTCAGGATGTCTTTTTCCTCTTGGAAGCTCTCCTTGTGGTCATAGCAGCGTCATTGCAGCGTTCAGCTGTGACCCTGCAGCGTTCTCGGGCAGGCAGATGAAATTTCAAAGAAGAGGCCCTTGGCCGGGTGTCTGGGATTACACAGGGATTTGGCGAGTTAATCTCTTCTGTGTCTGTTGTTGGGGAAAAGGAAAACAGAGTTGCTCTTATACCCTCTCCTGCCCCCACTCCATGTCTGCGCCCCCCCGCCCCTTCTCTCCTGGAAGGGTGGAGGCAGAGGAGAGTCGGGCAGGTCCGTTTAGCCTCTGAAGGCCAGCTGGGTTCACCTCAGACCTCCAAAGTGGTCACAGTTTAAAGATCCTAGGAGGGCCGCTCCGCAGCCTCCCTAGTGAGTCAGGTCAGAGAGTGAGCTGTCACTGGAAAAACGTAATTTTCTTATTATACTAAAAACGCACAGCGCCAAGGACTGAACCCAGGGCTCTGCACATACTGAGCAAGGGGACTCCCCTTCTGACCTAGATTCCCTAGCCCAGGGGTAAAAATTAATTTTTAAAAGATTATCTTTATTTTATAATGTTATGTCTATGGGTGCTTTTGCCTGCGTGGATGTCTATGCACTATTTGCATGCAGTACCGACAAAGGCCAGAAGAGGGCGCCATATCCTCTGGAACTGGTGTTACAGATGGTTGTGAGTCACCAGGTGGGTGCTGGGAGCGGAACCCAGGTCCTCTGCTAGAGCAACACGCGCTCTTAACCACTGAGCCACTGAGCTTTCAAACTGAATATTTTGATGCATAAAGTCCTGGGTCTGATATCTACATACCTAGTTTCCAAAACAAACAAACAAAACAAAACAAAATTTTTAAAATTTGTGGTGCAAGGGTCCAATCCGAGGCTAGCATTCTATTCTCGGGGCCCCTCCTTAAACCTGAAAGAGTTCTTGTTCTAGGCTGAGTACAAATGATTCCCTTTTTTTTCTTTTTTTGCAGATTCTGCAGTCACAAGGAAGCACTCCACATTTGGATGCTTCCAGGAAAAATGGGGTTCCCCCCGATGTCTACGTGCTAGCGTCCAGAAGGACCACATGTTCTCTCGTCATCACAGTGGCCCAAGGCTTTGTAGTTCACCAAGCACTGACTAGGAAATGACGCGTCTCGCAGGGCCTTGCAGTGTCTGTGAGTGGCTCTCTGAGAGCAACATTTGGCCCTTCTGCCGTGGGGAGCAAGCCTGGTACGTTGCCTGTTTCTGTTTAGCCCATGAACTAAAAATGGATTTACCCTTGGCTGTGCTGGACCCACTTTGTAGACCAGGCTGGCCTCGAACTCACAAAGATCCACTTGCCTCTACCTCCCGAGTGCTGGCATTAAAGGCGTGCACCACCACGCCCAGCGTAGCTTTATCTTTCTTAAGTGGTTGAAAAAGAGTTGAAAGAAGAATGCTATTCAATGGCATGTATATGTGAGAAGTGTCCCTAAGTAAAGTCCGCTGGAGCCCAGCCCTGCTGCTGTTCCTTTATTTCTGTCTCATTGGATACTATTTGTGGCTGCCTTCAGGCTCCAACGGCCGTGGTGGGTGGCTATGACAAACGCTACAAGGCTGGCGAACCCTAAAGAAAATTCTCCCGAGGCCTTTCCCAGGACAAGTCTGCCAAACCCTGCCTCAGAGCTTCAGTGTCTCTGGGCTCTGCCTCCTCCGTGATGACGTGGTGTCCAGGATAGCCCCGCAGGCCTCGGCCCCAAGATGAGAAGACCGTCTCCTTCCTTGGTGGCCCTGTTAGGTGGTCAGGCTGCTTCTGCTAAGTCCACAGAGGGAAGGTCAGAAAAATGCAGAGACCGGAAGGGAGGGCGGGGTCAACATGGGGGCGTGGCTGGGAGAGGGGGCGGGGTCAACTTGGGGGCGTGGCGGGGAGCGGATGTTGCCAGACCTCCTCCCATGGTGGCCAGGGCAGTTGTCTCTTTGGTTGGCCTCCTGGGGAAGGGGTGACGAACCGAGATTGCTGGTGTGTGTGTGTGTGTGTGTGTGTGTGTGTGTGTGTGTGTGTGTGTGTGTGCGCGCGCGCGCAAATAGAACCCTTAAGGAAGAGGGGGGCGGGGATCAGAATGTAATTCACGTGACTTGAAGGGAAAAAAGACTATTTGAGGGGAAAGGGGACCAGAGAGCAGAATGGGTTGGGTGGGCTGGTAGGGAGGAGCATGAACGACCACAAAGTATGACACAAATGCACAAAAATGCCATGTGCAACTCATTAAATCGACTTTTAAAGTAATTGGGGGGGTGGGAAGTTATGTACAAAATAAAGTGTCACGATGTACAGTTGTTACAGGAGACTTTTAGAGTCAAAGCCTGGGCCCTGGCAACCGCGGCAATCTTGGAAGGCTTCTTTTTCTTCTTCCGTTTGTGGGCTCCATCGGTCTTCCATCCAACTCCTCAGTCCAGACTGGAAGGGGAAGAGGCAAAATAACAAAAGAGGACGCCCTGAAGCTGGGCAGCAAAACCATTCCTAGGAACCTGCAGGACTCACTGGGCCGCGTCATGACGCGTGGCCTCTCTTAGCGACAAGGGTCTTGTGCGCGCGCAGGCGATTTGCCAGCCTTTGCTGGACCTCTGGCCTTGCCAAGCAAGACACACAGAGGAGAGCAAGGGAGTCCCGCTCCGCCCCCCCCCCCCCCCCCCCCCCGCGAAGGCGACACCTGCTGCAACCCCCTTTCTGCGTTGTGTCGCTGGGGCTGCCCAGCTCCTCTCTTCTTGTCAGAAAATGTGATCGGCCATCCCACAAGGTAGCAGCAGCTCCCAGCCACGAGGCCAAGCTCTGCCTGTCTGAAGGCATTTAGGGTTAAATAAAAAGGAACAAACAATGGTGGAGTTCAGAAGTGACAGCCACCTGACAAAACAAGGCAACAGTGTGTATGTATTCTAAAACGTCACTATTTTGTGAGTGTGGTAATGAGGACCACGCCCATTTGATCCACTGTTTATGTACGTTCCACATCCTGGGCCAGTGTTTTTGTGTCTTGAGTCTGCTGATTTGAGTTCATGTCTGTCATACACAGCTAACTTTACAAGCAGAGTTTCATAAAAAGCTCAGCCATAGCTGGGCACTGGTGGCACACGCCTTTAACCCCAGCACTCAGAGAGGCAGGTGGATCTCTGAGTTCCAGGCCAGCCTGGTCTACAGAGTGAGTTCCAGGACAGACAGGGCTGCTACACAGAGAAACCCTGTCTCAAAACAAACAAACAGCAGCAACAACAAAAATAATAATAAATCTCAGTCTCAGTGCTGGAGAGATGGTTCAATGGTTAGAGCATTATGTTGCTCTTGCAGAGGCCCCAGGTTTGGTTCTCAGCTCGCAGGAGATGGCTCACAACCATCGGCAACTCCAGTTCCAGGTAATTCGATGCACTCTCTGGCCTCCATGGAATAAAATACACACTTTTTTCTCCTTTGTATTTTTCTAACTCTTAGAGTCTGAACTACTTATACACAGTCATGGACTGTCTTGTGTAGTGTGTGTGTGTGTGTGTGTGTGTGTGTGTGTGTGTGTGTGTGTGTGTGTTGTGCATATCAGGCGCCCGCCTGCCCTAGTCTCCTGAGTGCTGAATTATAGACATTTGCTAACAGGTCTTTTTCCCCCCCAGTGTTTCTTTGGGTCTGTGTACAGTCTCTCATGCTAAAAACAAACTGGTTTAGCGAAGGATCATGCCGTGGGATGCTATTTGGATTCTAGGATTGTACATAATTTTTTTAAAAAGGACATCTTGAATGTTGAACTAGGAGCCTGCCTTTCCACATAAATATATTTGCAGATCCGAAAACAATCTTTTATTAGACCAAACATCTTTTTTTAAAAGCCCTTTCCTTTAACATGTTATTTTTATAGGTGCTAAAAGAAACACAGGGTGGTGGTGTATAGAGCAAACACTTGTTGGCTTCCGGCTGCGTAGGGAACACTTTCCTGATCGCTTTCCCATGAAAGAACTGTTTTCCTCCTCCTAAGAACTTGGGAGAGGCTGGTGTGGCTGCCCCCCTCATCCTACACCTTAGGAAACCAAGGCACAGTGCCGCCGACGTCATCGCCAAGGTTAGACCGCCAGGTTCCGGTGGCTGGGCCTCGAGTCGAAGGCTTGCCCACTGCACACTGCAGCTCTCTCACAGGACAGTGAGAAAATAAAGAGCAGAGCTGTAATTAGAAGCAGGGGAGGAGGCGCGGAGACCATCTCAGGGTTCGGCTCTCTGGAGCCTATGACGTGGAACAAGTTACAAGGATGCCACATGCTAATGAGGCTGGGAGAGAGGAGAGTCTGTGAGCTGCGGGTCTATTTTTAGATCTTGATCTTCTGATGTTATGAAGAAAACGATGATGCTTCCCAGTTGCTCTCTCTGTATTTGAGACCTCTGACTGGAATTAAGGGTTGTTTTTTTTTTTTTTTAAAGGAGGCTTTCCCCAAACTCGGGCTAATGCACTCTGTTGGGTTTTTCATTACAAGCTGCCATCTTACACCTAATCCCCCCTTCATCCTTTTCACCTCTATAGCTAGGAACTCTGCCGTGGGGGTCTTAAGTTTTTTCAATATCTTTAGGGTGCCAGTATTCTTGTGTGGGCTTCTCCAGCAAGCCAATTCTGTTCCTGAGCTCCTGGTGTCGTCCGGTCCTGTCTTCCACCTCCTCACTGGATGACAATAAAATGCTGAATTATTACTGATTTTGTGAGGTCCCAGAGGTGTCTGTCTAGAGGTGTATGTGCTAGAAGCCCTCTCAGATGGGAGGGATGCCTGTCACCATTTAAACATGCAGGTTTTGTAATAGGACTACCACCCCCATAACTGTTCGCAGCCAAGTGCAAAATGGGATCAAATGAAATAATTCAGCATAAAAGGGAAGGTGGGGGGGATATCTCTTTGGAGCCCATCTCTATATCAAAGCCTTTCTTCATGTCCCATGTGAGGAACGATCCTCATTAGTTCTGCGAAGCGCAGTCAATCTGAAGTTTTTAGTTGTCGTCTTCAGTTCTGCCTGGATACTTTCTAGCAGTGTGTTCTCCGGAAAGAAATTGAAAGACTTTTGAAAAGATTTTCGTTTTGTGTGCCCGAGTGTGCCTGCATGTGCAGTACCTGAGGTGGCCAGAAGGGGGCATCAGATGCCCTGGAACTGGAGTTACAGATGGTTGTGAGGCATCATGGGGTGCTGGGAACCATCCTCTCCTAACCACTGAGCAATCCCTCCAACTCTCCTCTTTAGGGAAAATTTGAGCCTTGTTTTCTCCTCCTCCATGTCTTTTTTTGTAGCCCAGACTGGTCTTAAATCCATTATATAGCTAAGGTTGACCTTGACCTCTTGACCCTACTATCTTCCTTTTCTTTTTCTTTAAAATTTTTTAAAATGTACTTTTATGTTGGTATTCTGCCCCCCCGCCCCCGTGTGTGTGTATGTGTGTGTGTGTGTGATCCCCCTGGAACTGCAGTCACAAAGTTGTACACTGTCATGTGGGTGCTGGAAATTGAACCCTGGTCCTTTGGAAGAGCAGCCAGTGCACTGAACTGCTGAGCCGGCTCTCCAGCCCCCTGTCTTCCTCCATTTTATAAGTTCTGGGTATCACCATACCTGGCTAGAAACTATTCTGAAGAAATATAACACACTTATATCTATAGTGTAAATGTATGTTCATTTGGGCCAACCCTCAGGGGAACCGCCATATAGAAAGTGTATGACGTACAATACAATGCCGTTCAATGGAAGAAACTAAGGTGAAACACTGCATGATTATTTCTTTATTATGGGTGGAAGGAATTAATATCAACTAGCCACTTGTTGGCGCAAATTTTTCTTCTAGGATTAAAAACAAGTTATATAACCTTTTAAATGTTTAGAAGCCGGAGAGATGGCTCAGTGGTTAAGAGCACTGGCTGCTCTTGCAGAGGACTGCTCAGTCCCGTGCCCTCGAGTGGGCTCACAACCAGCCCCAACTCCGGTTCCAGGGGATCTCACGCCCTCTTCCGCCTCCACAGGCACTGCACACGTGTGGTGCACATACATGCGGGCAAAACATTCATTCAGGTAAAATAAACACATCTAAAAGAAACAAAAATAAAAAGGAATTCTAGTGTCTGCGACTTGGGAACGAACTGTGCACACTGTTTAGAGGCTGTCGTAAGAACAGTGACGGGGAAGGTGGGGTGCACAGCACCCCGGGTTTTCTATGCTGTTCATCACCTCATCCAGTGCACACAGAATTAGACCCGCTTCTCTCCAACAGGGACAGGTTAGACAGGAGGCGCTCCACTGTAGAAGGAATCTCTTGTGTCGGTGTGGACGCGAACCCGTCAATAGAAAGCTAATGGCCTATGGCTGAGGTGGGAGATAGGGGGTGGGACATCCGGCAGGCAGAAAGGATTCTGGGATAGAGCCAGGTGCCGGGGATGGGGGGGGGGGGGGGGCGGGACAGGGGGGCGGGGATTCATCAGAGAAGATGCGGGGAGGACAGACACGTGGTACCTGGGCAGAGGTGAGCAGCCACGAGGCAGAACATAGGTGAATATAAAAGGGTTATTTTTATCATGAGCTAGTCAGCGAAGAGCCTAGCTATGTGGCTAGGTGTTTGTAAATAATTATCTTGAGGCTCATGAGTCATTATTCCAGGAGCTGGGGGGTGGGGGTCGGGGGGGGGGGAGAAGGGTCGGGGAGGGAGTTGGGCAGGGGGCGGGGCGCAGGGAGACGAGACCCTATAACAGATTATGAGTGTCCTTCAAAAGTGTAGGGGTTCAAGTCTGTGGCAGTATTGGGAACTGGTGAAATGCTTAGGGGAGGAGATGAGGGGGGCGGGGGGAGGGGCCCAGTTCGGCCAGTGGTGACGTCGTCGTGTCTTTGCAGGAGCCTTTGTCTCCTTTTGTCTGATGTTGCTTCGTGGAAGCTGTGAAGTAAACAGCTTTCCCACCCCGGAGCACCAGGTCTAAAGCGACAAGACCAAGCTACTGTGCCCTGAAACCCCGTGAACCCACGGGTCAGAAGATCTTTCCTCTGTTTACGTTAACCATTTCAGGCTCCTAAAATTTTTTTTGGGGGGGGGGATAGGGAGGCAGGATGCATATGCTACCACATATGTAGAGGTCAGAGGATAAGCTTTAGGTTTCTGGGAACTGAAATCAGAGCAGTGGGCAGTACAGCAAGTACCTTTCTTCACCTGCTGTCCTGCTGGCCCAGCCTCAGGTGTTTTGTTACAGTAATGGAAGGCTGGCCTATGTAGGAGGCCTGCTGGATACTGCACATGTGAGGTTTTAGGGTCACTGTGGTTCAGGCCCCGGTTCTGGATCTCTTTCCCCGGTGACCTCAGGCATACTGAATTACATCTTCTACATCTACAACAAAAAGGGTATACCTCCCCCCTACCCAGAACTACAAGCTATTGTTTTCTTAAAAATTGAAATCAATAGCCACGGGACACGCCGATGGAGTCTCCATAGCAGCCCCAAGCCTAAATTCCACATCCGAGTAGGCCAGGGATGCTGAGGCCCCAGGAATACCCAGTTTTCCCCGACCCCAAGGCTGAAATTGCAACAGGTCAACCACCTGTAACTCCAGTCTCAGGGGATCTAGCGCCCTCTTCTGGCCTCCACAGACCCTGCACTCACATTACTGCACATACATACATGCAGGCAAACACATAAAATAAAAATAACTAAAAAATTACTCATTCTTGCCTTTAAGTTGTTCTTTCAGGCATTTTGTCACAGCAACGGTAAAAGTAAACCATTCAGGGTGGAGTCTAGAGACCTAGATGCCTGAGTTCCCTGAGGATTATAACAACAAGACTGTTAGAAGCTCTGTAAGCACCCCGTCCCCACACTGACCATTGTCAGTGTACCCGTAGAGATGGCAGACAAGGGGAGTTGTTTTATAGGTGATAACATGCTGCACAGTGACTGAATGCCTGCCATAAGGTGCACTGCAGGAGCAACAAAGAAGGAAAGTATTGCTCCCAATAGTTAGAAAACCCGGCTAATCCTGGACACCTGTCTTCTACCTCTGCCACACAACATTTTACACCCTGCACCGGCAATGTCCCTACACCTGTGTGCATGGTCTGTAAGGAAAGAAAGGAAGCTGAGGGCGGTGGAGCAAACGAGTCCAAGGCCACAGATTGACAGCTAGTAGCCGTGGGGCTAGGATTCAGGTTCGTGACTGGTATTGATTTTATAAATTGATGTTTGTGGGGTCTCAGCACACATGAGGGCAGCAGAGCGTTGATCCATGGGAGGGAAGGAGGAGATTTGGTTCAACACAACTCAGTAGCCAGTGTTGATTCAAACCTCAGGAGTCTGACACCAAGTAATTTATTTTAGGCATATTATTATTATTATTATTATTTTTTTTTTTTTTTGAGACAGGGTCTCTCTGTGTTAGCCTTAACTGTTCTGGACTCGCTTTGTAGACCAGGCTGGCTTCGAACTCACAGAGATCTGCCTGCCTCTGCCTCCCGAGTGCTGGGATTAAAGGCGTGTGCCACCACTACCCAGATATTTTAGGCATATTTAAGCACAGCACAATTGGGTAAAAAAAAATTTTTTTTTCTGGTGATAGCTAACTCAATTCGGTATGCGCAATAAAGCTGAAGACGTGACTGCGTCAAAAACGCTTTGTAAAGTATGTGTGACATATTCCGTAAAGATGGAGTCTATAGATTGACTAAGAAAAACAAGCTCATGAGAGGGTCTTGGGGAAGGGGTTGGTGTGGACTTGGCCACTCAAATAGTGCAAATGTCACCAGGCCATCAGCCACATCTGCTCCCAGCCTTCTGGATGGATTATAGGCTCTCTCTCTCTCTCTCTCTGAAGAGACAACCTGTGTGTTTAATATTCTTGGTCCCCTAGTGCTTATTGTGAGCACAGGACACCCCACAGATGCTGCGACGCATAGAGTGCCAAGTAGCTCCTGCCATCCGTGGGCCCACAGTGAGTCTTGCTTTCCTTGGCTACAGAATGCGGCTCTCGTACTCCAAGACCTATGAGGATAGAAGGACATAACACGAGTTAAAGAGGACTGTTGGGGACAGTAGGCCATATGGCCAATGTTCAGCCATCTTGTCAGCAGTCTGTCATTTACCAGACACCAGCTGACCCTGTCGTGGTTCGGCAGCTAGGCTAAAGATAAGATTTAGACGGAGCCACCCTGTTGTAGTTTAGCAGTTAGATTAGATAAAGATAGCGAAATATTCGGTGTGGCAGGACGTGGTGACCTGCTTGGAATTCCTCACATCTTGAGATAGCCTGCAGCTGGGTTGCCATAGCAATATGCTTCCCTGCCCCCTGCCTTATAAAAACTCTGTGAAATTTTTCAATAAACGGGGCTTGATCAGAATCCAGACTTGCCCTCATTTCTTTGTGTCTCCTGTCCCCCCACTTGTCTGCCCCCTCCACAGGTACCCACTGAAGACCCCACAGGCTGAGTCAGAGGACAGCCAAGGGAAGCAGACTCAATCACTACTGGGAATCGGAGGGAAGACAGAGCAGCAGTTTGAGGGGTGCTTCTGCCCTGATGTCGGGGTTACAGACGGTCACAGTATGAGGTGTTAGTGTGTAGCACGCTCTGTGTCTGTGTCGGCCTCTTTGTTGCTTTGCCAGACAAGGTTGGGGAGTTGACTCAACCAGCTGACCCGGGTTCCTGGGGTTAAAAACGTGTCTGAGGGGAAGACACTGGGTCTGTTTTGGTTTCAGTCGCATCCCCTCTGCTGTGTTGGGGACTTTCTGGCTTATAACAGTACCCGGGCATGTCCTTAATGCCCTTTGAGGTCCACAGTGTGTCTCTTGCCTCCTTTTGGCTGCTGGGGGCTATTTGGAGGGCCAGGGTTAGCAGTGGGCTGTGGGTACTGAATTTTTAAAAAGTCTATTTGAAAGAACTCCCCCTTTGCTCTAAACAGGGCCTTCTGTCTGAGCCCAGACCTGAATTAGCATAGCAAGGGCTGAGGTTTATAAGACTTGAAAACAGGGAAATAGTTCAGAGACCAGAGACGGGTGCCTGAGAAGAGCTCTTTCACCTCACTGTCAGTGGGACAGTCCACCATATTTAGCTGTGGGCGTAAGCTGTATTTTAAAGTGAGAACTGTCCCCCAGAGGCCATTTCCGTGTGTGTGTGTGTGTGTGTGTGTGTGTGTGTGTGTGTGTGTGAGAGAGAGAGAGAGACAGAGAGAGAGAGAGAGAGAGAGAGAGAGAGAAATTTTTAAAAAGATTTATTTATTTATTAAGTATACAATGCTCTGCCTGCATGTATACCTGCAGGCCAGAAGAGGGCATCAGATCACATATAGATGGTTATGAACCACCATGTGGTTGCTGGGAATTGAACTCAGGACCTTTGGAAGAGCAGGTGGCGCTCTTAACCTCCGAGCCACCTCTCCAGCCACACCAATTCCCACACGTTTCTTACTTAGCACTCTCCAGCACAACACTGTATGGCAACCAATTTTCTTTAAACGTTGAGAATTTTGTCTGCTAATTATATGTCCGTCTGTCCGTATTGTATTTTGAGTTTTTGCCTGACACTGTGCTGAGGCTGAGGGTAGGAATTGTTAGGACGCAGTCCCCATAATTAGGGACATGTTACTGACCAGGAAAACAGAGAAGTGATGCACTAGTTAAAACAGCATAGGTTGGGGTTGGGGAGACTGCTCTAGGGCTAAGAACATGGACAGCTCCTCTGGAGGACCGGGATTTGATTCCCAACACCCACATGGCAGCTAGAGACTCTCTGTAATTCCAGTACTAGAGCATCGGGTGCCCTCTTGTGGCGTCTATGGATACTGCATGCATGAGGTGCGTGGCAAAACACCCATCCATAAAACAAACGAGATAAAATCCTGAAGAAAAAAAAAGTGTAACTGTTATAAGGACGAGGAGAGGGGGTGTATCATGGGGTGCTATGGGGCACAGGAAAGAAGTCCAGGAGTCCTGCAATGGCAGTGTCCTCACAGAGTCTTTTAAGGTAAATGGGGAGCTTGCCAAGCGAAAAGTGCCACATGGGGAGGATGGGTGTGAACAGACAGCCTGAGGAGCTGGAGAATGGAGAGCAAGGGGGGAGCTGGCAGGGCCGCATCACAAGCACACACTGCACCATCTCCAGGGAAGAGGGTTCTAGAGCACGTGATGCCCAGTGAGGGCGCGTGCACGCTGATTTGGCGAGTTCCGGTTTCAGCAGGTGCTCAGACCATCTGCGTGCATCTGCATGCCCATGGCTGAATTGAGTGCATAGGCTAAAAGCTTTTAAAAGGCTGTCTGAGTACTGTTCCATAAACCAAAGAAGCCATGTGGTTGGCGCTCCTCTGAGCATGCTGTTCTGGCACAGTCCGTGGGGAAGGCTTAAGGGTCAGCAGGAAGGGTGGCGGTTGGTGAGAGACGATGTGCATAGGATGTTAAACATCATGGCTCGGCCAGGCCAGCTCGGCCAGTGCCGCCTGCAGACTCTGGAATGAGAACCAGGTCTCTAGGCGTCCTCAAGCTAGTGTGATGTGGCCTGTCATAGCAGGCTGACCACAGTCGTCAACTGCTCCCGCCTGCTGGAGAGATGCGCTGGAAGAGGCCAGCCACGCCCCTCTCCTGAGATTATCCCGCCCCCTGAGTATGGGCGGGGTCTGAGCTGGCCTTTACCATCAGGCTGCCAAGATGGATGGGCGACTTCAGTGAATTCGTTTCCCCCAGAGTCTAGCTCCCAGCTGGCTTCGGTAAAGCAAGCCATCAGGCCTCGAGCCACTTCATTGACGACGCTTCAGATACAAAGAACTGAGGGCAGAGCTCGGGCCGATAGCCAGAGAGGAACACACCAAACACTGACCAGAAGAAAAGGCGGTGAGGTCTTTGGGCTGGAAGAAAAGGATGTTAACAGGTAACAAGAAACCAGCGGACAGTACAAAACTCACGGTCAGAATACCTCCAGCTGCGGCGCTGATGGGCTCGTCAGTTTGCCTTTAGGAAAACTATTGAATATAGTAGGAAGGAAGGAAGGAACAAGTCTACAACTAAAGAAAACCACTAAACCACAAAGACAATCACAGGAGGGAAGGACCAAGGGCCCATAGGACTAAGCCCCGGTTATACAACATGGCAGGAGAAAACCCTCACCCATTGTGAACGGCCTTAGTGGTGTAACTGACCTGGCACTCAGGAGGCAGAGGCAGGTGGAGCTCTGGGAGTTTGGGGCCAGCCTGGGCTACACGGCGAGTCTCGGGTCAAATCAGCCACACAGGGAGATGCTCTGGCAGTTCTTTTGCTTTTCAGAACCAAGTGACACAGGATGGTCAACTGGAACAAGGTGGGGAAATGAAAACACACCAGAATCCTCGGAGCCCCCAACACAGCTACAGCCGCCTTCCATTCACACAGGCAGACATTTCTCAACAGCCTTGTCGGGCGCCATGCCAGAGTGTAATCCCTCCAAGGACTCTGCCGATGTGCTTGTCTCTGGCGTCGTGTGTGGGCCGTTCTCCCAGCCTCGTTTCTTATGTTGACTTGTGCGCCTTCTAGGTGGACAGCCGTGGCTGTCCTGGACTCACTTTGTAGACCAGGCTGGCCTCGAACTCATAGCGGTCTGCCTGCAGGCATGTGCCACTGCACCCGGCTTTCCAGGTGGCTTTCTTTTTTTTTCCTTTTCTTTTTTTAAAGATATATTTATTTACAGCGTTTTGCCTGGATGTAAGGTCTACAGGCCAGAAGAGGGCACCAGATCTCATTGTAGATGGTTGTGAGCCATCATGTGGTTGCTGGGAATTGAACTCAGGACCTTTGAAAGAGCAGGCAGTGCTCTTAACCTCTGAGCCATCTCTCCAGCCCCTGCAGGTGGCTTTCTAAAGCTTTAAAAGACCCAGCTGCCTTCATTCTATCACCTGTGTAGCAAAACCTTCTTCACATGGAAGCTAGGAACGCCAACAGAGCAGAGCAGGGACCCTAGCCACCATCCCATGACAAACAACGGCACTGTGAGGGGAACCATGGAAGAATATTTGCATGCAGAAGGCTGTCCGTTCTAGGTGACCGGGAATTAGTCTTGGGATCCAACAGCTGAGGGAACACTGGAGGAGGCATGAGCAAAGGCTCAACACAGACTGGAAAGATTCTGTCACCTGTATTAACTGTTCCTTCAAAAGAGCAGCACTGAGCTCAGAGACATGGACGGGGGCCACTGCTTGATTCGCCTCTGTAATCCACTGCCACTCTCCCTGAGCCTCAAATGCTTTACCGGCCACATCAGCCTGTTGCAAGGGCTTTGGGCTGGGCGAATATGTCCTTTCCAATTCCTTAATAGTTTCTGTGATATTTTTATCCTATCGCCAAGGCTGCCTGTGCTGGACACATATGAGGAGTGGGCACCTCTGCAGGCTCCACTTTCACTCAAGCACGGTCTTGTTTGTTTTTCAAGACAGGGTTACTCTGTGCAGCCTTGGCTGTCCTGGACTCACTTTGTAGATCAGGCTGGCCTCGAACTCACAGAGATCCACCTGCCTCTGCCTCCCAAGTGCTGAGATTAAAGGCGTGCACCACCACGCCTGGCTTAAAGAGATTCTCTTTTCTTCTTCTTTTCCTTCTTCAAGACAGGGTCTCTCTGTTAGCCTTGGCTATCCTGGACTCACTTTGTAGACCAGGCTGGCCTCGAACTCACAGAGATCTGCCTGTCTCTGCCTCCTGAGTGCTGGAGATTAAAGGCGTGTGCCACCACAGCCAACCAAGCACATGATCCGTACAGGCAAAACCTCTGTAGCTGGAATGCAGGCTGTGTGCCTGGGGTACCGCAATCTGTGGCTCACTTTTTCCGTATGGGGAAATCTAAACAGTGCATTCCCAGGAGATAACTGACTCCCCTAGGACCCTGCTGATGCTCTCTCTACCTGTGACTCTTCTACCTCCACACCTGTCCACACCAGCCATGCCCTCCACACCCGTTCACACAATCCACACCCTCCACATCCATCCACACCCATCCACTCAATCCACGCCCTCCACACACTCCATACACATCCATATGATCCACACCTGCCACACACGTCCATGCCATCCACACCCGTGATGCTTCTGGGCTTTGCCCTGACTTAAGGTACACTTGGCTGTCTTATCCAAGAGAGTCCAACCCAACATTAACGAACCAAGGAATCTGCATTTCAGCCCACCCCATTGCCTTGTATGGCTCCCACATGCAGCCACCTAGCCATTCCTCTAAGCAAAGCCTTTCAGAGGCTCACAAACACTGAATTTGGCTTTGGTCAGGTTTCCCCAACGGGCTGTGACTCTGCACTTGATGTCCAGTGACCTAGATGGGCCCACCATTTACTGTCCCCTTCCCTGACCCCTCTGAAGCGCACTGGCACTTTACTGACATGCCAGCCTAAATGATAGATCAGGACCCACAGCGGGTCCCATAGGACTCCCAAGGCCCCCTGCAGAACTAGCTTGTTTCTGAACTGCCCTATGACCCCAGCCCTGTCAGATCTGGAGAACTGAGCACCAAGCACTGCCTCACTCATACTTAGGTCTGCCCTCAGTAACACCCGTCTTTCCTCTCCTGGCCTCCCGCCTGTGATCTCCTCATCGGCTCACAGTGTGACCACCGACCGGGTCACAGTGGCCCACGGGAGCCAGAGCACCAGAGCCTGGCCATCTTTTTGTTGCTTCATACGATACCCCTACGTCAGTGAGCTCACCTTGCCACTGCTCTCTCCCCTTCCAGACCCTCACACTGATGCCATCCAGCCCCACGCCCACAACTGCACAAGCTAGACGGAGCAAGCGGCTCAGAAGCCTTTCCCCAGGTCATGAAGTCTGAGCGGCAAGCCTTGACTACATGAGGCTTGCTCGCCACTGTTCATTATGAAGCCCCTGCCTGCATGACTTACCCCTCACGGTGCAGGGCGGGCATCCTGAGGGGTATTGTCTGTCACCTTACTGCACTCTTCCTCCTCACTGTCCCATCATTCCCGTGGGCTCCATGTTTTTGAGTCCCGTGCGGGGCTAGTCAGCCTCTACCTTCCAACCCCACTTCTTAGAACAGCAGGACAGTCGCTCCACTTGGTCCTCCTTCCTTCCTGGTTTTCCTGTCACTTCAGAGGCCGGAGGCATCATCATGTATGTTTTTCTCTTTGTGATTTCTTCTTTTTGGGGCAAGTTCCTAGAGCGCAGACAGCTGAGCCTTGGTTGCATGTCTGACCACCTACAGGAAAGGCCATGCAATGGAGGCCACTGCACCAAAGGCCACACAATGGAGGCCACTGCACCAAAGGCCACGTAATGGAGACCACTGCACCAAAGGCCATGCAATGGAGGCCACTGTACCAAAGGCCACACAATGGAGCCACTGTACCAAAGGCCACACAGCTGAGGCCATTGCACCGAAGGCTGCACAACTGAGGCCACTGCTGCACCGAAGGCCACGCAATGGAGGCCATACCCTGCTTATGATACTGTCCCAGGCTGGTTACTTTGGGGGACTGCAATACATTTCTGTAGCCCATCAGTTGTTGTGAGGGGTGTCCCTAAACTCACATGATAGACCCCATTCATGGAGGAGGTGTGCCTCTCTGCACAGAGGGTGGTTACCCTAGTAACCCTCCAGGACACTCCATCCTTAGGTGGAACAGCCTCAGTTGCAGACCTTACCTGTCACAGTAGAGGAGATACAATTGTCACTACGGAAAGGCGGCATGCCAGTCCATACCTCGCGGGCCAGGACTGCCCTTGCAGAGGGTCCACCCTCAGATAGCTTAGCTACAGCACATCTTACCATCTACGGCAAGGGACAAGGAAGCATCCCTTCCCAAACCCATCTGCTGTATCCCTGTTTAGGTACCAAGTGTCACAGTAACTTTTCCTAAAGAGACTTGAGAAAACAGTCTTGTCACCCCAGATAGGGTACCAAGGACAGACCACGATGTTATTATGCTTGAGTCTAGCTTAGAGCCAGAGTTTGCCTGTAGCTACATAGAGGAGCACGGCTGAGGAATGGCGGACCGGAGTGTGAACACTTTAAGGCCAGCTACACCACTGAAGACTGTCTTTCCTGTCCCTCAGAGGAGCAGGTCTCCTTGTGCACTGACTTCCATGTCCCCTTCTCCTTCCAGGGTGGAGGGTAGCGGGTCGACTTCTGTGAGGCCTCACGTGGGTAAGCAGCTGCTGTCTGAAGACTGCTGCGGCCATGTTATGCTCGGAGGGTGTCTGTGTGTGTTCATGGTGCCTGAATGGTGCCGAGTCTGGACGTTGTCTCTGCTAAACAGATGCTAGTGCTCATTTGAATGCGTCCCTGCTTAAGTTCCAGGACATAGGCAGAATGTGACAGGCCTCTGGTCCAGTTCCCAACAGAGTTCCAATTTCCCTCTGAACTCTCAGGCGACTGGCCTTCCACTCTCCGCATTTCTATCAACATCCTGGTCTTTTTCACTTGCAAACGACACATTAAGCTCTGCTTGCAGCCTTTTACAGTTGCGTTAGCTCTCAGCTCCAAATCCTCCCATAGTTTAGTTGAAAAGGCTTACAAACCAAGCTGTCTGGTTTACCGCAGCAATTAGCCTGCGAAGTATTCATTTTCTCCATTAATGAATTTCCTTGGGGCTACGGATCTGACAAAAGGCTGAGGAGGATTTCCACTCCCGGGTTATTTGGTGTCTAGACCATGGTGTTGGGGGAGGCCCGCAGCTGGAGACAGGCTTGTTCTGAGGTGCCTGGGGTTTGAGGGGCCCTACTCACATCCTGGTGGCTGACCGAGAAGCACCAGTGAGGCTACAGTGGGGTGCATGGCTGTGTGCATCGAGAACCCCCCTCAGAGCGGGGAGCACAGCTGGGAGGACTCTGCGGAAGGATGGCTGTGCATCCTCTGGTCGCGCCCCCACAGAATCAGTCCCACCACTTTCCCTAACAGAGGCAGCGGCTGGGGAGCAAGTGTTCAGACGTGCTGGCCTGTGGCAGACAATACACATTCAGCGTGTAACACGTGCTCTGGGGGGAAATGGATGAAGATGAGGTAGGCAAGCGTTCGAATTCTTCACCGTCAGTGACGGGGTTTAGAGGAGAAATGTGAGGTGAGACTCGAGAAAGGAGTTAGGCAGCCTGAACATAAGGAGAGAACCCCAAAGAGAAGGGACAGATGCACCATTTGGGGGGGTTAGTCAGGCAGCAAGAAGTCACGGGATCCCACAGTCCCGCTGCAGGGCGTGGGCCGGCCACGCCCTCTGCCTAGGGGCGGGACTTCCACCTCCCAGAGACTCACTATATAAACCAGACATTTTGATTCCACTGTCCTCCCATTTGACTTTGCCCTTTTCCCACCTCCCTGCCCTCTCTCTTTCCCTTCCCATCCGCCTCCCGCACCGTCGCCATTAGCCCATTCCGATTATTTAATCAACCACAGATTTTGTATCATTTATGTACATAAGCCACTACGACTCAAAATCCGCCAGACAAGCTAGAGCCAGAAAAGGAACTAGGTTTTTCCATCCCAAACCTATCACTCCAAATTCTCGATTGCTGAAGGACACCAGAAAAACAAGACAGAAAAGGATTTGGGGGCGGGAGGGGCTGCCTGGGTTGAGAACTTCCGGGAAGAGAAAATGGATGCTCTGACATACTGTTCCTCTTCTCCCGCTGAGGATGGAAATGGTCTGGGACGGGGGTCAGTTGGCAAAGCATCGCTGCTTGTGAAGAGAAAACCCAACTACTTGCCTGTGACAGTGCCTCAGCGAGTACACTGAGAGGCGACGTCCTTTTCAGTGCAGTGGAAGACAGTATGTGCCAGTATTAGCCCGAGTGATCTGTCTACTAACGTATTAGCTTTCAGCAGGGTAAGAGGGCCTTGCTGCTGTTTTCTTTTTTCTTTCTTTCTTTTTTTCTTTCGAGGCAAAGTTTCTTTGTGTAGCCTTGGCTGTCGTAGACTCGCTTTGTAGACCAGGCTAGCCTCCCCAGTGCTGGGAGTAAAGGCGTATGCCACCACGCCCGGCTTTGTTGCTGTTTTCAGTGGAGGTCCCCATTACTCCAGCCTTCAGGTATCGACCCCGTAAGCTATGCGCCCACAGCACGACCAAGTTTTGTATCTGTCTTTGTGAAGAGACACTATGACCATGGCACTTTTAAAAGGAAAAACATTTAGTCAGGGCTGATTACAGTTTAGAGGGTATCATCACCACGGTGTCCGGAAGGCAGCTGGAGCAGTAGCTGAGAGTTCTCCAATTGGACAGGCGGAGCGGAGAGGAGGGGTGGGGAAGGGAGAGATGGGGGGTGGGGGAGAAGAGGGAGACTATGCGTGGCTTGAGCTTCTAAAACCCCAAAGCCCACCCTCTGTGACACACTTCCTCCAAAGCCAAACCTCCCACAAGGCCACTCTACGTGACTCCTTGGGGGCCATTTTACTCAGACCACCATGGTATCTGTTTGTTTATCAGCCTCAAGCCCTGCGGTTTAAAGTTTTGAGCTTACATAAATACAAAACCATAAATAGAGTAGAGCCCTCACAAACTACGGCCAAGGGCTTTTTAAAAAAATGTTTATTTTGGCATACCTAGGAAATACTTTAAATTCTTAACATGGGAGGCAGTTCTTTTCACCGAGATAGTGTGACTGCGCCTAAGACTAAGCGCAGTCAGGGTGTGAGGTAGGACACGAGGGCAGACCTACGCATTCCTCTCCCCTGTCTACCTTCTCAAACGACCTGCAAGAAGTGATGGTACCGGAGACAAGATTGTCGTTCTAAAGGTCTCTTTGGCACACTGTGGCGTGAACGTGGAGGTGTGAGGGCGACTTCCAGGAGGCAGGACTCTCCTCCAGCCTTCTTCTGAGGCAGAGTCTCTCTTGTTTCTGCTGCTGTGCCAAGCATTAGGATTCTTCTTCAGTTTGCCTACCTGTGATATCACTGCTTACCTGCCACGGGGGCGTGGCCCTGCCAGGGGAGGTGGGTGGGTGGGTGGGTGTGGTCCTGCCCTGGGCCACATAAAAGACATCCGCCACGTGGCTTGCTCTCTACTCTTTTACCACTACCTCTGTCTCTACTTCTCTCTACCTCTCTCCTAGCCCCCCCTCTGTCTCTGGGGTACCCCTTTCCCCCTTTCCTTCTCCCCCATACTCATTTAATAAACTCTGTGTAACATAATATCTGCTGCCTGGTATCTTATATTTTATCATTACTTTAATTTTTTATATATAACACCGAGTGCACAGCCTTCTGGTAGATTGCCCCCCCCATGTTCCACCTCCCATCTGGCTATGGGAGTGCTAGGTTTACAGACCCATGCCACCTTCCTTGTCCAGCTTTCTGTTGTGGGCACCAGGGATCAAAAAAGCACCTTCACCTGCCGAGCCAGTTCCCGGCCGTCCTCAGCATCTGAAGTCTCTCTCCTGCGTTTGTCAAGTTCCGTGTCTTCTCTGGAGACCTGGCCTTGCTGCTACTCTTCATCTACCTCCTTCCTACCTGCAGCTGGGGAGAATGCCGAAACTTCCCATGTGTGGATCAGGTCAGGCTCTACTCGAGTCTCAGGGTTAGCCTAGTCTCTGGGGACAGCTGCAGGCTCATTAGTGCTAGTCACAAGGCTGGACCAGACAGTCGCTGTGCTATCATAGGATGGGGTTTCGTTTGTCATAAGCCTGAGGTCCAGGGTGGTCCCACATGTCACATGTTAGTTCTGGCCTCCAGGGCCCTGCGTGTTTGTGATGTTTCCCACTGCGGTGGGGCTGCTTATACCACGTGGTAGGATGGCCTAGTGGGAAGTGTTACTTTATTTCACAGTGCTTGTTGGAGAAGAAGCCAGAGGATTTTTAACAGAGAACTTAGTGTAAGGAGTTGAGTGAACAGACAAAAACCTGTAAAAAGGAACCCAGCTGCCAGGCGATGGTGGCGCATGCCTTTAATCCCAGCACTCAGGAGGCAGAGGCAGGTGGTTCACTGTAAGTTCGAGGCCAGCCTGGTCTACAAAGTTAGTCCAGGACAGCCAGGGCTACACAGAGAAACCCTGTCTTGAAAAACAAAAAACAAACAAACAAACAAAAGGAACCCAGCCATAATATTAAGCACAAGGGGCAGCTGCGGGCAGGACCAAGGATTGAATGGTTACGGTTATCAAAGCCCAGAAGCTTGGAGGAGGGGGTGGGGCAACAGGGCTGGAACTGACAGAGGGACACTGCCTGGTTGAGCTGATAGCTTGGGGCCAACGGTAGAGATGTAGGCTTATGCTGCAGCCAGGAAGCCTGGCATCAGGCTCACAGGCCCCTGCCATGTGGGGTGATACACACCACTGCCCCTCCACCCCTTTTTAGCCCTGTGCATTCCCCCTTCAGTCGGCAGACGGCAAAGCAGCAGCACTTGGCTCTACCGGCTCTGCCGCCGCAGTGAGAGGTTGAGAGGCAAAGCAGTGAATGACTCAGTAATTTCCAGAGTCACCTTAGCTATGAGGCTGTTCTCTGGACTTAGCTGCACGCCTCTCTGTTTTCCTGTACCTCTTCTGTCACATTGGAAATGCTAAAACGCTGGGACAGTGGCACACACCTGTAATCCCAGCACTCGGGGAGACTGAGACAGCAGGAATCAAAGTCATAGGCTAGTCTGGTTCACATAGCTCCGTGCCCTGCAACGTGAGCTCCACCTGACCTGTGACCTGTAAGGAGGCCGTGGCCCAGAGAGGAAAACTGTTCCAGTGGGGGGTGGGGAGTGGGGGCATCCAGTGGGGGGTGGGGAGTGGGGGCATCCAGCTTCTTCCCATTGTCTTTGCTCACAGAGACCTGACTCACTCGCCGGGGGGCCCCTCTGCTGAACACACATGGGCACCTGTCTCCCCAAACTCCAGGAACATTTATATTAAGAGGTCACACGTGTTCTGTATATAGTTAGTGCCATTTACTGCTGGGTTTGCTTTCCTACCTACAGTCAGCAAAGGCTCACAGTGTTAAACAGAAACTTGTTGTGGGAAGTTTTGGTGTCTTTAAAAACTCAGTTATGTTATGTGAACAAGTTTTTTGTTTTAATCCCAGGTGTGGGATATGGGCCTGGCTCAGAATGTCCACAGCAGCTGACTATGTGCCTCATGCGGGCTGTGAGAGGGCGTGATCTTTGCCAACTGCAGATAGTTTAATTCTAAGGACTATGAGAGGCAATAAATGCCAGAGCCCAGAGAGAGGACGGGGGCTCCGAGAAAGAAGGAGGAGGAGGCAACTGAGCATCCTCCGTGCCCTCCAAGTCCCCCCACCCCCACCCCACCCCCCACTGCTCCTGGCTGCTGTTGCTGCAATTTGACTAGAAGAAATTGGAGATATCTTGATTACAAAGATTGGACTTGCCCCAAAGACCCTAACCAGCCGAAAGTAGTCTAAAGAGGTTGATGTCCCCTGTCCCTTCTAACCGTCTTTCTCTCCTACCTAGAGATGGGGGGAGTGCAGGTGGTTGGAAGGGGGGAAGAGGCATGAGACACATAAATAAAATAGTTTTTAAAAGTACACCAACAGAAAATTCCAGAGACAAACAAACAAACAAAAATTTTAATAAGGCCTTAGCTTGCTTGGAATTCAATATGTGGCCAGGCTGGCTTTAAACTGAGAAGTCTGCCTGCCTCTGCCACTTGTGGGCCTCCAAACCCCATACAATGTGTAAGTTTTAGGTACCTTTATTTTAGTGTCATTATTCTAGTCTACTATTATTGTTAATCTCTTACTGTGGCTAATTTATAAACTAAATTCAATCATGGTGTGCCTTTGGGGAAAAAGCAGCACACATGATTCACCACAATTCACTGGTGGCCTTAGGACAAAATCGTCTACAAACAAGGGGGATTATACTAGTCCCATGAGGAGGTACGAGAGGGAAAGTAAGGGACCGCAAACCACAGGGAGGCTTGGGAGCCTGTTTGCTGAACAAGCTTGAAGACGCCAGTTCGAGGACCCACAACCCATATGAGGAAACCTGGGCCTGGTGGGTGCTTGGAAGCCCAGCTCTAGGAGGCAGAGACAAGCTCACTGACCAGCCAGGCCAAACCAGATGGTGAGCTCCAGGACAGTAAGAGACAAGAGACCGTGCCTCAGCAAAACCAGGCTGTACAGTACCCGAGGAATGATGCTTGGGAGTGACTTCTGGCCCTCCATATGTGTGCACATATGTTCCCCAAGACACATGCCATATGTCTATCTGTCTATCTATCTATGATGCTGGGCAACAAAGCAAGTCCAGGACAGCCAAGGCTACACAGAGAAACCCTGTCTCAAAAACAAAAACAAAAACAGAAGTAGAAACGTTTGAAACATAGCAAGGAGAAGGTGAAAAAGACAAAGATGACCTATTACCACATGGAACAGACAGCAGGTTTCGTGACAAGTGAGTGAGAAGCAGAAAGATACTGCAGTGGTGGGGGGGGGGGGGCGGTCAGGAACAGAAACGCTGTCTGGGAAGGGTTTGTGTAAGTCTGTGCAGGACAGGTAGGATGTCCATGGCGGCCGCAGCGGTCAACGGACGCAGAGGACCGCAGCAAGGATGCACGAGGACCAGGGGAGAACACTGAGCTTTCACTAGAGTTGGGAGGCGGGACCCTGGGAATGGTCGAGGAGTTTGGGAACACTACAGTGGACAGATGGAAAGCTCTGAAGAGAGCAAGGGTCATAGGTCACCACAGTGGGTGATCAGCAGCATTGAACTCTAGAGGTCAAGAAAACCCGGACCAAGACCGCAAGAGAAAAGTATGATTTGATTAGAGACGTTACGTCTCCTTATAAGAGTGATAGATTAATTAACATTAATTTTCCAACTACACTTTTTGGGCTGAGTTTGTACAGTGCTAGCTATCACGTTAATGGGACAGAGTGTGGTGGTTTGAATGAAGATGGCTCCCATAGGCTCATATATTTGAATGGCTGGTCCCTAGCTGGTGGAACTCTTTGGGAAGGATCAGGAGGCGTGGCCTTGTTGGAGAGTCAGTGTCACTGGGGATGGATTTTGCCCACAGTGTTGTCAGTTAGCTTTCCTTCTCTGTGCTTTAGGGTTGTTATCTTAACACATAAGCTCTCAGCGGCTGCCCCAGTGGCCAGTGGCTGTCTGCTTCCAGCCATGATGGTCCAGGACTCACCCTCCGAAACTGTCAGCAAACTCCAATTAAATGTTTTCTAGGTAACCTTGGTCATGGAGTTCTTCGCAGCAAATAGAACCAAGTATCCACTGAAAATAAGAAAAAAGTTTCTTGTTGGTTCAATTTCTATCAAGCTCCCTTTGGGGAGTTTCTGCCTATGCCTCAGTGGCTTCTGGTGTTCATGACCGTGCACCCCAGCTGGTGTGAACGCTGTCTGCTGTCTCTGCCATCACCCATTTTCAAATGGCTTGTCCTGCTAAGCCAATGTCCTCAGATCCTGGCACTGAAAATCAAATCAAGGCAGCTAAACATCAGAACCTTATCTTTTCTTCCTTCCTTCCTTTTCTTTTGTGTTTTTGTTTTTTGGGTTTTTGTTGTTGTTGGTTTTTTTTTTTTTCAAGATAGGGTTTCTCTGTGTAACAGCCCTGGCTGTACTGGACTCACTTGGTAATCCAGGCTGGCCTTGAACTCACAGAGATCCGCCTGCCTCTGCCTTCCGAGTGCTGTGATTAAAGGTGTGCGCCACCATGCCCGGCTCATGTTTTTGTTTTTTGTTTGTTTGGGGTTTTTTTTGTTTTTGTTTTGTTTTGTTTTTTTTGAGACATGGTCTCTCTGTGTAGCCTTGGCTGTCCTGGACTTTCTTTGTTGACCAGGCTGGCCTGGAACTCACAGTGGTCCGCCTGCCTCTGCCTCCCCGAGTGCTGGGCTTACAGGCGTGCACCACAGTGCCTGGCCAGAACCTTATCTTTGGAGTCCTTTTCACTGCTGCAGATGGCACTACAGGCCTGACTAGCTGCCTTGAGAAGGGCAGTGAGGGTCACAGGGAAACTATAAGGAGTGGTGGGTATGGGTGGAGAATGGGACATATGGATCAGGTGACCCTCATCCTCCTACAGATCCATCTGTTCAGCTGGGAGCTCACCGCGGTTACTTTCTCCTGGAAAGTAGAGTCTCCCCGCTCACTATACATGCAGAGCTGTGGAGGCAATGCGACAGGTGGGGCCTTATGGGTTAAATGCTGCCACTTCTCTCTGTAGGCTAGATGTGCACAGGGCTCTGGTTTAGTTTCTTTAGGACAGATCCTTGTTATCTTCATGAGTTTTCACGCCTCTGTTAGGTAACCCCCCTCTCATAAGTATAGTAAAAAGGTTAATAATTGAAGCCACTATGAAGGTCGTGTGCATACGGACTAAATAACATTAAATGTGGGGATATATACTATGGTGCATATGGCAGCCAGAGGAGCCTTAAGTGCTGTTCACTCACTGGCCTGGAACTCACCAAATAGGTTCGGCTTCACCTCCCCTTCCCCCCCCCCCCCCCCCACTGGGATAACAAACTGAGCTGCCACACCTGGCTTTTTCCACCCCATTGCTTCAGGGCACTAAAGTCAAGACTTTATGTTTCTCAGGACAAGCACTTTAAGGACTGTGTCATCTCCAGGGCCCTGAAAAACTATTGTAATTTCTGCCACCAAAGTTCCTTTGGGGAAGGCACTTTCTCTGTGTAGGAAGACACTTTGGTAACCAGGTTAGCAGTGGCAGGCAGTCATGAAAACGTGGGCTAGGAGATGGGAAATAGTGCACAGAGGGAGAGGATGAGTGGGATGGTGCTGGAAAAGTGGTGGGCAGTGGCAAGCGGTGACCTCTGCTGAAGGATTGGGAGTTGGTGGATGAAACTGCCATGGGCGGGGGTCGGGAGGCAGAGGCAGGCGGATCGCTGTGCATTAGAGGCCAGCCTGGTCTACAGAGTGAGTCCAGGATAGCCAAGATAACAGTGAGAAACCCTGCTCCCTCTCCCCCCAAACAAAACAAAAACAGAGAGAGAGAGAGAGAGAGAGAGAGAGAGAGAGAGAGAGGAGAGAGAAGAGAGAGACAGGAATTCTAATTTTTAGGGGTGCGTGCAAGCATGTGTATTTAATTAAAATCCATCTACTCCAAACCTTCAGAAAAGTGCTTTGCAAACAAACAAATAACGGGTGGGGGTTGCAGGTGAGATGTGAGGCCTTGAGTCTTCAGAGAAAGGTCTTTGAGCTAGAAGTGACATTGACACTGGGTCCCCCATGGGCAGTAGTGTCTTAGAGAGGATGGGCCTCCCCACGGAGGCGGGCCAGTTTAAAGAAGCTCTCTGTGATAGGGTGATGCTGATAACAAAGTAACTTGGCTTTTCAACCCTTTTGTTTTCTCTCCCCACCTTTCCGAGACAGAGTCTCACCACTTAGACCTCAAACTTGAGGGCAGTGTACCAACTTAGCCTCCCAAGTTCTGAGATAACATGTGCGAGCCCTGTACCCAGCTTCATCATAACATACCTGTGCTTCTCTCTGACAGGCTCCCACATATCCCAGGTTGCCCTTTAATTCTCCATGTAGCTTCCATTCTCCTGAATACTGACTAGGGTTCTAGGTGTGGGCCACCACTCTCAGCTTCTGTGATGCCGGGAATCAAACCTATGACTTTATGCATGTCGGATAAGCCCTCTAACAAGTGAGCTACATCCTCAGCCTTAATTTCTTAAGAGGCATTATAAGAAAATACTAAGGGCAGTAATTCACTTCCTCCCTTTTTTAAAAATTAATTTCTTAATTTCCTAATCTATAAAAAGTAGATACTGGGCCTAGAACACCCGTCGGTTTCCTATTAGAGCGCTGGCATTATATTCCTTTTGAGGTCAATTTACGTACAATAAAATGTCCAATCTTAGCTCTCCTATTCCATGAACTCTGACAGCTACAGACACTTCCTAACCCTTTAGCAAGATATAGCACTTTTTAATCAGCACAGGACAACGTCCCCCCTCGGCCAAGGGTCTTGGGTTCCTCATCCTGCCTGGTGAGGGCTCCCGGCTAGCAGCACTGGCCCTGGCGCATCCTTCCCCACAGCCCTTCCCCCGCCGCGCTGCCGCGGCTGCCATGGCAACCGTGCACCGCCTCTCTGCGCAGGCCGCGAACTAACGGACTCCAGGCGGTGGCTAGCGGCGCCCGCCCCGCCCCGGTCCTTGGCAACCCTGTCCTGCAGGATCTAAACGGTGAGCCTGAGGGGCCGGCGTGGCCGGGAGAGCTGAGCTGCGGCGCCCAAGTGGACAGCCCCAGTCCGCAAGCCATCTGCATTAGGGTGCTCCCGGGAGGAGAAGCGGGAGAGCCGCGCGGACTCTAGCTCCAGTCGCGAGGCATCATGGGTCTTGTAGTTCGATGGCTCCTCGGGCTTGCCGCCTCGGCCGGGTGACTCGGTGCCCAGAACTACAAAGCCCAGCGGCCCCGAGCGCCGCGACCCACCGATAAATGGGGAGCCGCCCTGAAGGCGCCGGTGCGGCTCCTGGGTGGTCTCTGAGTGGGGCGGTGGCCGTCGGGCGGGGGACGCGCAGGTGACCGTCCGTGCTGCGCTGCAGTGGGAAGCCGCTGCCCCCGGGCCCCGCCCATCACCACCGCGCGGGGCCTCCTAGGGTGCTGCCTCTCGGTGCAGAACCGTATGTATGGCAAAAGGTCGATGGAGACCCGACAGACTGGTCATTAAAAGGCCTTTCCCCGTGAATTTCTAGGTATTTCTGCTTATTTTTCAAGTAGCTCAGAGCTGTCGGTATATTAAACCCACCCATTAGCGTGTGTTCAGAGGGCAGTGATATTTAAAAGGATAAGTGTGAAAGCGGATGAAAAATATTACTGTCTTTTAAAAATTGTTTTTCATTTTAGCTATTAGGGTTCAGTGTCGCCCCTTCTCGCTCAGCTCCTCATTTTGCGTACACATAGTTTGGTTCTACTTTGAAGACCAGTTAAACTTTAAATGGTTAGTTAATTTTTTTCTTTTCTTTTCTTTTTTTTTTTTAAGATTTATTTATTTATTATGTATACAGTGCTCTGCCTGCATGACAGAAGAGGGCATTAAATCGATGGTTCTGAGTCACCATGTGGTTTCTGGGAATTGACCTCGGGGACCTTTGGAAGAACAGCCAGTGCTCTTAACCTCTGAGGCATCTCTCCAGCCCCCAATTTTTTTCTTTTTCTTTCTTTCTGTTTTTCTTTTTTTCTGTAGAGTATCCTTAGAATTTTTTTCTTCCTTCCTCAAATACTTGATAGCACTGAGGTATGAAGCTGTTGGGTCTGGAGTATTTTGAGGAGGTCTTCACTGACTGATACAGGACTGCTGTTGAGGTTACTTAGTTTTCCTGGCGTGGGCTTGGTATGGCTGTGATCTTACACACTTGTCTCTTTCATTAAAAGCTTTGTTTGGCCTTCCACTGTCTTTGACATTTGTATTGCCAGGTCTCCTTCTTTCTGATTTTGGTAATGTTTTCTCCTTTTTTCCTAGCCAGCTTTACTAGAAGAAGTTTATTAATTTCATTGAACTTTCTGAAGAATCTCCTTTTGGCCACAGTGAAATGTTTTGTATCCTTTTTCTTTTTAAATTTGATTGAGCGACTTCACATTTCACTGGGAGGTTTTGGCTAGCTAGAACTCACTATGTAGACCAGCCTGTCCTCGAACTCAGAGATCCACTTGTTTGTGCCTCAGAAAGCTGGGATTCGGCATGGCCCAGGGTAACTTCTTCTCTTTATTATGTGTAGTGAGGATTTTGTTTTTTTTTTTTGAAAAACACAGACATAAGAACGGTTCCATTTGATCCCAGGTGTGGGATACGGGGCCGCGTCAGACTGTCCGCAGCCACTGACAGTGATTTGCCCGGTGCGTGATTTTGCAGGTGCAGACAGTTTCTGCAATCGTGTGATTGGAATTCTGGGGACTCTCCAGAGGGTATATAAATGCTAGGGTCCGAGAGGAGGGGTTGTGGTTTGTTAAGTACTCATATGCAAAGAAGAAATTAGATGTCCTGACTTAGAAGATCGGGCTTGCCCAAAGGCACTCGATGCTCCTAATCAGCAGCAGGTGGTCTAAGGACAGTGATAACATCCCCCGCCCCTTCTGACCCCTGACTTTATTCAGGGATCTCTTTCCCTCCTTCTCTATCCTTTTTTCTCTCTTATCTGAGGTTAGGGGCTTGAAAGGGTAGAAGAAAGAAGAACCCACAACGTAGCCAAAATTTGGGTGCAATTTTGTTTTTCCTTTCTGCCTCTTTGGGGTTGAATTCCTCCAGCCCTCAAGTGAAAGGTGGGCGCTCCTCTACCCAGGGGCCACTTCACCCCGAGTTGTGTGTGTGTGCGCGTGTGCGGCTCTTAGCTGTCTTTCTCTGGAGTGGCAGTGTTGAGTAGGTGTGTTGGAGATGGCGTGCCATTTGTACAGCTTCATGCACGTGCGTCTCTGTGCTGTATGTGACATCTAAACTATTATTTTTGTCAGCGCACGCTCTAGTCAAAACAAGAAAAGGTGGAAAACTGCATTTGGAATTTTAATTTGAGAGCACAGCGAGTCAGAGGACGAGGCGCGGTGCCTTGTGTGGCACACGTGTTGTGTGTGTGTGTGTGTGTGTGTGTGTGTGTGTGTGTGTGTGTGTGTGTACACGCGCTGAAGCGTCGGCACACACTAGCGTCACCAGAGTAAGCATCCAAGGTGTAACATACCCAAGTTACGTAAGAAAGCAAAGGCCAGGCGGATCATCAAACTTGAGGAGACTTCACAGAACCGGAAAGTGGAAATGCCTGTCAGTTTCCAAATGGCCCGTTTGTTAGCCAAGCAAGGAAATCATTGACCAGTGGGGAATTAGATTGCAGCAGGCCCAGAATTGTGTCTGGAGAAAATAAACTTGTTTAAAATGATTAGCCTTTTGGCAGGAACAGTTGCTCGAAGCGTTGAGGGCACCATTAATCAATTAAAAACCAAAGCAAATGCTTTCAAGTGGCTTTCCCTGGCTCCTGATGAGATGGGAGCCGTTAGCAATACTACTCAGTTGTTTGTTTGAGCAGCCAGTGCTGAGCTGAAGTTATCGAACAGTGAGTGTGTGCTGGGGTGGCCAGGAGACACAGTGTTTTCAGGATGTTAAAACGCCAGTTCTGTACAACTTGAATCTGAGGAGATACATTAGAACAACGGTTGTAAGCATCTGCGTAGAATGGGCTTGCACTCAGGTGGCCATGGTCACGATGCTATGAAAACGTCAATCGGATGAGACTTGTAGGTGCCTGTTGTTAATTCTGTGGCATTTGGGAGATAGTATGTATATCTGTCGTATGGTCACGGTCCCTGCCGGGTTAGCATTTGCCCTCATGGAATTAACAGGTGTCAGTTCCACAGCTTTGTGTCAGGTGTAGAACCAATCCCCTCCCGTGCCTTTGCCACCCAGCTGCCTGATGGCTTAGCCATACCAGGCTTTGAGTGTAGCATAGAGGCGGGAAGTCGTCAGAACTAGAGAAACTACCCTCAGCCACTCTAATTGAACACCGAATGGTTTTAGCCATCAGCTTTTCCTATAAACGAATTCACCTTACACATCCCAAGACAGAACAGGAGTTTCTATCAAAACCAATACAGCAGTAAAATTATTGCAGTGCCAATCAGTGCCTCCACACACAGCTAGCGTTGCTCGGCTTTCCGTTAGTCAGAAAGCAAAGCAGATGACGTCTCCCTTCCCACCTGCGTGGCTGTCAGTGTTCTGAGCTGAGCCGGGTTTCAGCATTGTTTTCTAGACTCCGATGTCAGTTTCTGTATTAGATTTCCATTTAACTGTGTTGTTGACGTTCCTTGCAGGCTCATCTTTAATTGGTCTGGAATAATGTGCAGAATGCATTGTTTACTCTGACTGAAAAGCACGTGGCTGCGGTTTGCTAACAGGGTGTGGGAGGACTGAACTGGTGACTTCCCAGCTGAAATGCATACAGTGTTTATTAAACACCGGCTCTAATGGCATGTTTCTTGTGATTGACAGCCGGGAACACTAACTCAATCCTAAGCCTTGAAGAGAGCTGATTCTTTTCACTAGGAAACTTGCTTTGCAGAGGTCCTATTATCTATATTTTTAAATTTTGTCACTATGAAATATAGAAAATCTCCTCCTCCTTCAATTTTAAAAATTTATTTAGTATACAGTATTCTGCCTGCATGTACACCTGCAGGCCAGAAAAGGACATCAGATTTCATCATAGATGGTTGTGAGCCACCACACAGTTGCTGGGAGTTGAACTCAGGACCTCTGGAAGAACAGTCAGTGCTTTTAACGTCTGCGACATCTCTCCAGCCCCTTACTCTTAATTTTATTGTTTTTTTTTTTTTTCAAGACAGGGTTTCTCTGTGTAGCCTAGGCTGTCCTGGACTTGCTTTGTAGACCAGGCTGGCCTTGAACTCACAGAGATCTGCCTGCCTCTGCCTCCCGAGTGCCAGGATTAAAGGTGTGCACCACCATGGCTGGCAATTTCATCAGGCTATATAAGTGTTTACCCGGTATCCTCTGTTTTGCTTGTTAGTCTCTTTAAAACTTAAATAGTTGTTTGAACCTATACAAAAAGGATATAACTTTTTTATATCTATTTTTTCCTACATAATGATGTGCCTGCACATATTAGCAGACAGCAACCTTAGAAGACTGTACGTCATGGAGAATTTTGTTTCTACCATTTTATTCATCGAGGCTTAGCTAGTCATAAAGCAAGAGTTCAGACTGGTGTGACAAATACCTGAGAACCGCAGCCTCCGGGAAGGTGGGTCTGTTCAGACATGATGGTTTTAGCTTCAGCCCATGGGAGGCTGGTTCCGGGCTTCGCTCCTTCCTGAGGTACTTAGCACATTCGGGCAGAAAGGTGTGGCTGACTGGACTTGCTATGGCACCCAGGAAGCAGAGAAAAGTCTGGGTCCCCGGGCTCTGAGATGCTGCTACCCATCCCCTGGGCAGGCCTTCTTCTCAAGGTTGACTTTCTCTGGAAACATTTTCTCAGATAGACCCAGAGATGCAATTTACTGGGCTTCTAGGTGCTTCTTTTAAATATGTTAAATGTATATATGTGGTGTGAATGCACCCTTGTGTGTGTGTGTGCGCACATGTGTGTGCATGTACGTGTGTGTGTGTGTGTGTGTGTGTGGTCAGAGGGTGACAGCAGGGTTCTCCTCCTTGCTCCCTGTCTTCTGCACTGAGGCAGGGTTGCCCACTCGCGCTCACAGCTTGCTCATTCTACCGTCTCCTTGGGGAGGGTCAGGCTACCACAACCAAACTTGTTCTCTGGAAAGGCAAGGAGAAGTACTTCTATTTTCTTTATTAGATATTTAACTGGAGATAGTAGGGCAACTGGTACTCTTGCTGCGTTCCCATCTGTATTTCAGACTTTTGTGCTTCTGGTCTTGGGAGGAAAGTGTCTTTTCTGAGAAGCCTTGGGTGCCTCTAGGAGTCTTTAGGGATGTCTAGAGAAAAGCCAGACTTGCTGAGCTGAAGGACTGGCCTGGAAGCCAGAGTCACAGAGGACATCCCTAGCTTCCGATGGGTGGGTCAGGTGGGGTGTTATCAGGTGGCTGAGCAGTAGAAGGGGAGAGCCAGCCCAGGAGCGGCACCTGACTGTCCCCCCCCCCCCCCGTGCAAAATAAATACACAGTGAGGGGGACAGACATGGTGAGACACAGAAATTGCTCGCGGTTTAACTCGCGCGTTTCTCTCAGACTTGCTGTGTGACACAGCTGAGGCATCTACGTGACAATGGACATCCTCCATCCTCCACAGTGAGACCTGACTGTTCCCGGGTCCAAGGATCTCAGTGAAAATAGCACATGCTAAAATAGTTACTGATGTTCACGCACTCTTTCTGTGTTATAAAGAAGTAGCTGGGCAGAGCAGAATCTTGGCAAATATGTCTGAGCTTGTGGCAGTTATAAATGAGCAAGGAGCATGCGTGTCCACTGTTCTCACAAACAGCTCGTTGTCACTAGCTGGGTGGCACTGCCTGTTACCTCCGTGGGTGTCCTGCGGTCTCCTTCACTCTTACAGAACTGGAAATTTAGTTCAGCAGTAAGGCTATTTTGACTCTCAGCACTGTTTGGTGCACATGTTACAAAACTGATAATTGTTTTAAAATCCAGTGCCAAGGACTGCTTTTAAAAAGCGTTGTATTTTATCACGCAGGTGTCAGAAGAAGATGAATCTGGCAGAGATTTGTGAGAACGCAAAGAAAGGGCGAGAGTACGCGCTTCTGGGAAATTATGACTCATCCATGGTGTATTACCAGGGCGTGATCCAGCAGATTCAGAGACACTGCCAGTCACTGCGCGACCCGACCCTCAGAGGAAAGTGGCACCAGGTAGGACGCTCTACAAGGGTTCCATGCACAGCGGTGGCCCTGCTGGTGAGCTTGAGGAAACAGACTTGTGGACTTAGCCAGAGACTTTAACCATTGTTTTCATTTGTCTGAAAATTGAAACACATGTAACTCTGCCTGCGGTTCTGATAGGCTACCTTCTTAATAGTCTGTATTTTTTGACCATTCATTTTAATCCTTGAGAATACTTAACTGTACTTAAATGGTTTCTTAAGGTCCATGCTTAATTGTATCTGGCCACACATTTTTGAAATTAGATATTTCTTGTTGCTGTCTCTCATCTTTGTAGTTCTGACGTACTTAATAAACGCTTTCATCGAGAGCCTTCTTCCAAACCCAAATGAGCTGGTAATCTAATAAAAAGCATTAACATATTTTCTGTCTTTTTGACTGTACAATTTGATTATATAATAGTCTAGTTAATGCAAACTGGAATTACGATTTCCCCAATTATAGTTGTAACTTAAGATCCTTTTAAAATGAAAAGTACAAAGACAGTGCTTTGAAGCTTGCGTTTCCTCTGCTGCCTTTCCAGAACCTCTCAGTTCCCTGGAGTCAGGGATGTTGCTTCACTGACTTTTGAGGTAAATTTGGCTCACGCTCCAACATGAGCCTACCCAGTTGTGTTGAGCAAGAGCAAGCACACTGGCTGTGACTCGGCCTACAGCCTTGGGCCTCCCAGTTCTCAGGCGCGGAGCTGTTCTGTTGAGGTATTCCCGCATGTGCTTTGCACTGGGCCTGGCGTGCAGAACCTGTGTGCAGGTGGTGTCTCAAACAGCCACTCGCGCTGGCAGCTGGCTCTCACTACGGGCTTTGGTTCTGCAGCTTCCTCATATGTCCTCTTAATATGGTTGCAGGGGGAAAATTTCTTGTGCTCTACCTTGGAGTTCAATGGGCTTTCTGGTTAAGAAGTTACTGTAATTGTAAAGTGAGTTTAAAATTACAGCCTGTCCAGTCACTGTTTGTGTTTGAGAATTAGCCTGAGGGCCAGGTTTGAAGGCAATACTTTGCACATTGTAGGTACTTAGTCACGTCTTCTTTCTTTCTTTCTTTTTTGGTTTTGCTTTGCTTTGCTTTTTTGAGACAGGGTTTCTCTGTGTAGCCTTGCCTGTCCTGGACTCACTCAGTAGGCCAGGCTGGCCTTGAAATCACAGAGATCCACCTGCCTCTGCCTCCCTGAGTGCTGGGATCACAGGTGTGCACCACCACACCCAGCTTGAGATACAATTTTCAACTTGACTTAAATTTCACATCAAATCATATTCAGGACTCAAAAGAGCTGAAGGACAAGAGAGGCTGTGATGAAAGGAGGGCTGTGCTTAGCACAGGGGCCACACTTGGGACAAGAGTTTCATATTTAGTGACAGTGGAGATGGGGGATAGGGTGAAAAATCTGACCAATTTTGTCTTCATCTGTAAGAATATGGAAATATGTAGTGTAGTCTTTGATGTTTGCGGTGCCTAGCTTGTTTCTGACTTCAGTGTTTTGAGGCACCGTGATAATTGCCACATTTTAACTGGACACACAGCCCTTCCTTGGCTACGTGGCCTTCTTGTGGCTCTCTGCCTGTCTGGATCTCTCTGCACAGCTGTGTGCCACCGTCTCTGTGACGCACTTTGCATACTTGGGCTCTAAGAAAGCTTGCACTCTGTAGTAACTTACTTGCTTGTGGTGAGCTCTGAATGGCGTCTAACGTAATGGCTCCTTTCTTAAGGTACGGCAGGAACTCTTGGAAGAATACGAACAAGTTAAGAGCATCGTCAGCACTTTAGAAAGCTTTAAAATCGACAAGCCCCCCGACTTCCCTGTGTCTTGCCGAGATGAACCGTTTAGAGACCCAGCAGTTTGGCCACCCCCTGTCCCTGCAGAACACAGGTAAGTGCACCTTGGGGGACGGGTTGCTGGACAGCAATGCCCAGGGTGGAGCTTTGTCTGAGCAGTGTTCT